>NC_058134.1:40312175-40345254 GCF_016433145.1 Gracilinanus agilis
CTTCCTTCTATTTTTTCAGTCTTTTGGCTTTGTTTTATTTGTTCTTGTCTTGAGAGATCATTAGTTTCTACTTGCTCAATTCTAGCCTTTAGGGATTGATTTTCGGCTATAATCTTTCGGTTTTCGGCCATAATCTTCTGGTTTTCGGCCATAATCTTCTGGTTTTCGGCCGTAATCTTCTGGTATTCCTTTTCAATCTGGTCATTTCTGGTGTTCAATTTCTGAGCCTCACTTTCCAATTGCATGATTCTACCTTTTAAACATTTATTTTCTTGCCAGATCTCTTCCATTTTCCTCAAAATCTCAGTTTTGAACTCTTCCATAGCTTGTGAGGAGTTTTCCTTATTTGAGGAGGGTCCAGATGCTTGTTTGTTCTCCTCCTCTGTTTGCTCGGTTGTCTGGATTTTCTCTGTGTAAAAGCTGTCGAGTGTTAAAGACTTCTTTTTCTTATTGTTATTCTTTCTCTTCTGAGCTTCCTGAGTCTGGGTAGCCATCATTAGCCCAGCAGCTTCTCAGATTTATCCTCGCGCTCAGTGTCTGTCTGCGATCTATTGGCTCCTGAGGTCTGAGTTCTGGTTTTTTCCAAGGTCAAGCCCCCTGGTGGACCCCCTTGCTTGATCCTCTGCAGGAGGTTCCTTTACAAGTCTCAGGGCGCTGCTCCCACAGTCGTATACCCGTCCACACTGGTTCCCCACTTAGGCTTTAGTTCCTGGCTGTGTCTGCCTCCACCCACACCTCCGCAGTGCCTGCGCTCTCAGCCTGCGCTCTGCGCCCTGCATCCTGCTCCCGCGCTCAGATTTTGCCTGCCTTTTTTGGCTTAATGGGGTCCTAAGTCTTGCTGCTCTCAGGAACAGGCCCCGGAGCTGCCAATGACTCGATAGGTGCCCCAAACTTGCTCTATTTCTTTTTAGCTGGCTTTGGCGCTATAGATGTGTGTGGAGGGGGTGGGGGTGGGGTGGTTGCTCAGCCCGCGATTTCGTGAGGGCTGTTTCACCCCTTTATAGCATGGAAATGCCTCAATTCCACGTACGTTCCACGCTCTGCCCTGTTGTGGGGGTTCCTCCATTCGTCTGGACTTGTTTTTATGTCCCCTTGAGGAGTTTTGTGTGTTTCGGTCAGGAGAGGTTAAGAGCTGCTTCTTACTCTGCCGCCATCTTAACCCGGAACTCTCTCCTTTGTTTATTTTAACTTAATCAAGAACTTGGAGTGCCCCTCCTTTCACACTTAGTCAAACACTTTTACTAGAAAAGGAAGTTCACACCCTCAAAGACTGGAAGTGGATCCCACAAGAACTGCCTCCCCTGGGCAGTGACAGGCAAATTAAGAAACTATTATTGGTTCCTGAGATGTGATAGACCAGCCCACAGTGAAAGGAAGTAGAAACCAGAGAGACAGGAAATGATGTGAGAAAAGGTTTATAAAAGGAGAGACCAGAGAACTGAAGAGGACTTCAGCTTTAGAGGGATTCTCTTCAGTGAGGCACTCGGATCTGGACTTAGGGAATTTAGCTAGGCAATATTTTCTACCTCCTTCCTACATTTCCCCCTTTACTATCTCTACCTTGCTATAATAAAGCTACTAACAGCCTCGTGACTTGATTTACTTTTTATAAACGGAGACCACAACAACTTTTATAACTCTTAATTTGACCAAAACCAATTTTAACTCTTACACAGGTATCTTAGAGTAATGGGAAAAGTACTAGATTATAAATCCCAAGAATCAGGGGTATTTCCAGACTTTCCACTCTCTTCCAATTGGACCTTATATATCATTTAGCTTCAGTATGATTCCTTTTTCTCATCTATAAAACAAAGACTCTGGAAGTGATGGTTCTGAAGGCTTCTTGTAACTTTAAACTCAATAATCAGGATGGATGGTGCTCCAGGAATAAAATCACAAGCTCTCTGAATCTCAGTCTCTTTATTTGTAAAATGACAGTTTGGTCTTGATGGCCTCTTAAAAGTTCCTTTCAGCTTTACATCGATGATTTTATTTTATTCTCATCAGGATGGAAAACTGCCAACTTTCTTCCTTCGAAATGTTGAAGTTCATAACTTAAAAAAAAAATTATAGCTAGTTTGGCCTAGATTTGAACATAAATTGCAGCCATGAAGAAAAGGGGCAAAAGCAATTATAATCTGTGGCTTAGCAAAGTTGTGGATCTAGGGAAATGCTCTTCTTTCCTTATTAAATCTATCCAGAAGAAATAGTATTTTACTTATAAAGTAGGATATAGTGCAAGCCAGTAGATTGGGTTAGATCAGTCAAAATGGGGTATAAAAAAAGAATTATGGAATAAATACATAAATGTACAACATCATCTTCCCAAGTGTGGTGGAAAAAGCAATACAATTTTAACATGTGGGTTCAGGTTTGTAGTATAGAGAGAGGGGTTCATATAGTTTTTTCAAGCTTTGGCTGAGTTCTAAAAGCAGTTAGGGGTTTGGAATCTTGAGGGAGAAAGTCAGTTGGTTTGGGTCTCCTGTGGAGAGAGGTTGTCTAACCAACTGAGCTGCTTCCTTACCTATCTGTAGAATTGAAATTTAGCCTAGCTTTGAAATATTTATTCAAGAAATTGTTATTTTGGATAAACCCTTTATATCTTCCTTCCCAATATTATTTCCTACCTTCCCTCCGTTACCTTGCATGTCTGTGAAGTTAATAAGGAGAGTAATTAAAGAGGAGTTCAAATCTGTGAAGGATTAATTAATATTTGACAGTATTAGATATAGAGAAACTAATCATTCATCATTTATTCCCTTTAGATATCAAGAGCATTTTGTAAGCTGAGTTAAAGGCTGGTCCTTACTCAAACTCCATCTCTGCCTTCCTTCCCCCACCTGAAGTTCCTGAGACAACTGTTAGGGCTTTCCTCAATCCACTTTCCTGACAAATCATCCTTTAAAGATAATAAACCCTTTTGTGTTTCAACAGACCTATTAGTATAATTTGTCTATTAGTTATTAAGAGAGGGAAGAAGATGGAAAGAACCAACATATTCTGGGCTTGAAGAGAAGCCGGGTATCCATCTTGAAGGAAGGTGTAACTTCAAAACAAGACCCTTCCTGTGAAATTAACTAAACCCTGTTGGTTAATTTCAGTTTAGTCTATTTCCCTCAGCCAATCTTTGAGTCCAAGTCCCAGTCTGTAAAGCCTGCTGTTTTGTCTGTTTAGTTTAATTTTTCCTCTCCCTGAAGATCTCTGTTTCCCTTCTGTGTTATACTCCTAACTTCAGTCGTATTATATCCTGAATCTCCTTAATCTCAGCCTACCTGTAACCTAGATTTACTAGCTTAACAAATCCCTGATAACCTCCTTTCAAAATCCCCTTCTACCACACACCTTTCCTCAAATTATCCCCATTACAGGTTCCAGGAAGCATAGACTTTATGAAAGATAAAACTGTCTTGCCAACTCCAAAGCTATATGAAAAAAGACATGTGTATAGCTGAATTGGATGACTATTTTTTGTTTAGTCCTCTTGAGCCTGGGAATATTTGCTGTTTCATTTATCCTGGATCCAAAAAAATGTTCTCTGCCATGAATGAATTAGTTATGTGATGAATGGAACCTCAATAAAAATGGAATGTAGATCAAATATGGTAGAGATAATGCCCCTAAGAGGCATAGCTATGATGGACAATTGGGGTAATAATCTGGACACAGAACCAGTGAATACAAGTCAGATGGCACTCAACTTTCTGCTTCCCTATAAAATGTTGAAAAGGGGCTCTCCATGGCCCCATGGAAGCTTATCTCTTCCAACTATAATCTTGTTTTTTCCTCCTTCTTGTGGATAAGCTTATTGAACTGGCATTCTCATCCTAACATTTCCTTTTCAGACTTTGCACCTTGGCCTCCATGGCCAACATTCTATTGAAATTGATTTCAGGTCAGCAATGGCTTCTTTGCCAAATCTGAAGGACATTTTCTCAGTTCTTTTCCCCCTGAGTTTCTTAGCTGCATATGATAACATAAAACCACTTTTTACCTCAAATTACTTTTTCCTTGCTTGAGTGACACTAGAGATCTGGTTTTCCCTTCTTTTAAAAACCAGAGATGGGGCAGCTGGGTAGCTCAGTGGATTGAGAGCCAGGCCTAGAGACAGGAGGTCCTAGGTTCAAATCCGGTCTCAGACACTTCCCAGCTGTGTGACCCTGGGCAAGTCACTTGACCCCCATTACCTATCCTTACCACTCTTCCACCTATAAGACAATACACAGAAGTTAAGGGTTTAAAATTAAAAAAAATTAAAAAAAACCCAGAGAAACAAAAAATTCTTACCTTTCATCTTAGAATGGGTACTAAATATCAATTCTAAGATAAAAGAGTGTTAAGAGTCAGGCATTTGGAATTAAGTGACTTGCCCAGGGTCCCATAGTTAGGAAGTAATTTAGCAAGATTGATTAATATCTTAAAAAACTGCAGTGTTATATGCACCAGTCCATTCCTATGGTTCTGTGATTACTGGATTAAGTCTGCACTGCCCATCTTTAGATTTAATCACCAAAGGTGAGAGCACCTCCAATTCTGGGAGGTCCATAACCCACATGTGCTAGAGTGACAAATCAGAACCAACTGACTACCCCCTAGGCAGTCCTATGAGAAGCATCTATTGTGATTGGACATGAAAACTAGGGGGAGGCACAAGAAGTGACACATAAGTGACCCATTTAAAAAGAGGGAGTTGAGTAAGTGAGAAAGTCTTCAGTTGAAGAGGACCTCTGGAGAAGGAGCTCTTCTGGTTCATGGAGGAGTGCTGGCTGGAATGCTGAGACCTTGGTGAGACTACTTTAAATATCTTCTTTTGAATTCCCCGTGGTGAGTTTAAAGACTGAATCTTCCTGAACTTCTCTTAAGAAACTTCTTTTAATAGACTCTGTGAATGAAGTTTTACTTCATTCACCTCCAGGCCTCTGGCCCTCTGACTCTCTTGGCTGAGGATTAATTAGATCTACCTGGATTAATTAGAGGATGGTAGTAAATTACCTACTGTGTTAGATTCTTATTTCCTTATTCCCTCTCTCCTCAATTGTACATAAACTCCCATAAAGTCAATTTTGACTTGAGATTATTCTTAATTGAGGATTGATAATTGTTAAATCCTCTGGCGACCATCTTTTAATATATTGAACCCCCCAAAACCCCCTTTCCCCCCTTACAGTTCCCAAACTCTGCCAAGGAGTAGGAGTAGTCTATTTTTTCTTTGAAGCCAATTTTGCAAATATGCAGTTCTGATTGTGGTTGTGGAGTTTGGGTTTTTTTGGTTTGTTTTTAAATTGTTGTGGCCAGGTATATTGATTTCTTGGTTCTGTTGATGTCACTTTGCATTAGTTCATATAAGTTTTTTCCATGTTTTTTAGTATTGATTATATTTGTTGATTCTCAAAGGGAAATAATATTGCATTCCATTCATGTATCAGTTTGTTTATCCATTTCCTGATGGATGGGCACCTACTTTTGCTACCACCGTAAGTGTTGCTATAAATATTGTATATGGAACCATTATTTTTATCAGTTACTTCCTTAGTGTATGGGTCAAAGAGTATGGACTTTTTGGTCATTTGATTTCCATAATTATAAACTCTTTTCTAGAATAGTTCCTCCCACCTTGCATTAGGTTGCTGGTCTTTCCACAGCCTTCCCATCATTAAGGATTCCTATCTTTTGTCATCTTTGCCAATTGACTGGGTATGAAGTAGAACCTCAGGATGGATTTCATTTGCATTTTTCTTATTATTCGTGATTTGGAGCATTCTCTCTTGTGGTTGTGGATACTTTGCAATTCTTCTTTTGAGAATTGTTTGTTGGTATCCTTTGATGTGGCTGGGGAAAATGGTTTTCAATCTTACATATGTTAGTTGTCTGTCCAGGATAGCAAACTTTTATCTGTAAAATCACGACCTCAGGACTTTCAATATCAGTCTTATGGTGGTTGCAAGGAAATGGTATTTGAGAAAGATCACTGTGTCAATAACAAATCAATAGCTGTATCTAGGAGTGATTAGAGAGGGGGCAGAGATTGGAAGCAAGGAGGCCAGTGAAGAGAGTTAACAGAGGAAGGTTATGAGGACCTAAATAAAGGTGTCAAAAGGTGTCCTTTTACTCAGAAGTCAAGAAGAAGGGGCAGCTGGCTGGCTCGGAGGACAGAGAGCCAGGCCTGGACAGGGAAAGTCACTGAACCCCCATTGCTAACCTTTACCTCTTTGGCCTTGGAACCAATACACAGTATTGATTCTAAGACAGCAGGTAAGGGCTAAAAAAAATGGAAGTGAATTGGTTGCTGATGTTAGAAAGCTTCAGAAGGTCACATTATTCAAGAATCAGTAACAACTGTAGGCGTGCTGGTGTGCTATCTGGGCTGTGTCATTGCTGACATGGAGAACTGCTAATTCTGGAGCTGGAGCTGGTAGAATGTTAGAGATGATCTCCAGATGCTATAGCATGTATAACGTAATGGATGCAGCGAGCCCAGATCTCGAGACCATGTTACAGGTTCCTAAAAATACACAGTACAACATCGTGGAAAAGCTAGGAAACCTTTCAAAAGAATGTGTGAAATCTGGGAAGGTGCTAGCCAGTTACCAAACAGTGGAGTGAGTTTAAAAGAAGGAATAGGAAAAAGTATAGAAAATAACCTGAAGAGAGGCAGGCTCAGAAATGCCAAGAGTTGCGTTTAAGTCCTGTCTTTGATACAAAATGGTACTGTGAGCCAAGGAGCCACCACCTCTGAGAGCCACCGGGCCATTTTGTAAGACCAAGTTTAGAACAGTTGCTGATTTCTGTTGGTAGAGGGAGTTTGAATCATTAGGAGTTTCTTACATTGAAATCATAGATCTGGCTTTTTTTTTTTTTTTTAAGTAATCTTAAGAATAATCTGAATTTAAGCTCCTGCTCATCCAGGTAAAAACTATATCAAATCCTTGACTCAATCTAGTTCCATCTCAAGAGCAAAAGGCTATAAACGTGAATGGGCAATTTGGAAACGGATCTGTTACAAGTGTAGTTACTGCCCTTTTTCTTATGGGGATAATTTATTTACTGAAAAGAGCAGGAAAAAGAACATTTTGTATGAGACATTTAGAAAAGTGGCTTGAGGAAAATCACTAAAACTTCTGAGGGAAATGCGGCCCCTCAAATGGCTAGAGGAGAGTTCTGAAAGGATTTGAGTGAAAGAATGGCACCCAGAAGCAAAGGCATTGATTATAGATGTCCACAGTGGAGTTTTCCCAACAAATAATTTGCATACAGCCTTCAAAGACTGGAAAATGTATTGCTGGGAAATTGAATCAAAGAACTGTTATAACCATTGGATTACTGATATTAAATATTTGTGTTATATCTGACAGAAGTTATGGATTTGGGGTTTCTCTACCTCAGTTAGAGATGGGTCACTACACGAGGTGACCCTGAGTATCAGAATACTCGAGAAGACTGCTTTTATGTCACAGAAATTGAGATAACTGGAGAGTCCAGAAAGCTGATTTTGGGAAGCTTGAAGACTTAACAGCTGTTGCAAGTTAAAAGAATTTCACTCCTTTTGAAGGTCAGGGGTGGCCAGAGAAGCAGTTTAATTCAACAGGAGAGCAAAGATCTTAAACCACCAGAAATATTCAGATTTGTATTCCCGTTGTGATGGAAATGGCGCCATGCACAGATGAGTTTTTCTAAAGTGGGAGAGCATAAATCCAGATTTATGAACGAATTGTGAGGTTTTGATTATGCCTTTTCAATGGGTAAATGTTTCATGTTTGAGTTAATAACACCATTGTGCTGATCTGTTTAAATAGGAAGCACATGTAGGAGAGTATTCTCCCCATTCTAGGGGACTGTGAGTCAAGTTGTAGCAGCGGCCAGCTGTTTGAGAACCCACCCACCCACTCTAGGGTGTAGACGAGGTGAGTGAGCCAAACCCACCCCAGGGAGAGAAGAGCAAGAGAGCCCAGTGCCCTTTATCAGTACTAAGGAACTGAAGAGAATGGCCATGTCCTAGCAAGGCTGGTGACAGCATCCTCAGCTTATAGCTGGCTCTAACTCTTGACTAATGGGGGAAATGAATCACTAATTATCAAATCAGCTTTTAAAAAACCCAAACTGATAGGATAAAGAAACTTGTTTTTTGTTGTCATTAATCAAAATTGTATTAATTCATGTGGAAAAAACCGCCCAAGTATTTTAACTCTAGACATACAACAAAACATTTAACAT
This sequence comes from Gracilinanus agilis, assembly GCF_016433145.1. Classification (NCBI taxonomy): domain Eukaryota; kingdom Metazoa; phylum Chordata; class Mammalia; order Didelphimorphia; family Didelphidae; genus Gracilinanus; species Gracilinanus agilis. Next base: position 40,320,387 of record NC_058134.1, read on the forward strand.
TCTTCTTTCAGTTCCCTTATTAATGTTTTAGTTCTCTTTTAATGACAGATCAAAAAAAAGATCCTGCCCAACAGGAAACAAGTCTCTAATAGACAAATTAAGGTCCGTGTTTCATCCACTCATTTCTTGCTGTAGCGGGACTTTGGTTAGTGCTCAGACAGATGATGGACTGAGTCCAAAGGCTGAATCTCAGGTAGGGAAGGTTCCTATCCACCATGCTCTGGCCTTAAAGTTCTCACATGCAGAGTATGTCATCTCTTTCTTATCTCCTTTCCACGGATCTTGATTGTGCTTTTATTTCTGCTAACGAGGGCTTAGTATGCCGTTTAGCTTATACTTCTCTCAAATTCCCAGTAGCTTAGGAAGATATAATGACCACAAAGTATTTATATGTTGGTGATGATCACCAAATTCCCTAGTGAGTAAAATAAAAATATCTAAAAATATGAAAATGGTTCCATGACCAATTAAGATAAATTTGCATGGAAGACTTCAAAGAACATGTTTACTTGGAGAATGTTTTAAAAAAACATCAGTGGCTGTCCCCAAATTCCTGCCCTTTTCATTTTTGGGTCAGCTCATCACGTTTCCCACTTCCTAAAATACTCTAAATCAGGGGTAGGGAGGTGGATTGAGAACCAGGCTTGGAGATGGGAGGGTCTTAGGTTCAAATCTCACCTCAGATACTCTCTAGCTATGTGACCCTGGGCAAGTCACCTAACCCCAGTTGCCTATCCCTTACTGCTTTTCTGTCTTGGAACTGATATTATGATTCTAAAACAGAAGTAAAAAGTGTTTTAAAAAAATTAAATTTTACTACCTCAGACCTGGTTTACAGATGAACATTAATCCATTTTCAAATGAATTCTAGCCATGATATTCATTTATACATAATCTCATGCCAAAAAACACTTGGCCAAGAGCCGGAGGCAAAAGTCAGTGCATAGAGAAAAACTTCTCTTTGAAGATGTAGAGGACTATGAGACTGAAAATCTTTCCCTTGAGAGTGTTCTGTCTTCCACAGTATAGTCACTTTGTCCCTCTCTTCACGGTCTAAAGGTTAAAACCTAGCCACAAGGTTGGTATGTGGAATGCTCTAGTTGCAACAAAATACACACCACCAAACAAGTCTGTTTTTATGCTAGCAAACTTTATTTTTCAATGGAAATGGAATATGAAAACATATTTTAAAAAAATCATAAAAATAATTTTAGAAATGGCAATTACCTGGTTCCCTACATTATGTTTGTGGCAGTCCATGCTACGTTGTAGCACCTCCAGGAATAAAACACATGATAGGATGTATTTAATATAAAACATTAAAAAAAAATTTCTGTGTATATAGCATGTATTTATGCACATATCTCCACCCACCACCACATATACGTGTATGCCTTTGTACACACACACACACAAGGCAGCCAGACCTGCTGCAGTTTGAAAATCGATTGTAACCATTAGCCAGCTAAAAAAGTGGCCACAAGAGAGATTTCGATGATCATTTTACACTGATATCTTCCCGGGTTCCAGCTGTCCTCAGTACTACCCAAAAGAGGGATGTGCTGGAATCCTTACCGCATGATTGGTTTAGAGAATAAATCTGGAAGAGCTTGATCCTGGGAAGGGAACGACTCAGAAAGTTCCAATCCACGAGGCTTAAGACCCTTGTGATGGACAGTCAGACCCTTGACCTGGATCCTCTGGGTCGTCCAAGGTGAGTACCCCAAACCTGTTGCTGACATGATGATGTAAGGACTTGGTGTCTAGGGCGATGCCTACTCTGTGCTTTGACAAGCTAACAGCGTTTTTCTTCTGTTTCTTCTTTTTGGCTTTTGATTTCTGGGGGAGGAATTCTGCAGGGACAGCTGATTTCAGCGCATGGAAGAGCTGGTTATAAAGCTGTCTTGCTTCAGGACACACACTCAGAAGATTTTCTACTGAGGACGAAGTGGAAAATTCTTGAGAGAGTCCATGGACAAGCGTTCCACTGTATAGCCTGTCCAAGGGGAAAAGAAAATACGTCACTGCTATCACTAAGGGACAAGAAAACTAAGACACTAAAGCTTAAAACTGCACTGAGACTTTGGGGACTCCCTATGTAACGCACTTAACCTTAAGTTACAGTCAGGTAAAAACAAATTTAATTAGACACCCAAGGGAGCCTCCTACTTATTTTTCTTTGAAACTGTGTAAAGTCTTGTCTAAAAGTGCTAACTTTTGGTCACAGTCCTCCTGAGGACAGAAAAGGTCACACTGGTCCTCTTAGTCTGGAAACATCTAATGTACTTATTAATGAGTAAAATGCTGAAAACTCAGTTTGCAAATGGTGTCAAGCTAAGCAGCCTCTCCAGTAAATTCAAAACTACCTTGCTAAATTAGCAGAGCTTTTTCTTAGAAATAGGATTAAGTAGAGACTAGGTCCTAGGTTCAAATCTGGCTTCAGACACTTCCCAGCTGTGTGACCCTGGGCAAGTCACTTGACCCCCATTGCCCACCCTAACCACTCTTCTACCAAGGAGCCAATACACAGAAGTTAAGGGTTTAAAAAATATAGGATTAAGCTCCACAGAATTAAAAGTAAAGTAGTTCATTTTCAAACAACAAATCACATTAAAGATCAACAATGAAGTGGTTAGGTCTATCAAAGAGATAGGGATGACTAAATGGATAGATACAGAGCTGGAAGGGATGTCAGGCCATCCTACATAAAGAAAGGGACTCTCAGGGAGTTGGAAGTGACTTTTCCAAGGCTAGAGAAAAGAGATTTGAATCCAGGTTTCCTGGCTTCAGAGTCTGGCTTTTTTCCACTGTATCATGGTGCCTTTTGCAGCTGACTTTGAAATGAGAAAAACCTGGACCCAAGTTCAGCCTCTGAAACACACAAGTGAAATGACCACAGCCAAATCATTTCATCTTTAAGCCCAGCATTCACACAGCTAGAAAGTCTCTAAGGTCATATTTGAACTCAGGTCCTTCTGACCCCACACTTTGTAAAAGTGAAATTTGGGAGATGCCATCTAAAAGTATATATATTTTCTATGGACACGTGGAAATTATCAAACTACATTTCCCGTGGTCCAACGGGTTTCCGTTTCTGGTTCTTTGGGCGTGGGGACGCCTACATCTCCACACAGAACAGTTTAAATCTCCTGGGTTAGGGGGGAGTGGCCTCTTGGCCAGCAGGCTCAGGAAGAGACAGGAGGTAATAATGACGTGGGCGGCAGTTTTGAATTCTTACAAGCGCGTGGTCTAATGACTTTATCAGCATGGCTTTTATTAAACTACTAATTTTTATATTTATAGCAGCCTTTATTATCTTTTATCCTTATAACTTGGGGCTCTATCCACTGTGCTAGCTCCCCTTCTAGGTAGTTCTCTTAAGTGTCACAGAAAAATTATGGAATCACATAGGAATGTGGTGGGAAATTGCTACACTGGAAGATGTCCATAGAGATGAAATCACAGGTCTGTCACCCCAAACAAAAAAAGTCTCAACTCCTAGGGCCTGAACTGATCAACTGTTGAACAAGGCATCATTTTTTGGCCTGGCACTATGAATTCACTGCTCTAGAACTTTCTCAGGATGGGAAGATAGTATTAACTTTAGAAAAATAATCAAAATTGACCCATTAACAGAGGAAGAAGCAGGTACTTCGCTAGTGTTGTGCAGTGGGCTTGAGGGTAAAGAAAAGGGTCATAATCTTTTCTCCTTCACCCTCTTAAATGAAAAACAATCCTTAGCCTTCTCTTTGGTGCTTTTCTGGGCTTGGAGATCTGTTACTGGCTTATCTTACCAAGTGAGGTCAGGCTCTGGCAATGGAGTCAACAGAAGTTGATTGAGATAAAATCCCATCTGCAGGCAGCACTGCCACTGACAGAAAATGTGGGCTGTATCTAAATCCAATCTTTTCTGTACTTTAATTTCTTTCACTTTAAGAAACTGGTCACACAACAGCTTAGCCCCATCCACTTGCAATTCTTCATTATCTAGATAAAAAAGAAACCTATGAGTAGTGTTTGCAAAGGTTTTCAAATATTCTCTGCTCTTACAGACTACATAAGTTCAAAGGTTACAACTAAGGAACTAACAAAGGAAACACAAATATTTTTTTAATTAAGAAAAACCTTCTCTTCCCTGACATTGCTTTTTTTTTTTTTTAAACCTTTAAACACCTTCTACTGAAAATTCTCTTCTGAATTTAAAAATTTATTTTTACTGAATACTAGAGTTCCTTGTCTTAGGATAGTTTCCAAAACACTGGGTAGGTTTTAAGGACATAGTTTTATACCAGTTCTCAAAATCAAATGTAGTCTGTGAAAATGTAAATTCACATTTGCTTTACAAGAGTCCAACTGAAATCTATTTTCAAGAAAGCCAGAGAAGTGAGTGCTGTAGCTCACTCATTGGATAAATGCCACTTGAATATAAAAGAAATACTCTTTCTGGCACAACAGGAATGGGAACTCAAACTGAAGTAACAAAGGAAGAATCTCTGTATTGGGGGGGGGAGGCTATATGGACCACCTAGAGAATTCATAAAGGTCCAACTCTGTTTCAGATTTATGAGCAAGAGGGCCTGAGGCTGCCCATGCTCCGTACTCAAAATCTTTAAATGAAAATAGACATGCCCTTGACCTGTGCCCTTCTGTAGGACTAAGCTAGAAGGCTGGCAAATTTTGCTCCTTTCTTACATGATATCTTTTACTCAGCAGAAAAAATGTGAGTTAAAAAAAAAAATCACAAACCCAACAGTGAGGCAATAACTTGCTTTCTAGCTCTTATTAGGCATATATATATATGTAAGTTAAGCTGATACTGTTAAGACAAAAAGACTTCTAAATATAGAACTCTTGGGCATTTTAAAATGTACAATGTTTAGGGTCCCATTTCTTTTATTCTTTAAGTCAGCACTGGCAAATATTTTTGAGATTGTGTGTCCAAAGTGCAACTTCAAGCTGCTATGAACCCCCTCCCCCTCATTACCCTAGACAGCAGAGGGAGAAAGTGCTTGCACTGGGTGGCTGGACAAAGGGGCACCACATGCAAAAAATGTCCTCAGGCACTGTGGAAAGGAGGAAGGGAACAGCCATTCCTGTGCTACCCCAGCACCTGTGCCAGGCTTTCCCAACATGGCTTTAAGTCATTCTGAAAAAACAGAAAGTAGCAACTCATTCAGAACTACTAAATTTGGATAAAAAAAAGCAGTCACATCCATGGCCTTTTAACGGGAGTATTCTTCAAAAGAATCAACTGTTCTCATCACATGATATGTATACCAATTGTATTTCCTCAGAATTTCTAGCAGAAAGAAGTTGATATTTTACCTGATATGGCTCACATACTAACTAGAATGACTAAATTTTTTGTAGCTGCACAGGTTTATAAGTTTTATTACAGAGCAATAATAAATAACCATCGTGGGAAAGATTTACTATTGAACTGGAGACATCTCTAGTGAGATGGAATAACCATTAACTCTGAATTTGGAGGAAGAAACAAAACTGGCAAATGTTCTCTATGGTCATAAATACATCACTTGCATGACTATTAAAGGTGAAGGGTCAGGAAGCATCAACGTGTCAGCTGTTGTTAACTATTACATTAGAAACTAGGAACGGATTTATACTTTACAGTTTAAGGATATATAAATGAGTTCCTGTAAGAACACATGCTGGTTTCTGTAGACTGGTAGATACCTACCAGGTTCACTGGTCATCTTGTGCAACTGCCCACACAGCATTCCCACCAGTAAAGCTTGTACGTGATACAGTTTTGCTCTGGGTTGTAAAGACTGCAACCAAAAGCAAGTGACGGCAACAGGTAACTTCAAGGAAGAAGGAATTGGGTCCAAGATACCCTCTTTCACTTTCAGGGTTTCTAACAGAAGAACCTGACGCTTAGAGAGAGGAAGCTGAAAACACATAGCAAAAATAATCTTGATCATGTTTAGAGAAACTTGCTATTTTTTCTTATGTGCAAAGTATAGGATTAAACAATACAAATGAAGCTTATTTCTTCTTTAAAAAGGTATCAAATAGTGAATGAATGGGCTGTACTTTAAGCTATGGGGGACAATAAAAGCTAACACTTGCAGAGCCTCCAAAGGTTTACCCAGTGTTTTCTATATGGTATATCTCATTTAATCCTCACTGTGTCCTCACACAGTGCTTTTGAAGCAGGTGTTATTTTTATACAAAGTCTGTTTATAGGTTCATAGATCTTGGAGCCAGAAGTAGCCTCAAGGGCCATCTTGCTCAATCATTTCTTTGAGAGGAGATGGATTTAGTGTAGGACACAGGGAACTTGAGCATCAGTTACAATGCCACCTCCCAGCCTTTGGTCATGCTGTGCCTTCTACATTCCTAACTTTACCCATTAAATACTACCCACCCTTCCTATACCAGCTCAATGCTCCCTCCTCCAGTCCCAAGAGAGGAGCCTCCTCCTCCTTTTCTACCTGGTGCTGAGCATTTTAAGCCACGCTGGGTCCCTTATTACATACTGTTTTGGGGAGGCAGTGGTGAAGAGGAAAGAGTAATGGCTCCTACAGCAGAGGAACTGGGCTCAAATCCAGGTTTTGTTTGTTGTGACCAATTACTTTTACTGTTGGACAAGTTGGAGTAAATATAGTTCAAGATGCTCTACGCTACTTATGCTTAAAACTACATGAGAACATCTTGGGGCTCATTCTATTCTTACTCCAGTCCCTTACCACTCTTAAGTACCCAATGACAGTTTATTCTCTGACTAGGGAGAGGCAGTGTGGTACAAGAGAAAAGACCACCACACAAGGAGTCAGGGGGACAGGGTGCTTCTCTGATAAAAGACTCTGGGCAAGTCATCTGATCCCTCCTTTGCTGGATCCTCCTCCCTGTCCCATCCTGTAATTTTAGGGGTCCCTTAGAATTCTCTCCTGGGCCACCCTCTTTTCTCTGTTTATATTGTCTTATTTGGTAATCTCATCAACTCCAAGGGATTTAATTTCAATACCTATGGTGAGGATTCTCAAATCTATTAATAGATACCAATTTGGTGCCCCAACAACCTCTCTGCTGACTTCTAGTCTCACATCTACAACTGACTTTCAGACATCCTGAAGTGGAGGTCTAGGAGATATCTTTCCCTCTAACTCATCCCCCCATTCTTTCTAACTTCTCTATTACTGTTGAGGGTAATATAAAACTCACATTCTAGAATATAAAATGGTTCAGTGTTCTACATGCAGACTCATTCCTCGATGGACCCAAGGTTCACTTACCTCAATCAATCTGCCCAATTCCCAATAATCTGGTGGGAGTTTTGCTGCATGAGTAACTACTGTTGCAATGTTCTTATCAACCCTTTTTAATTCACTGAAAGCCACTGGTTGTTTAGACACTCTGCTTTGGGGTACATTATTTAGATTTGGAGAAGAATTCTGAAGAAGCCCATAGATAACTTTCCGAATGGGCAAAGAGATGCTGTGGGCACTTGGACACTGCATATTCTCCACCTGTGTATGAAGAATAGTCCGCTGTAATGACAAAGCATCACAAACAAAAGGAGAAAGTTGCCCTTTTGCCAAAGCCAGGTGTATCCATTCTGGTAAGCCTAGTTTGGTGGCATAGGGAGAGACATAAGTTCCATGCTGGAAGAAATCCTGCAGCTTCACTGGAGATTGCTGGTATTCTTCCATTGAAGCCCAAAGGAGTTCTCTAACCACTTCTCTATCATTTACTTTCAGGTACTTCAGAGCACTATCTAAGGCTTCAGTGGGGTCATCAAAATGAGAGAGCCAGTTCAGGAGTCCCAGAATTCGCTGGTGCTTTCTTCCTTTCGTGTTGGGGGTTGCAGAACTGACACTTAATCTAGAGAAGACAGCATCCAGGGCAGGCAAACTAATGTAGTCATTACCACACAGAACAGCAAAGAGAGGCAGCAGGTCTTTGTTCATATGGTTGAAGTGGCTGCAGAACCTCTCTACAGAAAAGCATCTGGTAGGGATGCAGTAGTGATGTGTGTCTTTGATCATAGTCAGGGTTCTCCACTGAAAACCATTCAGAGGACAAAAACCAGCTTTCAGGTCAAAAATGCAAAAATCACTATCCATTGTTAATACAGGGCAGTTCCAGTGATTAGCAAGGGTCATAATATCTCTATCTGCTTCTGAGAAGCACTGGACAAAGTCTACATGGAGCTTGTTCAAAACCTGAATGAACACTTCCCGGATAAGTAAAGGCAGCAGGTTGCCCCTCCCACCCCCAGAAAGGGAATGGGCTACTTGGATCTTCTCCCGGGCTCTGTCTTTTAAAGTGAGGAGTTTTTTATCTGAAATGTCGCAGCCTCCATCTAATACAACATATGGATGAATGTTACAAGCAAAGAGTGATTCAAAGAATCTCTCTATAACTTCAGTAAAAGAATCATAGTCCCCTCCATGTCGGAGGTCCAAATTTGAATCAAAACAGAGTCGATGGAAAAGCGCAAAACCGTCAATAATAATTTTAGTGTCCCTCAACTTCAAATCAACGAAGAATTGACTGCTGTGGTCTTCCACATAACTTGTTAGTCCACGGATACCCATATTGATGGTCTGAGGAATTACCTTCAAGACAAAATAACATGCACCAAGTTTTCAATAAGATTGCAGGAACCATTAAGACTCTAGGGCAGTGATTACAAACCTTTTGGGGGGGGGGTGATGTGAGAAATGTCCTCAGAAGAGGGGGAGGGGAGCAGCCTGGTTCCTTGTCCCTCTGGCTTTCTAGTAATGAATTTTGTGCTGGGGCAACAGGGTGCATACCCACAGAAAGTGCTCTGAGTGTCCCTTCTGGCACATGTGCCTATCATAGGTTCATGTCTCTAGGGTGTATGATCCTGGGTTAAAATGACATGAAGATTTTTGGGACACGGGGTTGGTTCAACAGTTATTGCTTTCTACCATCTTCAAAATCCAATGGAATCTCTGACCATGCCAGGTTTTTTGCTTGTTTGCTTCTAGAACAGGGAACATTTTAGAGGTAAATCCAAAGATAACAAAATAAACTTCAGTTCCATAAGCTAACTAAATTAGTGAATCATGACACATAAGGTGAGTTAGTAGAGCAAAAAAGACTTGATAAGTTGGAAGTTTATGTTCTAGGAGAAAAAGTACTCACTTTGTTGCCCGACTGTCTACCAGCTTTGTGGACAAAATATATATTCTCCCTGTCACTTGAAATTCTAATTAGTGCTCTGGTCATTTAGAAATAAGCCTCATTTCCCGCGGAATCTTAGAGGGTACTTGTCTGGCAAATAGTGATTTAACATTTTAGAAATGTCCTTGGCAATTTTCTAAGTGGGTCTTTTAGACACCAGAATGACCTTGACTTTCCTTTTTGTCCATGAACTACAGCTGGCTTTTTGAGTGGGACCCCAGTTTCTTGCCCGACTAAAAGTTATACTTTTTGCTCTTTTGGCTGCCTTCTCTTTAATTCAGGTTGATGAAGAATCACTTAGGTCTGAAATCACTCAACAACTACAATATGCAAAGTGAAGCTAAAGCACTACACCACCCCCAAAGACTTTGGGGGGAAATACTATCCCCACCTCCATCTTAAACTTCTATATCACAACCTGGGAAACTAGTTTATGCATTAAAAAAATGCAAATGCCCCAGATGCCCAGGCACTAAGACAGCCAAGCTGGGATTTGGAAGTCTGGTGAAAATGAAAGTTTGAGGGATCTGAAATGGGTTGAACAGGGTGAGAGTGCCATCTCTCCAACTGGGATCCATTACTGTGCAGGGGTCCCCAGAGCCTTGGTCTTAAATCTATGAGGTTTACAAACACTTTGGGGACTGCCCCTTAGTGCTAGAAAACCTTTTAGGGACCCAGTGCCCAAATTGCACCCTCAAGCCACATGTGAGCCACCCCACCTTACCCCAGACAAGGGAGGAAGCAAGCGCTCTCATTGGGCTACTAGGCAGAGGGGCTGAAGTTGCAGGATGGGAGAAACTCTGGTCCATAAAGCCACACACCCTAGTAGTAGTTGTACCTAATTCATACCTTCTATTTTGGACTCAACCCTATGTATTGGTTCCAAGGCAGAAAAGCAGGGAAAATTAGGCAATGGGGGTTAGATGACTTGCCCAGGGTCACACATTTGTTGTTCAGTCCTTTCAATCTTTGTTTCTGACTCTTCACCACTCCATTTGGGGTTTTCATGGCAAGGATACTGGAGTGGTTTGTCATTTCCTTCTCCAGGCAATTTTAGAGAGGCCACTGAGAACAACGAAATGGAGTTACTTGTTCAGGCTCACACCGCCAGTATCTGAGGCCCAATTTGAAATCAACTCAACCTGACTCCAGGTCTACTACTATTCCCTGCACCACTAGGTCTCCCGCATACAGTAAAGGCTCACTAATTGTTCGTGGCCTGAAAAGAGCAGCCAAAGGCCCGGTCTCAACCCCTCTCCTCCCTTCTCTTCCTCCCTCCTCCTGTCTCTTCTGGCCGCTCTCTCGAGCCTGTGCAGAGGAAGCAGCCACCGTCTCACCTGCTCTTCGCCTTGGTCTCAGGAGCCTCAGAGTGCAGAAGGTGCGAGGACCGGGCTCAAAACCGGAAGTCCCACAGGACGGCTAACACGAGACTAGTCACGGGAAGTGGCCGATATGACGTAGGCCACGGCGCTGACGCCACTCCCCCAAACTGTTGCCCTCGGCAGTCCTTTACACGGGGCCATGAGTGACACTGGCGAGGGCTAGGGTGTCCCCGGAGGCTAGGAGGCGTCCCCGAGAGAACCCAGCTTCTCGATTGTGATTGTGTGCACGCCAGGGCTAGCGCCCGAGCCGCCACCGCCGCCTCCGGAAGAATCATGGCGGACGGGTCGCCGGAGCCGCTTCCCATACTCCTCCGCGTCTGTCTCCTAGCGACGGGGCCCAAACACTTTGGCCACGTGACCGAGAGCTGGGTGTCCTCTGTGGCTGGGGAAGGAGGCGGAGGCGGGCGCGGCTGCCCCGAGGCTTCGGCCCCTTCCCCGGCCCCTGCAGCCGCCTCCGCCCCCGCATCTTCTCCTCCCGGGACCGGTAAAGGTGAGCGGCGCCGGGCTCCGTTTCACGCCCCGCGGCTCGGCCCTCCCTGGTCACGGGCGGGTCCTGGGGCCCCTTCTTTCGGTCCCCGCTGTCCCCCCGCTTCATCCCGTTCTCTCCCCTGGCGACTGTTCCGGGCTCAGGCTGGACCCTGTGCCCAGTCCTGTCCCTGCAGCAGGGGTCAGCAAGCCGAGGAATGATCATCCAGGTCCCCTGCCTTCTCAATCTTCCCTGCCTGTTGGGGGCGGGGCGGGGCGGGATGTCTCCTTTCCTTCTCTAGCCCTACCAGGCAAGTCCAGCGTTTAAGTTAACAAGCGCCGGGGTTACACCTCTCTTCACTCTTTGGTCCCCCATGTTTTCCTATGTGGAAGGAAGCTTAGGCTTATGTAGACTCAGCGACTACTACTACTATCTCTCTCTCTCTCTTTTTTTTAAGACCCTTAACTTCGGTGTATTGTCTCATAGGTGGAAGAGTGGTAAGGGTAGGCAATGGGGGTCAAGTGACTTGCCCAGGTCACACAGCTGGGAAGTGTCTGAGGCCAGATTTGAACCTAGGACCTCCTGTCTCTAGGCCTGACTCTCACTCCACTGAGATACCCAGCTGCCCTCCTACTACTATCTCTTTTTATCCTCACAACCACACTGGGAGATGGTACTCTTATCATCCCCATTTTTCAGATGAGAAAATGAAGAGAAATTGCCCAGTGATTGACATCTGGTTGACTGTGGTGATATTTGAATTCAGATCTTCCCACTTGGCCACTTAGCTGTCATGTTGGAAGTGGACATGGAATGCTGAATCTTCCTCTAAGTAAAATTAAACGTAGTTACAAAATAATTCACAAAATAATCCCTTCAAAACTAATTCATTTTGTGGGATTGGCAGGTAAAGCTGAGTTCTGGCAGCTTCCAGGAAAGAATGAATTAGTTGAGGGCAGAGCCCCTGTCTTTACATTTCCTGGTATCTTCATAGCACAGTAGTCCTGACACTTAATACATTCATGACTTGATTTCACACCAGTCTCTTAACATTCCACTCTCCAAATCAGACTTTTTCAAAATCCTACTGGATCAAAACTTGTGACACTTGGAGTCTTTCTAACTTTGAAAATGTTTATTTTCAGTTACCTAAGCCATAGATGTCCCTAATGTTTAATTTTCCTGATACTGATATTTCAAAATCATGTAGGCTTCTCTTGGCATTATATAAAGAATCAGAAATAAAATCTGTTATTTTTAGTGGGAATTGTGGGTTGAGCAGAGGGCAAAGAGTCTAGAGATTTCAATTGGTAATCCCAGTGCTGATAATGTTTCAATGAGCAAGTATCAGCTTTTGCGTTTTGGCTTATTTTCTAAAATAAAGCTACCAGTAGCTTCACAAGAGTGTGATAAGACTTGATAAATTGTTTCAAGGTTAAACAATTAACATTTTTGTTATTTGTAATTTTATTTTCATTCCTTTTTTAAAAAATTGAGCCTTTAGTGTTCATTATTAATTGCCATTGCTATGCACAAAGGCAGCCAGAACAGATGGCTTTTATTATACTTCCATATCTTGTGTCATTACAAATGACACATTTTTGCAGTTTATTATGGCTTTGAAGTGGTTAGATATGGTAAAATGATGTTTAAAAATCAGGCATTCTTCATCATTTAAAACAAAAATCTTTTAATATACTGTATAACTACAGGGTTCTCTGTTGACTTCCCTGGGACTCATTTCCTCCACTGTAAAATGAAAGCATTAAATAATAATCATAGTTTTAAAATAATGCATTTATTTAGCACTTTGGAGTTTACAAAGTTCTTTCCTTCTAATAACCTTGTGAAGTAGATAGTGAAGTATTGCTAGTTTCATTTTGTAGGCAAAGAAACAGGAACAAAAATGTACTGACTTTCCAAGGGTCACAAAGCCAATAAATGCTAGGAATTAAATCTAACTCTCTGGAATGAGTACTCAGATCATTCTCTGCATTATATAATTGTATCTTAGATGATCTCTAGTATTACTTCTTGCTCCAGAATTCTGTAGGGTTAAAAAAATAACAAATTAGTGATTGTTATTTGACAAAACATTTTAAAATACATCCATAAACTTAGAATAGTTTTACCAATGTCATCATAATAAACATTTTACAATTTCTCTCACCTCAAAAAATTCCAGATGATTTTTAAAGACTGTCATATATTACAAATATCTTAGTTACTATATTTTTTTAAACCCTTACTTTCTATCTTAGAATCAGCACTAAGCATCAATTCCAAGGCAGGAGAGCAGTAAGGGCTAGGTATTGGGGATTAAATGACTTACCCGGGATCACATAGCTAGGAAGTATCTGGGGCCACAATTTGAATCCAGGACCTCCCATCTCCAGGCCTGTCTTTCTGTCCACTGAGCCACCTACTAGTCCTTAAGCTACTATTAAAATAAAATAAATTAAAATAGAACTTGGGAATTGATGTGTATTGGGAATACTGTGACTTACTTTTCATTCTATGATGGGATGTTTAATATATAAAATGAGTTACAGAAATAGGATATAATTGTTTTATTTAATTAGGATATGGAATAAAATATTACTCTTTTCATCATCCTGGTCCCTCTTTACCCCAGCAAATATTATCTGGTATAATAACAACAAAAACCTTGATTACAAATCTGTGGAGACCAGCATAGAAGTGGCTTGGTGGTATAGGAAATAGAGAGCTAGTCTCAGAGTCAGGAAGACCTGGGTTCAAGTTCTACCTACTTCAAGTTGATACCTACTGCCTGAGTGACTGTGATTAGGCCACTCACCCTGTCAAACACTATAAATTTCATAACAGTTGCAGATTTACATTGGTTGAGGGAGTTTTCTCACATAGAATTCCTTATATCAATGACATCACCATCCTGGGCTCTCTCCCCCCACAACAGTAGTAGTTTGTTAACTTGCCCATTTGAACACTTTACTTTTTGTGATCTCAAAAATATGGGAATTCTGACTGCAGAGAGCAAGTGCATATGTAGGATTTGATTGAAATGTATAGATGAGTAAGAAATACTACAGCTTCTAGAACTTTAGCAAAGTTGTAATTTTACGAAATTTGATTAAACCAAAAAAACAATGGTACCTTCTATATGGTAGGCCACCCTCTGCTGGAATCACCAGCACTCCTTTGTCCAGCTCTCTATAGTAGAGTGACAAACTTGAATATTTTGTTAATTTTTTTAGTATACTATGTCAAATCTGACACATAAAATTTTCATCTTTAAGGAATTGATCTGTGATCACTACTTGGATGAATATGAACATTTCTTAGGAGACCTGAATTTTAAATCTCTATAAATGAATAAACATATTCAATATAATTTGGAGTGATGCTCAAATTCCAAGAAGCTGCCAAGTGTGTGAGTGTATCAACAGCTGTTTCCACTCACTCAAAGACTTTGATTGCAAGGAGATACGTGCTTCAGCAGAAACTTGGAAGTGGAAGCTTTGGAACGGTTTATCTGGTTTCAGATAAGAAAGCAAAACAAGGAGAAGAATTGTAAGTAAATACACTTCATAAGAACCTTCACTTGCCTACTCTGTATCTGTAGTGCGCAGATTTGACAGCTCTTTGCTATTTTAGTTGCATGGGGTATCAACCAAGGATAGTTTTTCTACAAGTAATTATTTGTAAAAGAAAAAATTGGGATTTTTTTTTCACCCAGTGTTTTGCCATATTTAAAGGCATTTTGGCATATAGATATTAAAATATGTGGCAAGTCTGAGGAATTATTGGAATAGAATCCCTATATTTAATAATTTATTGGGGCAGAATCCTAGCAAGTACGACTTGGGGACCTATTGCAATGTTAATATAACATCACTGAACTCTTCTTGAGATTTACCACTTGGTGATTTTTTTTCTCATTGTATAAATGTTTCTTCTCTGCCACCTGCAAACATGGTCAGGTCTCTGTATTATTAAAACAAATTTGACCCTGATATCCCCTTAAACCTTTCCCCCTTAGAGCCAAATACCTAGAAGGGTTTAATTACACTTGCTTTTATTTCTCATTTCCCATTGTCTTCTCCAATCCCTTAGGGTTAACCTGTGAATCCTCCACTTGACTAAAACTCCTTTTCTTAGTCCTTGTGCTGCTCCACTTCTCTAGCCTTCTTCTGGATCCTCTGGATCTTCTGGATCCTCTGTGCTGCCCATTTTCTGCACAAACCTCTCCAAACATTCTTTTTCTGCCTGCTGTGCTGGTTACTCATCCATCTCCTAACTCATTAAGCATCAGTATACCCCAGGGCTCTATTGCCCACCCCTCCCCCACATCTGTGCACATATATGTATTCTTCCTAGGTCACCCTCCAAGCTAGTGACCCAAATCTAGCCTCAACCCCTCTCTCTTGAATTTTGGAGTCATTAGCATTTGCCTGCTGAATATATCCATCTAATTGCCTGAGGGGGCCCTCAAATACACATGTCCGAAATTTTAGTTCCCCTCAAAACCTGTCTTCCAAAGTTCCGAACTTTCATTTTGGGGCATCACCATCCTTGAAGGTTGTTAACATAGCCGATCATTACCTTGATGTCATCATCAGAAGACAGTAGGCTGGTTGCCTCTAAGTTAGATACAGTTTGCATGACAGTTTTAAAAAAATGTATTCCATATTATTTGGTATCTTTTGATATTTAGCTGTAGTATGCAAAATCTTGCAGCCATGTTTTGCATGGATGCAAGCTAACAGTTGCCCAGTTTAGAATACAGAATTTGGCATGAGACAGGGACAGGTGCCAGGCTGGCAGTTGAGGTGTAGGTATATAAGAGAAGACCCTGTGAAAGGAAAACTAACTAGGCTTGGCAACTGCTTTGATAAGGGGCTTAAGGAGAGGGAGAGCTTAAGGTTGATTGTGAGTCTGGAATCCTGGATGACTGAATTAATCAGTCATTCAATGAGTGAGAAGACTCCCAGACCCCTGCCTTCACTTCTCCTTTTACCTTTTGGAGGGAAGGAGGGAGGTGGAATATGGGTTTAGTTTTCCCCTTAGGCAGGTAGGCTCAAACTATTATAGGTGACCAAATACTAACAATTCATCTGGCAAATCCAATTATCCTTTAGGGAAAGAATATATATATCAACCAACAAGACCTCCATCTGGCCCAGGGCTTATCAGCCCTGGGTCAGCAGGGAAAGCACCTCAGAGTTTAAGTCTGGCCCCAAGCCATTCTTATCCTCTACTCCACCTTCAGTATTCTGACTAGTTTAGAAAGTTAGTTCTTAGATTACTTCACCCACTTTCCTATCCCAATTCACCTAATACTTTTATCATCAATAAACCCCGTAAACCTCTAAGCCCAAGAACCTAAAGTCATTGCCTTCTTTATCAAAGGCCAAGTGAGATCAGCCTTCTGGACATTCTAAAGGGCTACAGCTTGTCAACTCCATCAGCAGTTGGGTCTAGGAAGTGCCATTTCTCTCCCTGTTTGACTCCATCCTTTACCAATAGGAATTACTTCCTTGTCAGGGCAGGGCTATAGAATCCTAAACTTAAAGGAGCTTGCCTTTACTAGCAAGAGAGTTTCCCCACTCTCTCTGCCAGTTTGGGTGCAGGATCCCTGGTACATCTACATCCTGTACTCAAGCCTTCTGCCCTTGGGGCTGGCCTAATTCCATCTTCTCGTCCTCTGCAGCTCTGCAGCCAGCCCTATATATTACGGAGCACAGCTAAGGTTGTGAACCTACTTTATTTTGAATACTGAACACCTATACAATGGCTGTGGCTAGAATGCTTTTCATCAGCAGCAGTTTTCCTCTTCTTGTCTGGACAGTGACACAGGAGCCTACCAATTTTGGCTCCATAAGGTCCCTCAATTTCTCCTTCGCATGCTTTTAATATATGATTATTATCATTGGTTTGAGGTGACGTTGGCTGAGTTTATCTGTTTCCTACCCACCATGGCCGCTATATTTTTTGCAACTTTTCAGGGTTTAAAGGCATTTTAAAAAGTCCATGGACATATCTGGCTAATCATAAGAATGAATAATGCAAATGATTCTCTAGTAAAAGAACTTTCTGATCAGGTTAGGTTGTTTACATACTACATAGCTCGAAAAACTCCTTGTGTTGATGAGGCATCTCCATCTCTACCCAGCTGTGTAATTTATCATTGAACCACTTGGAGGCAGCAACCTACCACACATGTGTAATATGTACTCATTAGAATTTCTACAGCTTTTTTTGTTGAACTGTGTGGTGGGAAATTTGAGGATGGGATAAAACTGAAAAATAACTCTTGATGTGGCATTTGCATGATGAATATTTAAGACATTTTTTTCTTTAGGAATTTTACTTTTTGGTTGTCAGATTAAAACTGGATTTATGAAAATGAGCAGTTGTCTCTTGTCATAATAGCATTTGGTAGCAAGTTTCCTTGACTTCAGTATGTATTATAAAATTAATAAAAGAATCTTTCTCACTATTAAAAGAACTTGGCTATAGTAGATAATATGACTGCTATGACTTACATTCTCAGTAATGTGCAACTTCTAGGTTCCTTCTCTTTGTTGAAAAGCTGGAAGCTCTGATTTTTATTTTAGTTTACAAAGACTCAAAAGTTTGTTGAAAAATGAAATGATTCCTTTGGTGAATCCAGGAAAACAAAGGATCACACTTTTAGAATGTTACATATAATTAAAAAGTTTTATGTCATAAAGAACAAGGAGGCTTGGTTTTTTGTTTGTTTTGGTTTTATAATTTTGACAGAGTGTAAAATATTGGTTTCATTGTCATTTGGTAGTACAGTATGCCTAAGAGAGTTTAATTTTCAGGAAAATCTGTTGTGGGAATTATCCAACTGGAAGTTTAATTCTTTTGAGTTTCTGATGATTAGATTCCCAGACATGGCAGTAGGCACATGTGTTCATCAGATATGTGGTTCTTTCCTGTTAAAATTCCAATCAATGTTGTTAGCTTGGTAAAAACACAGACTAAAGTAGTCAGAAAAAACAAGTCTTTCATCAGGAAAGAGATAGGTTTATTATTTCGGCAGCCACACAGGATCAGGTGCCTAAAACCCACAGAGAGCCAAAGGCTTTGGGACTCTGGGAACTGTATCTGAGAGAATCACGCTGCTGGATGATCCTCCCAAGAACAATAGAACTTGGGAACTTAGATACCATTTGGGGAACTAAGGGATAGGGAAGTATGATTGACTGACATTACTATGGATACAAGGAAATGAGAAATCCAAGATAGGATTATCAGGGAAAAGCTGATATTTTACAATTGTTACCAAAGGGAAAGGTCCAAACCACTTTAACAAGATACAAAACAGGCTTGGGAAAGAAACCTGAGGCTGGGGTATCTGGGAATAGCCAACTTACAATAGATACTAAAAGGGAAACATCTAGCCCTGAGCTGGCCTAGGAGAAAGGACTTTGATGGGAGAAACTACCAGGACAAATGGGTACTTAACACTATTGATTTAGGTCTAGTTCTACCCTACTTGGACCATGAAGTACTTTAAGGTCTATTATTCAATCTCAAACGGCTAAATCTGAAACTTCCCTTGGGCTAATTCTCAAGGGAAAGGGCAGAATTGGGGTCTTCAGATTTCAAGTTGACAGTATTTATTTTGTACTTGTGATATGCTCAATACTTTAGGAAATCCACAAATGTAGTTGACCTGGCCTTCGTGAAGCAGACCAATAACTGACAAGAGTCAATAAAAAAATAATCTGTTAGTGTTTATTATCTTCTCATTATGGTGGTAGATCCTAAGGATACAAATTGGAAGAGTGAAATAGTCCCTGTTCTCAAACATTCAAATGGGGAGACATACACACACACACACACACACACACACACACACACACACACGCAACATATATATACGTATATATACACTCAACATATATATACTTGACATATATTGAGTATAAAAGTATAAAATATGTTGAGTATAAAAGCATCAATATGATAATAGCTAACATTTGGGCAGCTAGGTTGTGCAGTGGTTAGAGCACCAGTTCTGGAGTCAAGAAGACTGAGTTCAAATTTGCCCTCCAATATGCACTAGCTGTGTGACCCTAGGCAAGTCCCTTAAACTTGTTTGTCTCCCTTTTCTCACCTATAAAATGAGCTGGAGAAGGAAAAGGCAAATCATTTCAGTATCCTTGGCAAGAAAACCCCAAATGGGATCACAAAGAGTTGGGCATGACTGAAACAACTGAACAACAAATCTTTAGACAGTGCCTTCTGTGTGCCAGGCCCTGTATAAAGTGCTTTACAAATATGATTTCATTTGAGCCTTGAACCAACCTGGAAGGGAGGTGCCGATATTATTTTTATTTTACAGATGAGTGAACTGAGGCAATACAAAAGTTAAGGGCATTGTCTAGGGTCCCACAGTCAGTATCTATTTTAAATTTTGCAAAAATAAAAGACAAGTCTGTGAGGAGTGAGAAATTAGTATGTTATTCTCAAGCTAGTAAAAGCTGCCCCCCCTCCCCCCTTCTTTCCAACTCCCTTCTAGACAAGATTGCTCCCCATCCTCCCAGTAGGGCAGTGTTTTGAAAGGAGTCTTTTGAGTTTGGGAATTTGCCCGAGGCAAGAGCCCCAGGCTGTACTGCTCTTTGACCCTGTAGTACCCATGATCAAACCTTAAATACCAATCTTGAGGACCCCTTTGTCTTAGAAGTCCCTCCTAAAGTCTTCCTATTTGGATTATATCTATTGAAGCTTCTTCCGGAGGTCCAGCTGGTGGCTTGATTGATCCTCTCATCAGCTGGTCCTAGATAACCCAGTCCTGAACTACTTCTCTCTTTGTATCTGTCTCCAACTTCCTGATCTTTTCTTTAAAATGATTGATTCTTGGATGTATCCACTGGGAAGCTATTCTCCAGTCTCTTGAAGATGATAATAAGCTTGAAAGTGTTCTTTGTAAAACTATTGTAAAGCTACAGAAAATTGGAAATTCAAAAGTTAACTATTGCCGAGGCCTTTTAACCCAGAAAAATTTTCATGGATTCCTCCTGCCTCCACCACCAAAAGGAGAGTCAGTTCATGAGTTTTGGTTCAGGCCTGTATTGGCTAAGATGGACAGTGATATTTTAAAAAGACCTCCTCAGCTTTCAAGTTTATTTTTGACACATTTTGAAAAATGAACAAATTGGTTTTTCATATCTAAAAAAACCCAACCAAAATCCCAATAGCTCCTCTGTGTCAAACTTTTCCCTGTTTTAAAAACCAAGGGACTTTTGTTCTCTTGCAGTTAATAAAAAATTGGTCATAGTTGTCTGAAAGTGTCAGATATAATTAAGGAAGAGTAATGGATCTTACAAAAATGCATGAATAGAGTTTAGTCTCTAAGGTAATCTCTCCATGCTTTAGAATATGACAGCCTTGTGTGTGGAAAGAGTGGCGGATCTGGAGGCAGAGGAGCCATGTAGTGTTAACTTAGAAAAAACGCGGGACTATTAAATAGTCATAAAACCACTCTTTAATCAAGGGAAAGGGGGATGAGGGCTACTTGGCCTCTTATGCAGAGCTGCGCCTTGTGCAGAGTCTAAAGGAACACTGCTTCACTCTGCTCCCAGATCCCCCTGGGAGTGACACCCGTTAGATGACGACTCCTAGGGACAAAGGAAATTGGGGAACTTATATACCTTTTGGGAAGATCCAGGGGCTGGGAGAGATGATTGACAGTATACTGACAGGATACAATCAAGCTAGAGAAAGGGATCATAGCTAGAGGCTAGGGTGTAGGGGAAGGGGCTACTTACACAATGGATACTAAAGGATAGTTCCTGCCCAGGTGTGCCTTCCTGGGACAGGGTCTCTGATACAATGGGCAAGACTACCTAGGACAAAAAGGGTATTTAGCATTTACCCTGGGGTCCATTATTCAGTCTGCAACTGCTAGCCTGAGATTCCCTTCAGGGTGGATTCCCAGGGGAACAGGGAACAAGCACAAACTTTGGGGGTCTCCAACCTACAAACTATTTCTAAACTTGGGGTTCATCATATCTCACTAAGCTACAAGTTTGGGAATTCTAGATTCCATGTCGACAGTAGTTTTAAGTACCAATTCAGTTACTCCAAAGGCATGTGTGACCTTAGATTAATCATTTGACCTTTGTGGTTTTAGCTCTACATTGCACATAAGTACATTGTCTTAATCCTTACCAGCTAGCTCATTCTTTTTTTTTTTTTTTTTTAGTAATTTTTTATTTTTAGAAAAATTTTCCATGGTTACATAATCATGTTTTTACTTTCCCCTTCACCCCCTCAAAACTCCCCTTCCCTTCTCCCTCCCCTCCCCGCAGTAGCTAATTCGCCTTTCCACTGGTTTTAATATGTGTGGTCAGTGAAGACTTATTTACACATTATTGATAGTTACATGGGTGTGGTCTTTTTGGGTCTACATCCCCAATCATGTCCTCATCAACCCGTGTCCAAGCAGTTGTTTCTCTTCTGTGTTTCTACTCCTGCAGTTCTTCCTCTGAATGTGGGTAGCATCTTTTCCATAAATCCCTCAGAATTGTCCTGGGTCATTGCATTGCTGCTAGTACAGAAGTCCATTACATTCTATTTTACCACAGTGTATTGGTCTCTGTGTATATTGTTCTTCTGGTTCTGCTCCTTTCGCTCTGCATCAACTCCTGAAGGTCTTTCCAGTTCACATGGAATTCCTCCAGTTTATTATTCCTTTGAGCGCAATAGTATTCTATCACCAGCATATACCACAGTTTGTTCAGCCATTCCCCAATTGAAGGGCATACCCTTGCTTTCCAGTTTTTTGCCACCACAAAGAGTGCAGCTATAAATATTTTCGTACAAGTCTGTTTATCTATGATCTCTTTGGGGTACAATCCCAGCAATAGTATGGCTGGATCAAAGGGCAGGCAGTATTTTAGCACTCTTTGGGCAAAGTTCCTAATTGCCATCCAGAATGGTTGGATCAGTTCACAACTCCACCAACAATGCATTAATGTCCCACTTTTGCCACATCCCCTCCAGCATTCATTACTCTCCCCTGCTATCATTTTAGCCAAACTGCTAGGTGTGAAGTGATACCCTAGTGCTGTTTTTTTTTTTTAAACCCTTGTACTTCGGTTTATTGTCTCATAGGTGGAAGATTGGTAAGGGTGGGCAATGGGGGTCAAGTGACTTGCCCAGGGTCACACAGCTGGGAAGTGGCTGAGGCCGGGTTTGAACCTAGGACCTCCTGTCTCTAGGTCTGACTCTCACTCCACTGAGCTACCCAGCTGCCCCTTAGAGCTGTTTTGATTTGCATATCTCTAATTATTAGAGATTTAGAACAGTTTCTCATGTGCTTATTGATACTTTTGATTTCTTTATCTGAAAATTGCCTATTCATGTCCCTTGCCCATTTATTAATTGGGGAATGGCTTGATTTTTTTTGTACAATTGATTTAGCTCCTTGTATATTTGAGTAATTAGACCTCTGTCAGAATTTTAGGTGCATTAAAATTTTTTTTTCTATAGGATATTGTTTACCAGCCACACCTCACTTTATTCAACCATCCCTTCTAGCTATCCTCCAATATCCCTCCTTAAATTCCTTAAGAGTCATCCATAATAAGTGTCCTCCTTTCCTTTGGCTCTCACTCTTTTTTTAACCCTCTGAACTCTGGCTTCCATTTTCCTTCACTTGGCATCACTCCAAATCAGATGACTTTTTGCTAATCCCCCTTTTAAAAATCTCTTTAGCATTTACATTGATCATTTTGTATCCTGGGATGCTTACCACCATCCTACCCCACTCATTCTGGGGTCTTCTTGCCTTCTCCTTCACCTGGTTCTCCTGGAACCCCTCAGACCTCACTTTCCTTATCTCTTTTGCTGATCCTCATCTCCCTCACAGCCACTAACCTTGAGCATCCCTGTGGATGAGCCATCTCTTCTTTTCCTTTTGAACTCTTCTCAGTTGGGGATCTTATCAGTTCCCATGGGTTCAATGATTTTCTTTATGTAGACACTTACACCCCCCCCCCCCACACACACACGAAAAGGAAGGGAATAGGCAACCTAATCTATGCCAAGCACTGTGCTAAGTAATTTTTACAAATATTACTTGAATTGATCCTTACAATTATAACCCTGAGAAGTAGGTGCTAGTATGATCCCTATTTTACAGTTGAGGAAACTGAGGCAAGCAAAGGTTAAGTGACTCACCTAGGGTCACATAGCTGTTAACTTATAAAAAAACATGGAATTATTAAATAGTTAGTCTCTAGATTCCATGTCAATATAGCTAATAAATGGCTGAGGCAGGATTTGAATTCAGGTCTTGTAACAAATGTAGTATACAGAATTGAGGTGATATAGTTTTTTCTAGCTTTGGCTGAGTTTCAAAAGCTGTTAGGGGTTTGGAATCTTGAGGAAAGGCAGTTGGCTGGATCTTCCGTGGAGGGAGGTTGTGAATGAGCCGAGCTGCTTTGATTACCTAGCTTTAATATTGAAATTTAGCCTAGCTTTAACATATTTACTTAAGAAATTATTATTTTAGATAAACCCTTTATATCTTCCTTTTCTAATACCATCCCTGCCTTCCCTCCCTTACCTTATATGTCTGTGATTTAATAAGGAGAGTAATTAGAGAGGAGTTAAATCTATGAAGGGTACCTAATTGCCAGCATTAGTTATAGTTAGTCAGTCATCATTTATTCCCTTTAGATCGCAATTGTACTTTGTAAAGCTGAGTTTTAAGGCAGGTCCTTACTCAGACTCCATCTTTGTTTCCCTTCCCCCACCTGAGGTTCCTGAGACAACTGATAGGGCTTTCCTTTGATCCACCTTCCTAACAAACATCCTTCAAACAAAATAAACTCTTTTGTGTTTCAACAGCCCTATTAGTGTAATTTGTCTGTTAGCTAACAAGAGGGAAGAAGAGGGAAAGAGACAACATACTCTGGGCTTAAAGGGAAGCTGAGCATCCATCTTGAAGGAAGGTATTACTTCAAAACAGGTCCTTTCCTGTGAAATTAACTAAAGCCTGTTTGTTAATTTCAGTCTAGTCTATTTCCCTCAGCTTGTGTTTGAGTCTAAGTCCCAGTCTGTAAGCCTGCTGTGTTTGTCTGTTTAGTTTAATTTCTCTTCTCCCTAAAAGATCTCTGTTTCCCTTCTGTGTTATACTCCTGACTTCAGTCCTATTTTACCCTGAATCTCCTTTAATCCCAGCCTACCTGTAACTGAGATTACCCACTTAGCAAGTCTCAAACATCCTCCTTCCAAACTCCCTTATACCCCACCTTTTCTCAAATTACCCACATTACACAAATAAAATTAATAAAGATATGTTTAAAAATATTAGGGTTTTATTATAATCCATATTGATAATTAAAAAAAAAACACATGCTTGCTAAGATCTAATTCAAATGCCCCACCATGCTTTCCCCACTGGCTGCTTCCTAAGAAAGAGAGTGCCCCAATCAAGTTCTGAGTCTTTATACCTCTGTCTACGTAATCACACTTCCTGCCACCTGTATTACATAAGAGGAATCATGGGAAATATAGTTTTCAAGTCCCCTAAATATCCACAGGAAGTTTATATCATGGCTCTCAATATTCAGACCCCCAAATTTCCAATATCACAGCCTCCTGACTCCAAGCCAACTCTCTCCACTACTTCATCAGCTACTCCACATATAATCAATTTCTCCCTCCTCTCTCTCTTTCCTTCTCTCACTTTCTCTCCCTCCCTCCACCCCTCTTTCTTTCCTTCTCCCTCTCTTTCCCTCCCTCCTTTCTCCTCTCTTTCCTTCTCCCTTTCTCTTTTTCTCTCCCTCCATCACTCCCTGTCCCTCCCTGTCTCTCA
>NC_058134.1:40350177-40365861 GCF_016433145.1 Gracilinanus agilis
AGACAGAGAGTGAGAGAGAGAGAGAGAGAGAGAGAGAGAGAGAGAGAAGGGAGGGAGGGAGAGAGAAACAGAGGAAAGGAGACACAGAGAAAGAGTGAGAGAGGAGAGGAGGGAGACAGACAGAGACAGAGAAAAAGAGAGAGAGAGGAGAGACAGGCAGACAGAGAGGGAGAGAGAGAGAGAGAAAGGAGTGAGGGAGGGAAAGAGAAACAGAGGAGAGAAGGAGAGACAGAAAAAGAGGAGAGAGGGAGGGAGAGAGAGACCTGGATTTCCTACTTGAAGTCACATGAGGAGGCATTTGGGGACAATTAGGGACAGCCAAGTTTCCCCACACCCAATTCAATTAGATTCAATTTCACAAATATTGATTAAGTTCTTACTCTATTCTAGGTGCTGGAGATATTGACCGTTTTATGATACCTTTGTGTAGCTTATAGTCTAACAGAAGGAAACTATAATATCTAATGCAGTGCAAAAATGCAAATCCAAGTACCATTTGAGGTTCCAAGGGAATGATCATTACTGGAAGGGACCTCAGAGGCCATCTAACATAACCCTCCTCATGTTCCCCCTCTCCATTTGAAAAATAAGGAAATCCAGACCTGGAATGGCTAAGGGACTTGTTTACGTTAGGAGCAGGATTTGAACAATAGACCGTGTGGCATTTGAATTTAAAAGATGACTGAGAATTTGAAGGGGAGTTGGGAATAGTCTACCAATAGGAAACAGTCTGAACAAGAACATGGGAAAGTACAGGTTCCATTTGGGAGTTGTGGAATTGCTGAGTTTGTTTGGAGTGTAGAGTGGGCAGAAGGGCCAGTGTCAAGATTCTCTGAAATGGTCTGAGGCCTCAGCCCTGTATGCTATATAGTTTCACATTTTTGCTGAGAAGCAGCTTATTCTTTATTAGTTTATTCTCATCCTGCTGCCTGATATCATTTTCCTGTTCAGTTAGTATCTGGGGCCTTTTGTGTCTATGGTTTCTGACCAACAGAACTATTCATCATCAGATCAACCATCAATTAGATCATTGCTGCTTGATCTGGAACTGAAGTCAAGATATGGTCTTCTCACCACTCTCTAGTTTAAATTAAAAAACAAAAACAAAAACAACTCTGTCTTAGAATCAATACTGTGTATTGGTTCCAAGACAGAAGAACAAGTAAAGGCTAGGCAATGAGGTTAAATGACTTGCCCAGAATCACACATTTAGGAAGTGTCTGAGGTCCAATTTGAACCCAGAATCTCCTGTCTCTAGGCCCTAGTGTCAATGCAATGAGCTACCTCATTGCCTCCTACTCCATAGTTTTTTTGTATGTGTATATTTAGGGGCCCTGTAATATAAAATTCTTACCAGATCTCAGTTGGTCCAGTGATTTCTGTTCATCTTCCAAATACCAAATACAAAAAAAAAAAAAAAAAAAAAAAGAAAAAAGTAATGCTGATAGCCTGTCTCTGGAGCTATCTTTTCTTAAAAGGATACAGTATTTGATATAACCCAAGCTATTTTAAATATTTAATATGGCTCAAATGACATTAAAAGAGCTATAGTTACAACTGTCTGTACTGCCAAATTTGACCCAAGGTATTCCTTTTCTCCCTAGCATATTCTCATGAATCATGAGTATAAAATATATTTTGGGAAATAAATGGCCCTTTATTGAAAACTGAGTGGGTCTGGCATTCTACTTGACATTTACTGTCTTCTACTTATTAAGTGGTTCTGGTTCCTGTATAAATTCTTGTTCTTTTATACTTGCCATCAGTAATTATTTGTTTCTTCTTTCTGTTCCCGTGATTCCTTCCTCTTACTTTTATTTCCTAGCTTCCTAGGAAGGGGGGGAAGAATGATAAAGAATGATAAGTCATTCTTCCCCCATCATCCACCCCCGCTTAGGTTTTGTTTTCGAAGGAAATTGAGACAGACTCTTTGGACAAACTCCCAAATCAAATAAGCTTTCTTCTATAAAGTAGAATTGTAAGCTAGCTAATTTTATTTTGAACCCTTACTATTACCTCCCCTTCCCAATTATTACCCTAATGGGGTCCCTGCAGGCTCATAGCAAACATTTCTCCAGGCCTGCAAAGTTGATGAACTAAGTCAGCATCATAGGGAGATACTGAAAGGGTATTTCTGGGGTCCCAGTAGCTGGAGAAGACTTGATCTCATTTTCTTTCCCTCCCACAATTCCTTTCGAACACTCTGCAGATAGATTTCTGCACACAAACATAGAATGTGAAATAAGCTGCCTCTATTAGGGGCATTTGGAGAGATACTTTCTTCAGATATATTCGTTAGATCAGGGATTCTCACTCTGTTCCATAATGTACTGTGTTGAAGTGAGAAGTTCTATGAGAAAATGTCAGTGCTAGTGATATTTCTCCCTCAAAAATATGAAACATGAAATTATATGTGTTGATTATATATGTATATATGTACACACATACAGATTGCTAGCATGTATGGCAATTTGTTATATTTAAATAGGCTTAATTCTTTTTCTTCTCAAATATCGTTTCCCCTGAGAAGATTCCTTTTTTCCAAACATGCCTAAAATTGACCTCTTTGCAGCTTAAGACACATCACTTCTAGACTAGCCCTTTGGGGCCAAGCAGAATGGGGCTCAGACTCTTACACACATAGCAGTTTGAATTCTCAAAGATGAGCACCCATGTCCCCTCTGTGTTTCCAGTTTTATTAGGGTTCGTGTCCCCAGTTTCATGAAATAATCCAAGTTGTGGTATAATCATAAAGCCCTTCACTATTCTGGTTACTTTCCAAATGATTAGGGTCCTCACTAACATGTGGTCCCCAGAACAGAACAGAACAGAACATCCGGGCAGTGTATATTGGCATAATCTCTCTAGTTCTGACCTCTCAAGCTATCCACATACATGCATTAAGCTTCTGCTCTGTGCAAGCTGTCTTGCAGCCTGAGGTGGCATTAGCCTGTTCAGATGCCATCCCGTACGACGTGGTGTGCAGTCTTGATGATGTAGATATAATATTTTTTACCAAATGATTTAAACTGATCACACAGTGGGGATTTCACATTTTTCTTTACTCTGCTTTTTATTCATTAACCTGCATTTGGTCCTAACGTGAAGGTGTTCCTGGACCTTTTATTATTATCTCTTGGTCCTCTCCATTGTGAGGACTTAGAGTACACATACTGTTTTGCCCTTCGGTGGCTGAAAACAAGAATTTAGTAACGATTAGTAAAGCTCCCTGCTCGTCCAACATTTCAGTCCTGATGCCGTTTGTGCAGTGCCTCCTTGCACCTGGGGGACAGCATGGCGCAGAGCTTAAAGGAAACAGCGACTTCTTGGGCTTCATACACCAGATCCAGGCCCAGAGAGTGTTGACTTGTAATTGGAACCATCATTTCCATTTTCTAAAAATACACATAAGAAGCAAAGGTCCTTTCTTTGGACCAGCTGACAAATGGGTACAAGTGAAATGTACAGAGTTGGAGCCACGAACACCAACGATATTGTTGGTGAAAGCACCCAGTGGTGGGTTCGCACCAGCCATTATAACCCTTGGGACTGTCACCAAGAAAGAAGCTACAAATATTTTTTCCAATTACATTTAAAACAATTTTTTTTAACATTCATTTAAAAAAGTTTTAAATTTCAATTTCTTTTCTTTCTCTTCTCCCCTCATTGAGAAGGCAAGCATTTTGATATAGGTTATACATGTGCGCCATGCAAAACATATTTCCTTTAATCATATTGTAAAAGAAAATAAAAGACCAAAAACTCCACAAAAATAAAGAAAAAGAAATAAAATATGCTTCAATCTGTGTTTCAGACTCTATCCGTGCTTTCTCTGGAGGTGGACAGCATTTTTCATCATAATTCCTTTGAAATCATCTTAGGTCATTGTCATTGTATTGCTGAGAATAGCTGAACATTATACAGTATTGCTGTTACTGTGTACAAATGTTCTCCTGATTCTTTTCACTTCAGTTTGCATCAGTTGACATAAGTCTTTCTAGGTTTTTCTGAAATCCTCTTGCTTCTCGTTTTTTATAACTCGATATTATTCCATCACAATTGTATACCACAACTTGTTCAGCCATTTTCCAATGGATGGGCACTCCCTCAATTTCTATTTTTTTGCCACCACAAAAAGAACCGTTATAAATATTTTTTATATAAGTTCTTTTTTCTTTGTCTTTTTTTTAATCTCTTTGGGATACTGACCTGGCAGTGGTATTACTAGATCAAAGGGGATGCTCAGTTTTATAATCCTTTGGACATAATTCCAAATTGTTCTTCAGAATGTTTGGATCAATTCACAACTTCACCAACAGTGCTTTAGTGTTCCAATTTTTCCACATCCCCTCTAACATTTATCATTTCTGTCATATTAACAAATCTGAATGATATACGGTAGTACCTCAAAAATGGTTTAATCTGTATTTCTCTAATCAATAATGATTTAGAACATTTTTCATATGGCTATATAGCTTGGGTTTATTTGTCTAAAAACTACCTGTTTATATTCTTTGACTATTTATCACTTGAGGAATGACGTATATTCTTATAAATTTGACTCAATTCTCTATTTACTTGAGAAGTGAGGCCTTAATCAGAGAAACATGCTATAACATTCCCTCCCACACTCCTAGTTTTCCGTTGTCCTTATTCAGTTGTGTTGGTATTGTATATGCAA
Organism: Gracilinanus agilis; assembly: GCF_016433145.1. Lineage (NCBI taxonomy): Eukaryota > Metazoa > Chordata > Mammalia > Didelphimorphia > Didelphidae > Gracilinanus > Gracilinanus agilis. The sequence continues at coordinate 40,354,859 of NC_058134.1, forward strand.
GCTCTTTAATGTCATGTAATGAAATTATCCTTTTTATATCTTGTAATGTTCTCTATCTCTTGTTTAGTCATAAATTCTTCCCCTGTCTGTAGATCTGACAAGCAAATTATTCCTAATTTGCTTATTATCTTTTAATTCTTTTCTTTTTTTAAAGATTCTTACCTCTCATCTTGGAATCAATATTGGGTATTGGTTCTAAGGTAGAAGGGCTAGGCAGTGGGGTTGAAGTGACTTGCCCAGGGTCATATAGCTAAGAAGTGTCTGAAGCCAGATTTAAAGCAAGGACCTCCTAGCTATAGGCCTGGCTCTCAAATACCTGCGCTCATCACCTTTTATTTCTAAATCATGTAATCTATTCTGCTATCTGCTTCCATTTTATGGGTACATTCATCCCATTCATATTCACAGTTATGATTACTAACTATGTATCTCCTTCTATCTGACTTTTTTTCCCATTTATTCTTCTCTCGGTCTCTCTATCTCTGTCTGTCTGTCAGTCTGACTGTCTCTCCTTTCACCCTTTCCTTCCTCAAAAGTGTTTTGCTTCTGACTTCCACCTTCCCCAATCTGCCTCCCTTCTGCTAGTGGCCTTCTCCCCCTTTTTGTGTCTGCTCCCCTCTTACTTCACTGTAGGGTAAGATAGGGAGTATTATGCAGTTCACATTGTTCACTAGTTCAGATAGCTTTGCAGTGAGACTGAGTTTAGAGAGCTTTCAGCGAGGGGACATTTAAGAGCAGAGATTCATCGAGGAAGACCTCAGTGCAGAGAAGATGCTGACTCACATTCTGCAAGGAAGGGCTATAGGTTGAACAAGCATGTCTGTCTCCCCCACATTCTGAGTTGTATCCCCAACCAAATTGGTCTTTTAAAGTTGTTCTGATCTTATATTTGTTGCCTGTGAACCACTAGGCCCATGCTCTAGTCTAGGGCAATTCCCCTTAATTCTTCTAGGTGCAAAGATGAGAGATTAAAACCACTTTAGAAATGGAAAGTATCATTGCTAAGGTATTGGTGTTTCAGAGTTTTTTAATGGACAATTACTATCTTTTTTCATACTTGAAAAGTGGATTCGCGTATTTCTGACTTGGATTGGGCTCCTAGCACATAAAGAGGATAAAAAATGAATCCCGGCGTAGTTTCAGGGTCAGTTGTCTCCAAGTTAAGTCTGAGAGATTTTTGTAAAGAGTGCTTGGCAGGTTTATATTTGTGCATGCAAATAGATACTACAAACACGGAAGGGCTCCAAAAAAGTAGCTTGTGCCCTCTGCTGATCATGCAGTGCATTTATAATTTCCCCAAGCATTGAAAATATGCAATTCATATTGTGTGATTTTTTTCATTACTTTAAAATTCAGTGAAATTGAATTTTTGTTCCGTAGCTTAATAAGCCCACAGCCACTTTTTATTCTCCAACTGCTTTCATCGTCCTTGCTTACATGATCCTGTGGCGGCATATTATTAGGAATTAACAATTATAAAACTATGGCAGATACTTTCTTCCTAGAGCATATGTAACTGCCTTTTTAACAGAACCATGCATTGTTTTGGTGAGCATATCAAAAATCTGCACACGGTCTTAGAATTTTTAGTTAATGGTTTGATCAAGTCCTCCAAGCTTTTTAAATATTGGTCAAGTTTGCAGCTGCTATTGGGAATCCATGTGTGTTGGAAGCCATTGAGAGAAACAGGTCTCTCATAGGTATTTTTATCTGGATCCCATCAAGGTCAATATAGCTAACAGGGTCATATATTGACTCTGTTGACCTGAAAGGTTCGGGCCAGGCAGTGGATTGCATATCTAAGATAAAAATCTGAACTCCTCTCTGTGATTCCTTTTATGATCCACACCTTTTATTATTGGAAAGCATTATAATCTAATTTCCTAGGATAGCTTTAAGTTTTTAGTAAACCAACATTTAATGAGTTAACAGCCTTTTTTCTGCTCAGCAGAGGACAGCTGCAGTGTGGGTATATCTCTCTTACTACTCCAGCCGTCCCAAGGTCACAGAGTGGCAGGCTCAGGCAAAATTCCACGTTAGATAAAGTGAGGCTCATTTTTAACTTTGGGACTTTTTTTCATCTGGGCATGATCTTCCTGAGAAAATTCTTTGTAAAACCATATACTAATCATGATGTAATTCTGTAACCATGGCATGTCTGCGCAGCTGTGAAACTTCATTGTACTTTGTGTGAAATGGGTTTTTTGAATACTGCAAAAAATAAATCTCAAGTTCATTGCTGATCAGAGGAGCAGCCATGAGATAATGGTGGCCCCCAGTTCTGCTCCATTTTTTCTCACCTAAACTGTGCACCTCTCAGACCTAAGAAGCTGTTGGATTGATTCCAACACGTGTGGACTAAGTATTTGACCTTCACTAGGAGATTTCTAGAATATTTTGAAAATTTTCCTGAAGGATGCCTCTTTTTTCTTTTTTCTGGAACATAGATCCATAACTATCCCTTTTTTATTCCCATATCACACTCCCAAGAAAAGCTTTATCATCTGAAGGATTCTCTCTTCCTAAACGATATAGCTATGGATTTCAGGGCAAGAAAAGCCAGTCTACCCTTCCATTATTTAGTTCTGCTGGGTAGCATCGAAGGAGGATTAAACAGAGCTCAGTACAAATTTTTTTTTTCTGGGTTATTCATGTATTATCATTCAAAACCTACTTCCATATTGGTTATTGTCATACGAGAATAAAAAACAAAACCCCCAAATGAAAATGTAAATAAATTAATGTGAAACATACCATTCTTTGATCTGCATTCAGACTCCAACAGTTCTTTCTCTGGAGATGGATAGCATTCTTTGTCCTTCAGAATTATCCTGGATCATTAGTACAATGAATTTTTGAAATAGCTCTTATTCATGTAGTATTTTAAGACTTATAGGGCTTATTTGATCCCCCCAGTATCCTTGAGGTATAGAGTGAAAAAGTAAATCAGTAGAAGGGACAGATTGGGCTGGCAGCCAGGGAATAACACAAACTGGGGACACTCTCACACCCCACAAGGGAAAGGACTGACCAGATAACACTGAATAACCACACAGGGATGTGGGGAATGGGGAATGACAATTTGACAGTTAAACTGACCACCTAACTGCCAGAGATACCAGTGATGTTAAGGTAACTCCAATAGTGGGTCCTTGATGGCTTAGAGGTGACACAGGAAGTATAATAAAACAGATTTTTATAGTTGGTAAATTGGGAAAGTAGGTGAAGGTTTTCTACACTAAGGAAACAGCCCAACTGCCTAAGAATGTAAGAGGTCAGCTGGCTTTACTCCACTATACTACAGACAGCTCTAACTATATTGGAGAGGGCTGAAGTATTGGGATACTCACTGCACAGGTACAAGCTGCTCCAAGATGATAACGGACCAGGATCAAATCCTTGCACAGCCAGTAAAGTCCAAAGGAAGCACTAGGGAGTGTAGGTTATCTACCAGCCGTCCACTAGCTGTAGATCCGAACCTTATCTCTACCTAGGCTGTGTTAACTGATGGTCTCTTCTCTCCAATCTTCTGTAAATCCCAAACCTTCACAGCTCCTTGGATCTCAGCAAGCTGGACCACAAAATACACCCTCCTTCTCCCAGCTTAGCCAAGAAAACTCTCCTTTTTCAAACCTTACTCTTCATTCCATTCATGGAATGTCCATGCATAGAGTCCAAGGTTTGCTTTTTAGCTGTCAGCTTTCTATCCTGCTTAAATCCATACCTACTCTACAATTTACCTATAACAAGTGTAAATATTAAGAATATCTGTTTTGTAGATAAGGAAACTGGGCTCTCCTAACAGAGGCAGACCACCCAGGGTACCTAGAAAGGATTTGATCTTCGGAGCCCAAGAATAAACAACTGCCTGGCCTACCCTGAGGTCTGAAGGAGTACACCTCCAAGGCCCCTGATGCCAGGCCCTCAGCCTCATTGCCATCAAATAAGGGACGTTGGAAGCTGAAAAATGCAGACTGGACACTTACTCTATCTATAGCTGCTGTGGGAGAAGAGGAGGAGTGAGCACCAGTGAGTGTTTGCTGAGGGACAGGGGCCCATCAGTTGTCGTCACTCCCAGGAGAGCGAAATTCCTGATTGTTGCAACTGGAGTTAAGTGGACTGGCTGCTTGTGTTGCTGTAGGAGCCCCGGAGCTCTGTTTGGAGCACCAGAGATCAGTCATGGACTGGGGCTTGAGTAGGGGACCAGTAAAAAAATAAGTGCATATACTTACAAACCCCCAAACCTGAGATAACATGCATTAACATTTTAGAAACCCTGGGACTCCAGAAAAAAGCCAATAATGAAGGGTATTGGCTTGGCCACTAAAATCAAATAAATAAACAAAATTATCAAGCAAAGAAGAAAGAACCCAACTATTGAGAGCTAGTATGAGGCCAGAGAAGATCTTGGCTTACATTAAGAGGACAGTGAAGTAAAAATACTTACTTAAAAAACAGCAAAGAAATATAATAAATGGCCACAAGCTCAAAAAGAGCTTTTGGAAGAGGTTAAGAAAGCCCTCAACCAGCTGTGTGACCCTGGGCAAGTCACTTGACCCCCATTGCCCACCCTTACCACTCTTCTACCTATGAGACAATACACCAAAGTACAAGGGTTTAAAAAAAAAAAAGCCCTCAAAAACCAAATGACAGAGGTGGAGGAAAAATTAGAAAAAAAATTAGAACAATGCAAGAAAATCAAGAAATTGAAAAAAACAGATTGTCCAGATTGAAATAGGCCCAGAAACTTTCAGAAGAAAATAATATATTAAGAACTAAAATTGGACAAGGAAGAGCTAATGATTTCCTAAGAGAACAAGAAATAAAGCAAAATCAAAAGAATGAAATAATAGAAGAGGATCTGAAACATAACAAAAACCATTCACTTGGAAAATGGATTAAGGAGAGACAATATAAGAATAATCAGACTCCTGAAAAGTTATGATGAAAAAAAGAGTTTAGACACTATATTCCAAGGCATTATCCAGGAAAAATGCCCAGAAGTTTTAGAAACAGAGGTTAAAATAAAAATTGAAGATATCCACCAATCTCCACCTCAAAAAGACCTGAAGATGAAAATACACAGGAACATCAATGCTAAATTTCATACTCCCCAGATTAAGGAGAAAATATGACAAGCAATAAGAAAAACAAACAAACAAACAAACAAATACTATGGAGCTACCTTTAGATAACTCAAGACTTAGCAGCTACAACATTAAAAGAAAGTAGGACATGGAACACAGCATTCCACAGAGCAAAAGAACTGAGTTTACAATCAAGAATAACATATCCAACAAAGATACTCATAATTATAAAAGGGGAAAAATGGATATTTAATGAACTAAAGGATTTCAGTGATTCCTGAAGAAAACCAGAACTCAGCATAAAATCTATAAGACATATACAAAGGTATTGAAAGATGAATCATAAAGAACCCCAAAGGCCAAATTGTTTGATTCTGGTATGAGAAAATGTCAACTCTGGCCCCTGGGAATTGCATCATTGCCTGAGTATTTTGAAGGGGCAGATATGGATGGAAGACCTGGGGTCTGGTGTTGGGTGGAAATTGGGATAATAAAGTGTCTTTTCTTAACTTTAGTTGTTGTCTGAAAGCCAGCTGGCTACCAGCTGGTTTGAGCTGATGCTTCTGGTAAGAGTTTGGGCCTACTCAGAGATGTCTGAGTGAAAACTACAATGGAAACAACTTATACAAACTTTTTAATATTTCTTGAAAGGGTTTAAGGAAGGAAAGAAGAGGTAAACAAAGGATTGAGAAAATAGTCCCTAATTCTAAAAGGAAACTAAACTTTTTCCACACCGCTGATTTGCAAGAACTGTCTTTCTGCTTGAGAAACTTGAGCCTCCTTAAAACTCTATTATCTATCAATAATCCCCAGTATCTATTCCAAATAACCTATACTAATTAATACTCTCCTTATATATAGTTTACAGTTATTTTCTCCTTGTATTCTTTCCAGCTCACTCTTCCAACTATCAGCTCTTTGGGCCTAGTTAGGCTTCAGTTGGCCTTGGTAGGCCTCAGTTGGCCTGCTCCCTTCTGTAGTCACACAGATGAAAACAGTCTTTTCTCTTTTCAGTTGGTCTTCTTTCACAAACTTATTCCCAAAACTCCAACCTATTCTTCTCTTTCAACTGCCACTCGGTTTTCCACAGTTTTTCAGAGAGCAAGATTCAACCAGCCTCTCAGAGTCAAACCTCACTCCAGGAGTGCCAGGCATTTGGATACCAACAGTCTCTAAGCTTCCTCAGAATTCCCTTTAGGAACTCTCCCCAAGATTCTAGCTGGGGTTTAAAGTAAAACTGCACTGTTCTTAGTCTATTCCTATTTACCCAGATCTTAATTAGCTCCAATATTTAATTAATACCAATACTAGGGAAGTAATAGAATGAGCCAAAATGGTAGTGGGTAGACCAGGAGGAGGAAGGGTGGAATGGCTATCTCATATGGAGGAGGAATGAACAAAGGATCTGCCAGGAGGAAGGGGATAAGGGGTAGAAGGCTGGTAGTACTAAAATCCAATTCTCATCATACCTGGGATAAAGAGAGAACAACATAATTAGAAGAGTAAAACAATTTTTTTTAACATACAGAGAAACAGGAGAGAAGTGGATGGGATAAGGGAGGGACTGGGAAGATAAAGGAGGATGAGGAAATAGGAAAAGGGAGAGATGGGAGGGATGCTCAGAGGGGAGTATATAACAAGAGGTAAGGGAGGTAAGGAGAAAGGAGAAGGGAATCAAGAAATAGGAAGGCACATCTGGAGGATAAGGAAGGGGTTTTGGGAAAAGTGGATAGAATAAGACATAAAAGGTAAGGGGGAAGGGATAAGAGAATGACATTGGGAAAGGTGGGCAAGGGAAGAGGATAAGGGAGGATCTTTGGGAAGGGATGTGAGTAGGAGAGGTATTGTAAAAGGAAATTGGATATCTGAGAAGAGATATGGCAGAAAGAAAAGAGGGACACAAATAGTGAGGAGGAATAGAGTAGATGGAAATGCACAGCTACTAACTATGATATTAAATATAGTGGGATGAATTCACACATGTGAAGAAAATGACTAGCAGAAAGGGTCAGCAAGGACCTGTGGCAAACAAGACAACGGCAAAACAAGAAACATACTGAAAATGAGAGACATACATAGAATGAAGAAGAGGGGCTGGAGCAGAATATTAAATATGCCTTAGTTAATCCAGTGAAAGCAGGATAAGCAGTCATGATCTCTGATGACTGGGGCTAAAGTGGATATAATTGGAAGAGATGAACAGGGTAACTATTATGTGGGAGGGGTTCCTGCCGATAATGAAGCATTATCAAAATTGGACCTGCATACACAAAATGTTATAGCACCCAGATTTTAAAACAAAAAACTAAATGAGATATGGATGGAGATAGACAATAAAATAAGAATAGCAATAGAATTTCATTTTGCCCTCTCAGAACTAAGTAAATCTAACAAAAAAAAAAAAAAAAAGGAAAAATAAGTTAAGGAGATGAATAGCACCTTAGATAAGTTAAATAAGATCAACATGTGGAGGTCTTACACACACCCAAATGAGGTTAGTAGTGAATTTAAGCCTGAGCATCCACATAATCCAAACATAGTTTCTGGTGGTACAACAATGGTTTAGAGAGCATAAATATTCTGCAAAAGTCTTATTTTAACACTCATTGTACTATGAAAGTAATCCTGTATCCCTGAAAGGTTCTAGCACTGGAACAAAAATTCCAATGGGTATGACCAAGCCAGAAAGACTGGTTTTTGGAAAGAGTATGGTTCTAGCAACAGATTGTGTCTGCTGCCTAAGGACCAATCTAGTAAAATATGGTCCTGGTAATATGTTAACTAGGAACTAAATGGGCTAAAGTGATCAAATTAAATGCTAATAGGATAAATGGAGAAACAAGCCTAATATTACATTTCTAGGGCAGCTGTAAAAAACTTTTTTTTGTAGAAAACAAGATGGAATTATAAATTAAGAGCTGTAAATCTATTCGTGCTCATTGACCTAGAGATCCTGTTACTAGGAGTAGGCCCAAAGGGCATTATTGAGAAGGTTAAGAAGTGGTATTTCTATGCAAATGTTAATGGAAGCTTTGTTTATTATGACAAGATAATTGGAAATAACACAAATGCAAGGAATGGGAGAAATGGCTGAATAGATTGTGATATTTGAATATAATGAACTATATTATGTTATTGAAATGACAGATATTGGAAATATAAAGAAAACAAGGGAAATATATGAAAAGATGAAAAGAGAATTAGAATAATACATAACATCATTACATTGAAGAAAAAACATCCACAAAATCAAGAGAAAAAAGTATTCAAGTAAAACAAATCCAAAGAAAACTCAAAAGCAGTGGATATTTATATTAATATATATCTAATTTACATATTTTTAAACAAATTGTAAATAATGTAGAATTTGCAGTCTTCCACATGACCTTTTTTATGTATTTGTTTAGTTAAATTTTTTTTGTTGGCAGTGATGGTTACTAAGTATATTAAAAAAAATAACAAGAAAAAAAAAGTAACAGTATGAGAAATTTTGGTCCCTTAGGATTGTCCCTAGAACCCAGAGAAGAATAGGAGTCAACTGCTCTCTGGGGAGAATGAGCCCAGAGAGGGTATAATATAAATATGTAGATGATATGGACATAATATATAGCCAAGGTAATTGGGAATAGGGAGAAGAGGCTGGTAGGACCAGGAAAGTCCTTATGTTGACAGAGTTCGAAAGTCATGTTATAGCCCAATGTCACGTGACCAGAATTTAGTGGAATTGGGATTTCAGTCTCATCTCTCTGACTTCCAAGACCAGACCTACTGGCTTCACGGAAAAGTTTCCTCCCAAGTTCTGTGGTCTTCACAATGAAACAATGGAACAAAGCCATTTGACAAGATGCCATTTGCCAGATGGTTTAAGATCAGTTGTCTAGCATAGCATTTGGGAGCTGATGCCATATCTATAGAATTTTAAATTGTTTTATTAAGAACTTTATAAAAGCTGAAAAACTTTAATTGAAAGGAGCTGTCTTTTGAAGAGTTGAGGATTGATCTCCTGGGGGTATAAGCATGTGCTAAAAAAAGATTCTGAAAATAGGACAAAACAGTGGGTAATTCCCCACGATAAGTCTTGGTGTGCATTATTTATCATCCATCCATCCATCTATCCATCCATCCATCCATCCATCCCAGTAAAAGTCATTGCTCTGTGTCCAAGTGGTATTCCTTGACTTTCACCAGCAGGCCACAGGTACAAGGAAGGCAGGGCTAGCCTCAATGGGTAATGATTGCCCCAATTGGTTGCTAACGGGAACCTTAGGGTCAGGTCTCATGATTTCATAATGGTGCTTAGACAAGCCACAGAAGTGCCCAGTGGGGATTTCTTTTCCATAAATATTCAGGAGGCATTAATATGTCCCTGTGGTGGAAGGCCCATGCTGGGAAGTGTGAAGCACCCAGCTCAGATGCAACAGGGGGTGCTTGTGGGGTGTCAGCCCCATGGCTGCCTCTCCCTCGCATTATGCCATTAATCTAGGCTCATGCTATGATTCCTTGGAAACTGTGCACTTACCTGAATAATTTATTTCACAATGATCAATTATTTATGACACGTTATTACAACCGAAATAAAACCTTAAAGGTGGAATTTTTCTGTCACTTATGAATATCCAGCACATAATCAGCAGATTGCTGGGTCGTTTTCAGCCCTTACAGTCACTGCCTGTTTATTTCTCTGAAGGTATTCCAAAGAGAACATTCATCTGAGGCCAAATTGATTAAAACAGTAACAAACGACTCCCTGCTTGCCCTGCTGCATTTGCTCATCTAATCGTGTCCTTTGCTTTTTAATTTCTCCCCTCATGCAGACCTGGAACTAAAACTTCCGTTGTAAGAGAGGAATAGGAAACACTAAATTAAATTTTTTTTTTGTGGGGGATATGCAAGTAGGTACAAGGTTTTCTGCTGGGTTGTCCCTCCTTGCCCCTTCCCCTATAAACTTTTCTCACATGGAGTTTGCCAGGGCTGTCTTCCTTGATATAAATAGCAGTATTTTATTTCAAACCAATGTTTTGGGTAGACAGAAGAAAATAGAAACATTATTTGCTTGAGTTAGGTGTCTCTTCAGAGTGTCCTACCTTTCACATAAAGAAATATTTTTGAGATTCAGTTGATAAAAATATTTTGAAGTGTGGACTTTAAAAAATACTAAAAATAAAAACTTAATTTCATTCTGAAGATAAAGAGGAAGGAGTGCTCCATTTTGAGTCACTATTTAAAAATCACATCACTTTTTAAAGTGTTGGAAGTAGGTGAAGGCTTTGAACTTAATTTTTAAAAATCTGAATTATTTTAGGTTTGAATTATGTTAGGATGTACATAAAGAAGGAAACAGTCATTTTGTTGAAAATCTTTGGGTTTAAATTGTAGCTGGTTCTTTGCCGGGGGAAAACATAAAGCTTTTTTGGAATTCCTCACCACCCAACCAAGTAGTAAACAATTGCCATTTATATAGGGATTCGTGGTTATAAAATGTTTCACATTTTATCTCATACCCATTGAGGTTAGCCCTGCCTTCCTTGTACCTGTGACCAGATGGCAAAAGTCAAGGATATCATTTGGACATAAAGCAGTGACTTTTACTGTGATAAATGTATGGACCAAGACTTACTGAGGGGAAATGTCCACTGTTTTATCTTTATTTGAGAACCTTTTTTTAGCACAACTGTCTTATAAGGCAGGAGTTTTCCCCCTGGGCTCCATGCGCTCTCGCTCTCTCTCTCTCTCTCTCTCTCTCTCTCTCTCTCTCTCTCTCTCTCTCTCTCTCTCTCTCTCCCCCTCCCTCTCCCTCTCTCTCCCTCTCTCTCCCTTTCTCTCTTCTTCTTCTTCTTCTTCTTCTTCTTCTTCTTCTTCTTCTTCTTCTTCTTCTTCTTCTTCTTCTTCTTCTTCTTCTTCTTCTTCTTCTTCTTC
>NC_058134.1:40370653-40383013 GCF_016433145.1 Gracilinanus agilis
TTCTTCCTTCCTTCCTTCCTTCCTTCCTTCCTTCCTTCCTTCCTTCCTTCCTTCCTTCCTTCCTTCCTTCCTTCCTTCCTATTAGTAAGTGGAGGTCCTTGACTTAAGGTGACAGAAATATATATAAATGTGTGTGTGTATGTGCATATTTGTGTCCTTGTGTATAGTCTCTGGAGGAATTTGTTTTGCTGATTTGCTGTGCATATTTGTTACAGATATTTCCTTTTATTTCCTCCTTTTTTCTTTTTATTAGGGTGAGAGTGGGAGAGAGAGAAAACAGGCATGTTAATTTTTAAAAACTGAGAGGAGGGGCTGCTGCAGATAGGAAAGGTTGCATCAGCTTTCAGATGAGGTCACTATGATTAGTTTTACTTAATTTTGTTTCGGCTCTGTTAACAAGAGGTCTCTCACCAAGCAGGAGCAATCTTTATATGGTTGTAATGGGAAGACAGAAAAAACCCTCTATCTCTTTCCTTCTGGGCAACTCTTTTACCCATCAGAGGCTTAAAAGCCAGAGGGAGAGTGAAGCTCTGCTCTGCTCATCATGGCCCTTGTGGGATGGCTGGGAATTTAATGCGAGGTGTGTGGATCTGGGCTGTTTCTGAGGTGGGAGAGCCCCATCTCCCGGAGTTGTCCCAGAGTTCTTTTGTCACTGGTGTGAGTTTCTTGCATGTTTCTGGGTAACCCCCCTGTCATCCAGCCCCCCTCCCCATCTTCACCCCACTCTTGGCCCCACCTCCCAGCAGCTGGCTTGGCGCATGGTGTATTGGACATGCCTTCAGGAAGACCTGAATTCAAATCCTGCCTTAGATACTTCCTCCTCCTATGACTCTGGGCAAATCACTCACTGTCTTTCTGACCAAATCTCTTCCTTTGTGCAGTGGTGGTCAAGGATGGCATGAAGTGACCTGTGTACATTGTGTGCTTTCTGTAGAAATGCTGGTTATTCTTATTCTTCTCTTTGTGTATCCAAGGAGCTCGGGTTCTCCTGTACAAACCGTCCTGGGTCCATTCATGTGGAAGCCTGCTGGTGGGGAGCAAATCACAGCAGACATCGGGCCGGATGGAGCCTGACCACCCTGGATTCCCCCATTCCCTCCCTTTAGCCGGCCCCTCCTGGGTGCCAGCACCGGCTGTGGTAGGCTTCGCAGCAGCACTTTCTCCCTGTCGCAAGCCTTCACCAGGCAGCAGACCCCGTTCTTGGGGCTGTTTAGTGGCCTCGAAGCTCCGTCTAGCCCTACACTGGGGGCCCCCATGAATGCTTCCTGGGAGTCGTGGGGGAGCCCAAAGGGCGCGCTGAATCCCGCTGGCCCTGGACGTAGAAAGTGGGCCATTTCCGGCATGTGTTCCCGTGGGCAGATGGAGCGGGATCTAGAGCCAGAGCTTGGGTCTGGGCTCCTCGGCCGCCTGTCCTGGACCCCCCAGGCAGGGCCTGGACACGTCTGTGGCCTGACTGAGAGCCATGTTGGTAAGTGGATCTGCTGAAATAGGGAAGACTACCAAGAAAGCCATTGGGGAGCCTGGGGCTCGCCGCTCTCCAGGGTCCTCCGGGCTCTCCGTCTTCCAGCCTCCCAGAGCATCGCTGAGTTCCCTTGGAGGACCCTCCGTCGCCCTCGTGGTCCCGCCAGCTCTCTGCCATCCTCCTCAAAAGCGGCTTCACCCCATTGCTCAGCCCCTCATGCAGTTTTTCTTTTTAATAATTAAACAATTCTCTCTGCCCTTTAGGAGTTTACAGGCTAGTGACAGGGACTGAAATGATGATTTCGTGGGCAAAGGCAATCCCTGGGTGAGGAAACTCCTGCTCTCAGGGCAGACGGGCACCTTCTAGTCTCCTTTGCAACTTACCTTGTTTTTAAAACTCCTTCTCTTCCATCTTAGAATCAATGTAGTCTATCAGTTCTTAGGTTGAAAGAATCAGACAGACAGACAGACAAGACAGAGACAGAAAGGAGATAGAGAAGTTCTTAGGCAGGTAAGGGCTAGGCCATGGGGGTTAAGTGACTTGCCCAGGCTCACATAGTCAGGAAGTATATGAGGTCAAATTTGAACCCAGGATCTCCTATCTCTAGGCCTGGCTCTCTGCTGACCCACCTAACTGCCCCTTCTGCAGCTTACTTTTTTTTTTTTTTTAATATTTTTAAACCCTTAACTTCTGTGTATTAGTTCCTTGGTGGAAGAGTGATAAGGCTAGGCAATGGGGGTCAAGTGACTTGCCCAGGGTCACACAGCTGGGAAGTGTCTGAGGCCAGATTTGAACCCAGGACCTCCCATCTCTAAGCCTGGCTCTCAATCCACTGAGCTACCCAGCTGCCCCTGCAGCTTACTTTTGAGAGAGTTGATTGGAGCGCTACGAGTGACTTGCTTAGGAGCACACAACCAGTATGGATCAGAAATGGGGCTTGTACCCAGGATTCCCCGTGTCTGAGGCCGACTCTCTTCTACGACCCCAGATGGCATTCCCTGGATCGATTACTTTCAGAGGCCATGAGCGCCCGCTCACAAACTGCCCCAGGCTGCGGGCTTCGTTCCCACTTCACGGGGGACTCTCAAACTCCTTGGACTCAAGTCCCACCAGTGAGGATGTCATCCCTGCTGCGTCAGTGGCTCTCCTTTGGCAGGAGATTTCTCTGGAGACCCTCCTTTACACTCGTCCCAAAACAGGCCAATAATCCAACGCTGATATTCTACGGTCAAGCTGTGTGGCTGTGAATCCCGGCGTGCTACCACTGACCCTTCCTCCCTCTCCTTATGGATTAAAAGTGAGCTTCACCCACAGGGCGATGGAGAAACCCACAGATTGTGTGTGTGTGTGTGTGTGTGTGTGTGTGTGAGAGAGAGAGAGAGAGACAGACAGAGAGACAGACAGACAGAGAGTGAGTGTACAGTAGTATGGCTAAATGGAGAGCTCGGCTCAGAGTTCTGCTTCAGACACACCTGCTGTGGCAGTAAGTGCTCCCACATAACTGTCTTAAGACCTTAAGACCAAGTTTCAAAGCAATTTCTGACCTTTGTGAATAAAGGGAGTTTCCTCATTAGGTGTTCCCTTTGCCATGAAATCACAGGTTGGGGGAGAAAAGCATGTGCGCTTGTACACACACACCTCCAAGCTCTGCCATTGTCCCATCTATTAAGTGGAACTCGGTTGGACAGATGACAGGGAGCCCTTTTCTGTGGTGCTGACACCATTTAGAGACGACTCCTCTCTGTCCCGCAGGCTCTTCTCTCTCTTTCCCCAATCACACACAAATGAAGAGAAACCGAGGCTGAGGTGAAATGATTTTTCATAAACATACAGCTAGTCGGTATCTGAGTGGGATCCAGGTCTGGGACTCTACGGGCTCCCTCTCCAGCACATTTTCTCTGATACCATCTTACCTGTCTTTCTCAAGCCAAGTCAAGTAAGTAAGCACTTATTAATCCCTTGCTGTGTGCCTAGCACTCTGCTAAGGGCTGGGCAAAGAAAGACCCAAAGAGCTCATAGTCTAATGGGACAGGCATCCAATGGTGCAAACAACTCTGCATAAGCAAGATATAGACAGAATCAATTAGAGATAATCAGCAGAATGAAGAAAAAAGCATTCTGATAGATTGGGGGGAAAGTTTCTTTTTTTTTCTTTTTTTCTTTTTTAAACTCTTACCTTCTGTCTTGGAATTAATACTATGTATTGGCTCCAAGGCAGAAGAGTGGTGAGGGTAGGCAATGGGGGTCAAGTGACTTGCCCAGAGTCACACAGCTGGGAAGTGTCTGAGGGCAGATCTGAACCTAGGACCTCCCATCTCTAGGCCTGACTCTCAATCCACTGAACTACCCAGCTGCCCCCATGATTGGGGAAAGTTTCTGAGACGTTAGCAGTTCCGAATTTTTACCCAGGACAAGTTGTTCCTTTTACATTTTCTCTTATGAAATTTTATCTAAAACTTCTTATATTTTATAAAATTTTATGTTTTGTTTTTATACTAGCCATTTCCCCATATACTTTCCTCTAGCCCTATTGAATCCTCGCCTATTCTATAGATGAAAACAAATAAAAACCAGTTAAGCAAAACCCACCCATTTGGAGACTCTGGTTGAGGGTCTGTGCCACATGCCCCACTTAGTGACCCATGGAATGTGTGTCTTCATCTCATTTCTGAGACCAAGATCGCTCATTATAATGAATCAGAGTTGGTCTAGCTCTTCCTGTTGTCTTCGTTTCCTTGCTTAGTCACTGTACCTTGTTTGCGTGGCTCTGCTTACCTCTGTATGAATCACTCATTTATACCAAGAGTTCTCACACTTCTTGCATGATGGGGAGAGGAGCTTTGGGGGTAGCAGCAAACCCTGCAGGACTTTGGCTTCTGGTGACACCAATTCGCTGAAGCCATGGACAGCGCAGAGGTGATGGGGGGGGGGGGGCCTCCGCTTGTCAGTCATGGACTGTAAATGAAAAGCTGCAGAAGGGACCAAGCCCAGGAGAGCTTGACCTGTGTGTGGATTGGCCGAGCACCCGAGAATCAGCTCTCTACAGAGTTTCCCCGCTCCGATGGGCTCAGGGCAGTGTTTTCTATGATTGGGAAGCAAAAACCACTGTAGTCCCTGACAGAATGACACACGCCTTTGGTCTGATTCGTAAGAACAGCCTACGGAGAAAAATGGATCAAAACTGGCCAAAGTGAAGCGACCTCATTGAGATGACCTGTGGTAGCCTCCCTACGAACCCTCGACATAGAAGTCTTGGAAATCACATTTAACGAGGGAAAATATGCTTTCGCTTCTTACTATTATTAGATTTCAGTAGAGTTGTTTTTTTCTCATTTAGGAAAATTTTTCAGCTTTTTGCTGATTTACCAAATCCCAGATTTGGATTATAAATATGCCTGATTGTAAAAAGATATCAATAAACTATTGATTCCTTTAAGGTCAATCAATAAGCATTTATAAGGCACATATTGCCCATGTATTTGAAGAATATGTTTTGTAGTTTGAAATATGATAGATAGGAATTATAGCTAGAAGATACTTTAGTCTAACCTCATTGTGAAATGAAGAGATAGATAGACTCAGACAGGGCATCTTGTAGGTAGGAAGAAGAGCTGAGATTTGAACTCAGGCCTGTTATTTTCTCCAATAGACTATACGACATTCCCAATTATCTTAGCTTCTCTACCTCAAGTTCTTTCCCACTTTCTCTGGTTTTAGCTGTTGTACAGAATGACTACTAAGTCTCTCTTTCCAGCCCTGATTGATGGCTAGACCCTCAGTTTAATTCTACTCTTTCCATCTACAAGGATATTCGCTACTTTGGTTCTCTACGCTTTGGAAGGGTAACAAGGTCTGGTTCCAGTGTTTTGTATCAAATTGCGATTGCAATTTGTCTGAATTCTGTTGAATTTTAGTGGCATCATAAAGTTGGCATTGGGAAAAAGATGAGCTTGGCAGCTATGTGGAGGAGATAGTCATCAGACTTTCCTAACAAACATATTCTGATGATTAACCAAGTTAACAAGAGATAGTATAGTGAATCCACAGGAAACCTTTGAAAGGAAAACTTAATTCTTGTAAACAGGAATTGGTTTAATTCAAGCTTCCCAAATGAGACCTGGTAGTTCAATATCTGGAATTTCTAATGTCAAATACCTCCTCCAATTAATCCTAGAGCAAGGCACCAATTCTTCACTCTCATCCTCCTGGTCCCTAGGATTTTGGACAACACCCTGTCTTTTCTATTGCAAAAAGACCTTTATTAGCTTTTTCTTCCATCACCTCTCAAAGTCATCTTTCTTCTCAGTTAGATTGTGAGTTTCTTGAGGGCAGGGGCTTTCCTCCCTTCCTTCGTATCCCTAGCATTTATCAGAGTGCCTAGAACACAGTAGATGCTTGTCAAAAGCTTGTTGACCTGGCTTCTCCTTAACTATCACCCTATTTTGGACCTTCATTACCATTTGCCTGTGTTAGGTCAATAACTTTCTAGATCAGTGATTCCCAAAGTGGGCGCCACCGCCCCCTGGTGGGTGCTGCAGCGATCCAGGTGAGGTGGTGATGGCCACAGGTGCATTTGGGGGCGGTGAATAACTGTAAGCTGGCGGTGATAGTATGTGACAGGGGGCGCTGAGTAATATTTTTTCTGGAAGGGGGATGGTAGGCCAAAAAAGTTTGGGACCCCCTGTGAATCTAGCTGCTAAACTGAGATTTCTTTTTACTACAATATCACCTCCATATAGCTGCCAAGATCATCATTTCCTGATGCCACCTTTAAATTTCAAAATTAAAATTCAGAATTCCGATGAATTGTAATCACTAGAGAACAGATGAGTTTACCTTTTTAGTTTTTTGATACATTCCTCCTTTCTCTAAACTCTTTGTTGTTCTTCATGCAAGTCCCACCATTGGTCTCTATACTCTGAGAATTTTCATGTACTACCCTTTATACTTGGAATTCTCTCCCTTTTCATCTCTATCTCCTGGATTTCCTGGTTCTTCAAGTTCCAGTTAAAATTCCACCTTCTGCAAGAAAACGGCTCTGTTTCCTTTTTAAAAAGAAATGTTTACTTTCTATCTTAATAACAACTTTAAGATAGAAGAGCAAGGGTTAGGCAAGTGGGGGTTAAATGACTTGCCTAGGGTCACATAACATAGGAAGTGTCTGAGACCAGATTTGAACCCTGGTCATCCCAACTCTAGACCTGGTACTCTATCCACTGAGCAACCTAGCTACCCCCTCCCGTTCCTTTTTTTTTTTTTTATCCTTTTACTACAAGGCATTGACAAAATCATCCTGAGATATTTGGTCACGTAAAATTTATGCTTGCATGCACTTATAATTTACAATTTTCTCTTAATTTCTTTGGAGGGGGCAGTAGGGAGGTAGGGGAGCAGATTTGGAAAAAACAATAGTATTAAAAAAGGCATCAATAAAACTGTTCAATGTGCTTTGCCTCTCTAAGTGGACTCTATGCTCCAAGTGGCATAAAGTCTGTCTTTTGTTTCTTTTGTAGCCAGCTAGAAGGTTTAGTGAAAAGAGCCCTGGACACTAAGTCAGGATGACCCGAGCTTGAATCCTATCTCAGACTCTAGCTGAGGGATCCTAGGCAAATCACTGAACTTTTCTCAAAATCAGCTTTCTCATCTATAAAATGGGAATAACTAACAGCACCTACTTCACAGGTGTGGCGAGGGCCAATGAGATAGATGGGTGAAGCACTTTGTAAATGTTCAAGCTTTAATCTTAGTCTGTTAATTAATGATAAACTCGAGGCTTATTGCTTTGGGATATTCAAGAACACTGATTTGTCATTGTACTGCCCCTGAGGATTGAGCTCCCTTCATTCAGTGTTTTGTAGGAATCTGGTCTGTGTCCACAATAGAGCCTGGTCAACTGCTATGTACTGTAATTACATCCATGGGGCACCTTTGGACATACCTTGGAATTAAGAGGGCTGAAGAAGTCCCTTGGACAGATGAGTTCTCTGGCAGCCTTGGCCTCTGGGTGTTTAATTTTACACAAAGGGGGTTCCTCTAACCATTGACTCTGATAGCTAGCACGAAAGAAGTAGAATTTGGAGATTTAAAAGATAATGGGAATCCATCCGGGTTAATTGGAGAAACATATGAGGCTCCAGCTGTGTGCTGTGTTTCTCCAATATTGCTTGATACAATAGTGAATATCCAGAAAATATTTGTTAAATGATAAGGAGGCAAGAACTGAAAGCAGAAATGGTAGATGAGGAAGTACTGAGGTCTTCTTTTTATTGGTGAAAATCTCATGACTTTCAGTTGATTTAAAACAGTTATTTATGCCCATTTTAAAATACCATTGTCTTTTCCAAGTCTATTCCCCCTACCTCCCTCCATCTTGAACCCTCTTTCTTCTCCAAGAAAAACTCTTAAGTAAAACGGTAGACAAAAATAACGTCATCAGATAGTAGATGAAGCTTCCAAACCTATAGTCTGCCAACTCTCTCCCAAGCAGGAGTGTGTGTTTCTCAACCAAGATTAATCCTTGCAATTCATTTAAGTATTGTTGTCTTTGGTGCCATTTCCATGTCCGTTCTTGCATTAATTGTTTATAGTGTTTCATGTAAAAAATGGTAAGAAGAACACTTCAACCTTGCTAGAAAGGTTTAAAAGGGTTTTAGATTCAGGAAAAGGGGATGTCAAGCAAGAGAATTAGAATAAGACTGGGTAGCGGCGCTCCTAACTGGACTATGATATTCCCATGAATGGGACCTGTGATTTCTCCTTCTACCAATGAAGGCTGGCATCTTCTCTGCAATCTAGGCTTAGGCTACAGGGTGCATCATGCACTGAGAATTGGCGACTTGCCCATTAGAGAACAGAGGTAAGACTTGGTGCCAACCCAGGTCTTTCTGGCTTGGAGGTCCAGTGCCCCATCTCAGCATGCCCAAGATCTTAGAGAATCACTCTCTCCTCAATGACTTTGATTGTGCCATAACAACTTAGCTGATGTGTTTCCTGGTAACAAGAGTGGCCTGAAACTTTTAAAGTGAAAGTTGACAGCCTGTGAACACAAATTCCCATGGAGAAATCAGCAGAGAGAGCAGATGCGCAAGCAGGAGAATGCAAAACACACACACACACAGCAAAAATAAATCCAGATTTCTGACTGATCAGGCGAGAGCTTGCATGTCTTTTTTTCTTCTTCTTATAAGTCTTGAGGGTTATTTATTGTATAGTTAGACTGAGCAAAGGATAACAAAAGGAAGACATGCAGCCTATGACAAGTCAAGACAAACTACTGAGAAACATTATTTGACGTTCAGTCCAGATTATTTTTCAGTTTAAGTCTTCTGATTTTGGAAGTTGGAAACTGATGCACAAACTCAGTGCTTTGATTCTTCCTTCCCTGCTTTGCCTGCCATGTCAGCTCGTCCATCCATCTGGACATTGTCTTGTTACACAAATGTTTGGTTTGGTGTCTTTTGCAACATATAGTAGGGATAAAAGTTGAGATGCTACGTAGTATATCAGATGGATTTCCAAAGGCAGGACACCCAAGCCCCTCTTCTGCCATGAATCGTATGCCTGGATAAATCCCTTAAGCCCTCGGCACCTCAGGTAATTTTTCTAAAACTTTAAGTTGCAGAAGTGTTGTTGATCTGAACTGGTGAAGAGTCTTTACACATTGGGAATTTTCCACACAAATAAAATCATGAGTTTAGACCAAGAAAAAAAATAGTAAGACAGATAGTCTATGTACTTTGGGTTTCTGCCTAGGATTAGATGTAATGCCAAATAACTTTGTAAGGACTTATCATAGAATTGTAGAATCTTAGAGTTGGAACGAACCTGAGAGACCAGATTGCCCAACCTTTAAAACTAACACGTGTATCACCTCTCCCCAAAATTCTTGGCTAACTTAACAATTTCTTGAAGGAGGGGGAAAGGGAAAGAGAATAAATTTATTAAGCTCCTACTACATTCCAGGCACTGAGCTAAGTGTTTACAGATATTGTTTCATTTGATTATTTGATGGGAGTTCATCATCGTTTTAGGCAGCCTGCTCCATCTTTGGATAGTTCTAATCATTCTTCCTTTTATTGAGTCAAAATCTACTGACCTATAACTTTCACCCAGTAGCCCTAAATGAAACTTTGGAATAATATATTCCCTTTCCAGGACAGTGTCACACAATTTCTCATTATGTATTGTAAATGTCAATCCACCAGTATCCATTAATTGAGCACCTACTATGTGCCAGTCATTGTGCTAAGTGTTGGAGGTACCAAAAGAGGCAAAAGATGGGGATACAATGGCAGAGACAACACGTTTGTGTGTGGCAATTAGGATAGCGAATTTTGGCCTTGGGAATCACTAGGATTTTGAGCAGATACAATCTTGGGTAGAATTTTGTTTCCTAGGGAATATCTTTTTTTTTTTTTTTTTTAAATAAAAACCCTTACCTTCTGTCTTGGAGTCAATACTGTGTATTGACTCCAAGACAGAAGAGTGGTAAGGGCTAGGCTATGGGGGTCAAGTGACTTGCCCAGGGTCACACAGCTGGGAAGTGACTGAGGCCAGATTTGAACCCAGGACCTCCCGTCTCTAGGTCTGGCTCTCAATCCACTGAGCTACCCAGCTGTCCCTCCTAGGGTATATCTTGACAGAATGTGAAATATGGTTTGGGTTTGACTAAATAGAATGGGTTGGGTGAGTTTTAACTCATTTAGCCACCAGTCAGGATAGTTCCACCAAGCCAGAGTGCCAAAGCAGAGTTCTGAACATGGGAATCCCTTTCTCCATCTTAGGGGATGCACATCCTTCTCACCACCACACGTTTCAATTCTTCTCTTCCTTTAATGACTGGATCAAGAACCATCCACCATCATTCCTATGGAAAGTCCCTCATTCCTGGAGCACTTTTTGCTTTGCATTTATCCCATTGTAACTTGTATCATCTTATCTTTGTGCATGTCATTTGTGCAAATGGATCATAAGCTTAAAAAACAACAACCCTTACCTTCTGTCTTATTCCAAGGCAGAAATGTGGTAAGGGACTAGGCAATTGGGGTTAAGTGACTTGCCCAGGGTCACACAGCCAGGAAGTGTCTGAGGTCAGATTTGAACCCCAAATTTGTCTCTCTTTCCAGTGAGCCACTTAGTTGTCACTGGATTGTAAACTGCATAAGGGTATCATTAATCACCTTTATATGACCAGCCCCTGCCATAGTGATTGAATATAGTAACCCCTTAATAGATGTTTATCAGATTGAACTGAGAAAGATGACAGGAACTGAACCTATGAAAATCCTTCAGATAATTGAAGGCAGGTGTCCTGTTCTTCCTCAGTCCTTTTCTTAGAGGTGGTTAGGGGGCTCACTAGGGAGAGCACTAGAGTCAAGAAAACCTGAGGTCAAATCCAGCCTCAGACACTTATTTGCTAGGTGACCCTGGGCAAGTCACTTATCCTCTATCTACCTCAGTTTCCTCATCTATGAAATGGTGTGTGTGTGTGTGTGTGTGTGTGTGTGTGTGTGTGTAAACTTTCTGACCTCTAAGGCCCCTTCCAGCTCTAGATATTCTTATGAGTCAGTGACCAGATGATTCTTTGTGAGAAGGAATTATTTTATTCTTTGTATTTGTGTTGCTAGCACAGTGTTTGACACACAGTAGGCACTTAACAATTTTGATGGATGGAAGTTACTGCAGATTTATGATTTTTAGGCTTGTAATCTTCAGTCCAGGCCACATTCTTCATTTTGTCAAATTCCTGCCTTAAAATATACCTCCCAGAAATGAACATGATCGTCTGGACATTGGCTCTCCAGCGCAGCATTACAATGGTACTCTCACTGTTTTATATCTGAACACTGTATTTCTCTCAATGCAGCCTAGAATTGCCTTAGATTTTTAGCAGTTAAATTTCTCCATGGCATTTTTGAGCTCATTTTCAGTTAAAACTCATTTCTTTTCTTCTGTAATTGTTATTCCCATCAAGTTAGGTTTCCCTTACCCTGTTCTTGTAAATTGATTTTTTTAACCTAAACACAGGCTCTTTTATTTATCCCTGTTAAATTTCATCTTGTTGATCCCTCCTCCTGTCCCTAGCATTCCATCTAAGATGATTTCAAATCTTGTTTCTGTCACATATCCTGTTAACCATCTTTCCAGGCTTTATGTCCATTTGACAAACAAACCTTTATTGAGCACATATTTATGTGTAAGGCACAGGGCCAGGTGCTGTCAAGGACACAACGATGAAAAAAGGCACAAACCTTGCCTGCAGGAATAATAACAAGTCACATTTACATAGTTACTTTAAGGTCAGCAAAGCCTCTTTTGTTTTGTTTGAGTATATTTTACCTCGTTTGATTCTCTGAATAACACTGAGACATGAGTATTGCTAGTATTATTGTCTCCGTTTTATAGATAAAAAGTATAAGATTCTGAGTGCTTAAAGGTTTTGTCCATGGTGTAAGAAATTGAGGTAGAATTTAAGCCCAGGCCTCTCTTGATTCTAAGTCAAACTCACTCCTCTATATCCACATTGAATTTGGAGGTTATGATTTGCCCACAAAAACTGTTATTAAAATAAGAGTGGAGGATGGTGAGTACCAGTTAAAGGTATAGAGAAAAGCCCTGTGGGGAGCTAGGTAGCACAGTGGATGGAAAGCTAGACCTAGAGACAGGAGGATCTAGGTTCAAATCTGACTTCAGATACTTCCTAGCTATGTGACCCTGGGTAAATCACTTAACTCCCATTGCCTAGCCCTTACTGCTCTTCTGTCTTAGAATTGATACTGATGGGGGGTGGAAGGAAAGAGAGAGAGAGGGAGAGAGAGAGAGGGAGAGAGAGGAGAGAGAAGAGAGAGAGGCGAAGGGGGAGAAAGAGGGGGAGAGAGAGAGAGAGAGAGAGGAAAAGA
>NC_058134.1:40407416-40437550 GCF_016433145.1 Gracilinanus agilis
CCCTTCTGACATCCAGGGCTCCCAGAAGAACTAGTCCACTGCCACCTAACATGATAGTTTGTGGCCAATGGATGTACAGCACCTGTGGTGCCCCTTTCTTTGCTGTTTCACATAATAGTTCACAGGGATCCAATGGTATTCACTCAGTGAGGGAATCTCCTTTGTGCTGATTCCATGTGTCCTATTTGCAAGAAAACGACTTTCTAGGGGGCAGCTGGGTAGCTCAGTGGATTGAGAGCCAGGCCTAGAGACGGGAGATCCTAGGTTCAAACCCGGCCTCAGACACTTCCCAGCTGTGTGACCCTGGGCAAGTCACTTGACCCCCATTGCCTACCCTTACCACTCTTCCACCTATAAGACAATACACAGAAGTTAAGGGTTTAAAATTAAAAAAAAAAAAAAAAAAAAAAAAAAAAGAAAACGACTTTCTAACTGAGAACTCTAAACTTCCGTTGTGCCATGAATCCTTCTGGAAGTTAGAGAAGTCTGTGGACTCATCAGAATTATGTTTTTAAATTCATAAAATATATTTTTATTTTATTTTAATTATATTTATTTATATATTTAATATATGCATATATGTAGTATATAAATATAAATACAATAAAATAAAATATTTATATATAATATATTTAATTATAATTATAATTTTAATTAATTATAAATTATCAAGGAAACCATTATATTGGAATGCAGTTGTAAAAAGGATTTTAAAAAACAAGTTCAAAGGCCCTAGGTTAAAAACCCCTGTTTTAACGGGATTAGGTGATGGGGTTGCGTGTATGAAAGCATATTGAGGTTCAAGTAATTATGTTAAATCCAAGGTGGTGGTGATGCTATTATTAGCATTGAATGCTTATTTATGTCAGTAGTAATCAACAAACTGGTTGCTTATTAATAATACTAGATATAATAACTAACAACATGGCCCACAATATCTGAACAATACTTTTGGCTTTTCCTTAACTTCTGCCTCCCCAGATCAAGGGTAAAGAGTGACATCAGTCACACACACATAGAAAGTTACTGGAGAAAGCTGACCAAGTCCTAGGGAACTCTGGGACTCTTGGTCTGGAAACTGGACAAACATGGTGGCCTCTGCTGGCTCCATTTAGTCTCTGTTCTCTTTATATCCAGGCATTCTGTTGGTCCTGGATGCTCTGGTAACCTTCTTCAGAGAATCAGTTCTCTAAAGTTTAGTTCAGATATCAGTTCTTCCTATATCCAAGCCATGGGAAAACCAAAGCTCTGCCCATTAAAAGCAAAGGCAGTCTTTATCCATATTATGCTAGTTAATAATCAGGCTCATCTCGGACATGTTCTCATTTTATATTCTTGGTCAAGTCACTTATACCTTGGTGCCTCAGTTTCCTCACCTGTAAAATGAAGGGGTTGAATTCGAGGGCCTACAAGGACCCTTCCCGTTCTACACCTAAGATCATCTAAGAGTTTCACAGGTTCTGTACCTCAGTTTTCTCATTTGCAAAATGGGATTGGACTTAATAATCTCTAAGAAATCTACCAACTCTAAATCTAAGACCCCAAGATCTTAAAGCTTGCCAAAGTTTACATTCCACTGTCCCAGCCCTCATAGTGAGCCCAGGGTCACCTGTCTACCAGGATGAGGTTTCAGACAGAACTTCAGAGAAGGATATAAATATTACACAAATCTAAAGTGTTAGCCATTCATCATGAGTTTCTCATTTCCCTTTCTTTAACCTCTCCAGTTAATTGGCCATCTGCTTCTGAGACAAGTGATGACCAGAATTACTGCTATCACACTGACTTTGGAATAGCTTGAGTTTTCCAAAAAGCATTCCCTATTTAAAAATATTTCTTAATGGCTTCAGTGAAAAAAGACACACCTTTCCCTCTATGTGTTAATTTTAAAATGATGAGTAGCTTCACGATGGATTGACCTGTTCTCTAAGAGAGGAGGTGGGTTGCCATGGCAGCAAGAGCTAGAAGGGCAAATGGAGCATCTGTAGATTTCCAGGACTGCTGAGAGCCGAAGCTGCTGGAACCAACCAAGGGCATCCTCCACGCACATTTCTCAGTCCCTTGTGGTTTCCAGGTATCTCTCTCACCTTCAGATCCACAATTGCCTTCAACTCACACAAATCAGATATCACCCATCTTTTCTTGGGGAAAAATCTTAACATTTGAAATGACAGGCTTCTCTCAGAGGAATATACTGTTATCAGAGGAATGGAATACCCAATTCTTTAGTTTCCTCTTAGGTAATTACAAGGATGTGTGGAGAAGGCTGACCTCAGTTAACTAGGATTAAATATAAAGTAGGGTTAGAGAGACTAGATAAATAGATAGATAGATAGACAGACAGACAAATTATTACTTACTCTGTGCCAAGCACCATGCTAATGATTGAGATGAACCTGACATGGGCAAGTGTTGGAGAGATTCTTTAATAAGTGTTCATAATCGCAGATTCAATCCGGAGCTGAGAAGAATCCTATGAGGTTTTCTGAAGCAATTCCTTTATTTTATAGATTAGGAAACTGAGGCCCAGGGAGGTTAAATGAGAGTCCTTCAAGTGAACTGGTGCCATCCTGTCCAAGCTCATATTCTTGGGGATTCCTATGATGTTACTTACGACCACCCATCCTCATAATAGCCATAAGCATCAGCTGCTTCTACATGAGGGATGCAGTTGACTAGTAGGTTGATAGTATATCCAGACAGGTCTGGAATATCTCTTCAAGAAGGTCTAGCCAAAAGGGCCTTCAAATGGGTCAATTGTTTTGAGATCACCCCAGGACTTGGAGCTACTCAAGGAGGGAGCAAGGAAAGAATATGGCACCATGGAAGCAGCCCTGACTGTGGAAGACCTGATTAAAAATCCTGCCTCTGTGATTATTTCCTGCGTGCTAGTCATTTTGGAACCAGACGGGACATTTTGCCTTCTGATTCTTCTTTAATGATCATGAGTGTTGGACTTGGAGTCAGGATGCCCTGGGTTCAGACACCACCTTAGTCATTTGATAGCATCTATGTGATCCAAGACGTAAGTTACTTAACTTTCCTGGGTGGCAGTTTCCTCATCTATAAAATGAGGGGATTGGACTAGATAGGACTCTAAGATCCTATCCAGCCCTAAAGCTATGTTCTTTAACCCATTAGGAAAAGCCCACAATGGATGTCCTCTCATAAGCAATAGAAATCATTAGCATGACTTCCATTATTAAATTTGTCACAGATCCACTTCCCACTATCATTAAGATATAATTGGATGTGATGGTATTAATTTCCCAATAATGAATTACTATCAAGTTATCAAGTTAGTGTGTGTGACATTCTCAGATATTACATGATTCTGTACACAAGGACAACTCATTCTCCAACTGTACCCTAATCTGATGTATCACAGAATTACAGACTGTACTCTAAGCCAGGGGTCGGCAACCTTTTTGGTCGTGAGAGCCATAAACGCCACATTTTTTAAAATGTAATTTCGTGAGAACCATCCAGTGCTCACAGTGTGGCTCCTGTAACAGCGCCTGAAAAAAAATGGACTTTATGGCTCCTGCAGAAAGAGCCATACGTTGCCAACCCCTGCTCTAAGCACTGGAAGGGACCGCAGCAAGCCACCGAGCCCAGGCCATACATGAGAAAAATCCTTCTAGAACTTAAAGCACTTAGCCTGGCATAGAGTAGACACATGATGTAAATGCTTATTCCCTTCCCCTTTCCATTATTAGCTTCGTCTATCTACATATAAGCCTTTAACCATCTAACATTAAGGAAAATGTTCAATAGCACAGGCAAAGCACAGATCCTTGGAGTACTCTACTAGAGACCTCCTGCCATATTGACTTTGATCCATTGATGATGACCTAGAATTCAGCCATACAACTAGTTATGATATCATCTGATTATGTTGCCTTCTATCTCTGATCTCCAAGAGTAGTAGGATTTATTTTCTGAAGAGCTTTGTATAAGTCTAGGTAAACTGTATTCATATCAACCTCTTCATCTCCTAGTTTAGTGATCTTGTCCAAAACAGAAACAATGTTAGTCTATTCTTGATGAAGCTGTGTTAGTACATCCCCTTTCTAGAAGTTCCATAACTACCTCTTTAATGATTTATTTAAGATTTCCCCCTGGAATCATAAAGCCAAGCCTCCTGGTTTTTTGTAGATCCTTTTCTTTTTTGTTTTAAATAGGGATAGCACTTTCTCTTCTATAGTCTTGTGGCATCTCTCTCATTTCTCATGATTTTTCCTATATCACTGACAGTGGCTCAGATAAACACACCTGCTATTTTTCTTTCAGGATCTGAAAATATTCTTCCTCTAGAATTAATCTGTGATGGTTGAGTGTTCTCTTATATGTCTTCCTACTTATCTTAGTTACCAATTTCTTGTTAGTCATTTTTGTTTTGTCATTTTTAGAGTAAATGTCATCCTCTTTTGCAAAGAAAACATAAGAAAAAGATGAGTTGATTAGCTCTGCCTTCACTCCTCAGTTTTCTTCATTCAGTTCACTCTAAGCAAAAGTCTTATCCCTTCTTTCATCACTTTTTATTCCCAAGATATCTTTAAAACAGCTTTTGCTGTTGTCATTATTCTTAGCTTCCCTCATTGGCTCATTCTGAGTGATGGCATTCCTGATGCTGCTTAGGGAAAAATGTCTCTTCTTTTAATCCTCTGTTACCTGGCCTTGCTTCCATTATTGATGCAATTCTTTTAAAAATGTAATTTAATTGATGATTTCCTGTGTATGCACATCCGTCTCTTCAGACAAATTCAGCATTTATACCTCATTGGAATTGCTTCACTTTGGTTCTTCAGGATCATCTTCTTGAGTATCCCTCTAGGGCTGACTTTCCTTAAAATAATTTACTCCATGAGGCCCTACTTTTCTCTGAACCCTTTGAAATTTGGATATATTGGGGGCATCTAGGTGACTCAGTGAATCGAGAGCCAGACCTGGAGATGGGAGGTCCTGGGTTCAAATTTCCTTTCCCATAACAAACTTAAATGTTCATTTTCCTCTAAGGTTTCCATCATTCCTACTCCAAAAAAACTGGCTTCTCTCTATTAGAAAGAATCAGATCCAAAACAGAATATTATTTGCTGGTTGCTACATCTTTTGAAGGGTTAAATTATCACTAAGGCAAGTCAAGAAGTTGTTAGCTTACTCTGCTTTTGGCGGAGAGAACTCCAGCAGATATCTAGATAATTAAAGTCCCCAAGATTCTTATGTCACACTTCTGTTCCAAAATTTTCATGTTTTCCAAATTCCTCCCCTCTATCCTCTTTCTGTCCAGGTGGTCTGTAGTATATTTCAGTAGACCTCAGTTTCTTCAACTGTACAATGACCTCTAAGAGTTGTTGTAAGGATCAAATAATATTTGTACTATATTGGCTCTTAGTGTTGGATACACTCTATTACTATTAATACTTTGTTGACAAAATCTCTTCCATTTATCCCTCCTTTGATCTTCACCCAAACATTCTCCATCATACTTCTTAACCTCTGATTCCTGGATTTCCTGGTATGATTATATCTTCTTAATATACAATTATCCTACCTCCTTTTATTCATCATGTTCCCTTTGAATAAGGTACTGTTGTGAGGAAGATTAGATTAGGTATTGATTAGGTATTGATTACGTATTAGGATGTACATAGCAGGAAGGAGCTGGAGCTGGGAATTCCAGTTTGGAATGAAGGAGCAGGAAGAAGTGACTTGGCTCTGAGTGGGACTCCATTAGGGGTTAACACAAACTGTGGTTAGCCCTGGGAGCACTCAGAGTAAGAGGACATCTTGCATCCTGATTTTCCCTGGGATCCTGTGTAGTGTGGCATCTAGCAAAAAGGACAAGATCTACAGAGCCAAGGGAGGAGGAGAAGTTTGAGTTCTGGTGGACAGTGCTTCAAGCAAAACCCTCACTACTTGGTACCTGAGACAACTGTAGCTCCTGGCATCCAGAGATCATCAGTGGATTGCAGTGAGAATCCCAAAGCCACAAAGTCCTAGCTGTACTCAAGCCTGGCAGGTTCCAGGTCTGAGGCAGTTACCCCAGAGACTCCATTTATAGCTCCTTGGGCCCTGTTAGTTTAGATCACTTAGATAAGGGTAGAATAAGTCCTCCCATTGCCCTGTGGTTTTATCCTTTAGATTTTAAGTATAGAAATCCCTTTCCCACCTTTTAGTCAAACATAATTAAAGCTGTTAAGTCCCTTTTACCTTGTTAGCCTGTTTCTAGACTCAGGCCTAGTGGAAGCTGAGTGACAGTTAAGATCAACTGCCATTCCTGTGGAAATCCAATAAACTCTGGTCTCTCCACCCTGGTCCAGTCTCTCATAAATCCCAGAGTGTGTTCCCACAAACCACTTAGTTTATTTATAATATCCCTGGTGACCCCATTACCTTACTTATATTTTCTACAGTACACATATCCAATAAAGGTTTTAACCAGTCTGAATAACATCTGAGGCCGAATTTGCCCCCCTTCCATTAGGGCTTTGAAGTCCTTGTTTGTTAAACTTTGGGCATTTGAAGCTTATTATTGGCTTTATTTATTATTTTTATTTATTATTTTTCTAGAAAAATTTTTCCCATGGTTACTTGATTCATGTTCTTGATCTTGCTCCCCCCCCCCCAGTAGCCGACACACATTTCCATTAGTTTCTTCCTGTGTTATTGATCAAGACCTATTTCCATATTATTGATGATTGTTCTAGGATGGTCATTAAGAGTCTACATCCTAATTGTGTCTGCATCAACCTATGTGTTCAA
Organism: Gracilinanus agilis; assembly: GCF_016433145.1. NCBI lineage: Eukaryota > Metazoa > Chordata > Mammalia > Didelphimorphia > Didelphidae > Gracilinanus > Gracilinanus agilis. The sequence continues at coordinate 40,414,182 of NC_058134.1, forward strand.
ACAGTTGTTTTTCTTCTGTGTTTCTTCTCCTGTAGTTCTTCCTCTGAATGTGGGTAAAATTCTTTTCCATAAGACCCTCAGACTTGTCCTGGGTCATTGCAGTGCTGCCAGTACAGAACTCCATTACTTTCGATTTTACCACAGTGTATCAGTCTCTGTGTATAAGGTTCTCCTGGTTCTGCTCCTTTCACTTTGCATCAATTCCCGGAGGTCTCTCCAGTTCACATGGAACTCCTCCAATTTATTATTCCTTTGAGCACAATAGTATTCCATCACCCGCATATACCACAATTTGTTCAGCCATTCCCCAATTGAAGGGCATACCCTCATTTCCAGTTTTTTGCCACCACAAAGAGCACGGCTATAAATATTTTTGTACATGTCTTTTCCCCTATGATCTCTTTGGGGTACAAACCCAGCAATGGTATGGCTGGATCAAAGGGCAGGCAGTCTTTTATCGCTCTTTGGGCATAGTTCCAAATTGCCATTCAGAATGGTTGGATCAGTTCACAACTCCACCAGCAATGCATTAATGTCCCAATTTTGCCACATCCCCTCCAACATTCATTATTTTCCTCTGCTGTCATTTTAGCCAATCTGCTGGGTGTGAGGTGATATTTCAGAGTTGTTTTGATTTGCATTTCTCTAATTATTAGAGATTTGGAACACTTTCTCATGTGCTTATTGATAATTTTGATTTCTTTATCTGAAAATTGCCTATTTATATCCCTTGCCCATTTATCGATTGGAGAATGGCTTGATTTTTTTGTACAATTGATTTAGATCTTTGTATATTTGAGTAATTAGATCTTTGTCAGTGTTTTTTGTTATAAAGATTTTTTCCCAGTTTGTTGTTTCCCTTCTGATTTTAGTTGCATTGTTTTTGTTTGTACAAAACCTTTTTAATTTAATGTAATCAAAATTATTTATTTTACATTTTGTAATTTTTAAAAACTCTTGCTTGGTTTTAAAATCTTTCCTTTCCCAGAGATCTGACAAATATACTATTCTGTGTTCACCTAATTTTCTTATAGTTTTCTTCTTTATATTCAAGTCATTCACCCACTCTGAATTTATCTTGGTGTAGGGTGTAGATCTAAATCTAATCTCTCCCATATTGTTTTCTAATTTTCCCAGCAGTTTTTGTCAAATAGTGGATTTTTGTCCCAAAAGTTGAGCTCTTTGGGTTTATCAAAGACTGTCTTGCTGATGTCACTTACCCCAAGTCTATTCCACTGATCCTCCCTTCTGTCTCTTAGCCAGTACCATATTGTTTTTTTGTTTTTGTTTTTGTTTTTGTTTTTACATTTTTAAACCCTTAACTTCTGTGTATTGGCTCCTAGGTGGAAGAGTGGTAAGGGTGGGCAATGGGGGTCAAGTGACTTGCCCAGGGTCACACAGCTGGGAAGTGTCTGAGGCCAGATTTGAACCTAGGACCTCCCATCTCTAGGCCTGACTCTCAATCCACTGAGCTACCCAGCTGCCCCCCAGTACCATATTGTTTTGATGAGAACTGTTTTATAGTACAGTATAAGATCTGGTACTGCTAGGCCACCTTCCTTCATGTTTTTTTTCATTATTTCCCTTGATATTCTTGATCTTTTGTTCTTCCAAATGAACTTTGTTATATTTTTTCTAATTCTGTAAAAAAGGTTTCTTGGTAGTTTGATTGGTATGGCACTAAATAGGTAAATTAATTTTTGATACTGTTAATTTGCTTTTCTTCTTTCCTTTTTTTAAAATTAGATTTATCAGTGCTTTGTCTATTTTATCTGTTTTTTCAAAATACTAGCTTCTACTCTTATTTATTAATTCAATAGTTCTTTTACTTTTGATTTTATTAATTTCTCCTTTGATTTTTAGTATTTCTAATTTAATTTTCATCTGGGGATTTTAAATTTGTTCATTTTCTAGTTTTTAAAGTTGCATGCCCAATTCATTAATCTCTGCCCTCCCTAATTTGTTAATATATGCACTCAGTGATATAAATTTTCCCCTTAGAACTGCTTTGGCTGCATCCCATAGGTTTTGGTAAGAAGTCTCATCATTGTCATTGTCTTCAATGAAATTATTGTTTCTATGATTTTTTTCTTTCACTAACTTATTTTGGAGAATTGTATTATTTAATTTCCAATTAGTTTTTGGTTTGCCTCTCCATGCATTCTTACTAATAACCATTTTTATTGCATTATGATGTGATGAGGTAGCATTTATTATTTCTGCTTTTTTGCATTTGTTTGCCATGTTTCTATGCCCTAGTAAGTGGTCTATCTTTGTGAATGTTCCATATGCTGCTGAAAAGAAGGTATATTCCTTTTTGTCTCTATTTATTTTTCTCCATATATGTATTAACTCCAATTTTTCTAGGATTTCATTCATCTCTTTTGTCTCTTTCTTATTTATTTTTTGGTTTGATTTATCCAAATCAGATAGGGGAAGGTTGAGGTCACCCACTAGTATAGTTTTGCTATCTATTTCATCCTTGAGCTCCACTAGCTTCTCCTTTAGAAATTTGGATGCTATACCATTTGGTGCATACATGTCGAGTACTGATATTTCTTCATTTTTATTGGCTTCTTTCTTGAATTTTTAATTCTTCTGTGGATTTTTGGATGTCTGAGCTGCTATTCTTCCTTCTTTGTGACTACACTATCAAACTTAGATAATATATACAAGTAATCTTCTCCATTCTTAGAGCCTTTGTGTAGCTTTCTTCAGTATTCTTTGAACAGGGCAGTTTTGAGAACTTATGATTATTCCAGGAGAACTGGGTCTCTCATTGGCTTCTAGACTGTCAGGATCACCTTTAAACCGGAGTAAGATAGTTGCAGTCTACATTATTCTCCTGACTTTGCCCCATGGTAACTTTAGAAAGCTGTAATCCATCCATGGAGGTTGGAGAGCAGAGTTTATCCAAGATCTAAGTTGGTTCATATCCTTTTACACCTAGACCCTTGTTTCTGGATTTTTAACATGCCAAAGGTCTTATCTGTGGTTTTGGCAATCATTTTTTACCGATATTTATAATTACATTCATTTAAAACCACGCAAACAAATCTGTGCTTATTGCAAAGAAACAGCCAACTATAAATCATCTGCTAAGCCCTTGAGATTAAATTTTTAGAACTTTAGATGCCTTAAGAACATTAAGTACCTTCCTCAAAATAGAGTGGAATAATCCACTTAAATAGCCTGGATTTTCTAAAACAGTACTTTATGGATTAAGCCATTATTTCACTCCATTTCTCAAAATAAAAATAAGTTCTGCCACTTTACTCTTACTCATGTAAATTTGGCTCAGCAGGAGGAACACTTACTTGAAAGGAATTTGAAGAAAATTAGCAACTGAAATCATGAATGCCCATTCACATTATCAATCATACACTCCATGAATATTGCATGATATACTGCAATAACAAGTTAGAAATTGGATTTTCTCTTTTTTTGCTTTTAAGAGCATAATATGGCTTGACATCTTTCCTAGCTTTCCTTCTGAAGTCCATTGTAGAGATAAAAAAAAAATTCAAAGGAAGATAAATGTCAGTCTTCTTGGCTTTACAGTATAATAACAGGGCTTTTATTTTCCATTGCCTGGTATTTTTCTAAGCAATGCCACAAGCTTTTAAAAAATGATTGTGGAAGAATTCTTGTCACGTTATTTGGCCTTGGCTTTACTAAATACATCATTTATCTTTTTAATTGTCCAAAGGAACAGACAAAACATTTTCAATTAAAGGGTTAAATGTTAGCTATGTTTTCAATATTTACCATTAGTATCTGAGTTGCTGTTGTTGTTGATATTTAATATGACAGTTTTTTTTTTGGTAAATGCTGTCCCTAGAAGGGTTTTTGTTTTTGTTTTGGCAATTAGGCAGCACAGTGGATAGAATACAGATTTCAAGATGACCTGAGTTCAACTTTGACTTCAGACACTTCCTAGCTGTATGACCCTAGGCAAATCTCTTAATTTTTATAAAAAGATTTATAAAATCTTTTCTGTGAAATGAACTTGAGAAGGAAATGGCAAATCATTCTAGCATTTTTGCCAAGAAAATCCCAAATGGTGTCATGAGGAGTCAAATACAACTGAAAAATGACTAAATGAGTTTTGGGTTTTTTTTAAAGCATATGGTCTTAAATTTTCAGTTTCATCTAATTTTTCAGAAAATGTTGTCCTTTTCACTTTTTTTTTCCTTTAAACCCTTACATTCCATCTTAGAGTCAATACTGTGTATCGTCTCCAAGACAGAAGAGTAGTAAGGGTAGACAATGGGGGTCAAGTGACTTGCCCAGGGTCACACAGCTGGGAAGTATCTGAGGCCAGACTTGAACCTAGGATCTCCCATCTCTAGGCCTGGCTCTCAATCCACTGTGCTATCCAGCTGCCCCCCTTTTCACTTTTAAGATTAGTGTTAGAGGTCAACTAGGTAGCTCAGTGGATTGAGAGGCAGGCCTAGAGAAGGGAGATCCTGGGTTCAAATCTAGCCTCAGATGCTTCCTAGCTTTGTGACCCTGGGCATGTCACTTAACCCCCGTTACCTAACCCTTACCTCTCTTCTCCCTTGGAACCAATACACAGTACTAAGCCAGAAGGAAGGGATTAAAAAAAGACTAGGCTTATCAGTTTATATTACTGAAGATATTTAAGTATATGTGTCTCTGAGACTTAGTTCCCATCTAACTTTATTTATTTATTTATTTTTCATCTAATGTTAAAATAATCCTTTTGACATTTACAACTTGAAAGTAGTCAAAGATGGGATATTGATGGAATATTCACACGTTGCAGTTGAAAGAGTCCAGGCTAAGCTACTGGTTAACAGTGTACTGTGGGCAAGTCCCTTAAGTGTTCTGTGCCTTGGTTTCCTCAGGTGTAAAGTGAGGATAATAACATTTATACAACCTACCTCCCAGGCAATGTTAAATGTTAAATGTCTGTAAATGTTAAAGTCAGATATTATTAGTATCATCATTATTGTACAGAGGCACTAATTAGCATATTTTTATCTTACATTTCAGAATAGAAGATAGGCAATAATAATTCATTTAGAAATAGCACTATTTTTCGCCTTACAGATCCCACTACTGTTTGAGATATTTTCAAAACATAAAGATTTGAGTGTTTTAGTTAACTTCTAACTTAGTACTAGTTAATAATTTCATATGGTGGTCAAAAAATTAATGTGAGCTTGGACTCTGTATTAAGATAAGTCTTGCTTCCAAAAATAAGGACTCCCTCAGTTCTCTGTCCTAGTCAGATCATTTCTAAAGTAGAATATTCAGTTCTAAGTGCCACACTTTTTAGGAAGCCAGAGAATGTCCATTGGAGGAATACCAAGATGGCGGAAGTGCCTTGGCTTTATAACTAGGAAAAGAATAGGTTGAAGGAACTGAAGATGCACATTCTAGAGAAACAATGACATAATAGGATAACCGTCATGTAAAGGAGATTTGTTCTTCTTGGTCCCAGAGGACAGAACTAGTTGTAGAGTAGAAGTTGCCAAGAGGCAGATTTAGCTTTCAGGTCAAGAAAAAATTCCTATAACAATTAGAGTTGCCCTGAAGTAGAATGAACTTCCTGGGGGAATAGAGAAAGGAGAGAGATGCTCCCTCATAATGAGTTCTCGGGTAAGGCAGGATGAATACTCTCCAAATATATTGTAGTGAAGGGTCCTTTTTGAAGATTTGAAAAGCAATTTAGAGCTCTTTGAGTTCTAAAATTTTGATTTCATCAAAAAAAAAAGAGAGAGAGGGTAATATAAAATCATGTTAATGGAAGCAGTATTTTAGGGTTAATATTAATGTAAGTAAACTTATTCCACTTGGAATGTAAATTTAAGTCAGTATTAATTTTAGCATCAAGTTAAAATGAATGCCCTTTTCATTAGAATCATTTCAGAAAAAAAGGTCACCATTAAAAACCACTCCAAGATATTTCCCAGGAATGTTTTGAAAAATTGAATGAGCTAAGAAATAATATAATTTTAAACTTCTTAGTGAAATTGCTTTGAAAGTTGATCAGAAAAATCAGTATTATTAATTATAAAAACTGTGTCAAGAAATGAATGCTAAAATTTTTAAATCATGATTTCATGAATCAGCAGTTTTGTTGCTTTAAGGAAATATTTTGTTTTTTGCGTTGTGGGGTTTCTTTTGTCATACCCAAAGAATAAATCATTAAGTGGTAGGCCCTGGAATCCATCTAGTCATTATTCATTAAGGTCTCTAGTACTTTCATTTATTTCATTGTTCCTTTTTACATTTCCTCCAACTCAAACATTTTATTCATTTTGGTTATCACTGTTCTCTTCAGCTTTTTTTTTCAGCTTTGTTGACACTCTTAGTAAGAGTGTGATTTATATGTTATGCTAATAGAAATCTAGACTTGGGGTAAGATGAGGTAGAGGTAAAGTCTTTTTTCAGACCAATAGGAACTAATATCTCTGTTTGGGTGTCACTGCGTGTCAGAGTAGAAGAGACGATTGTCATTTGGAAATAGATTACATCAAAATATCATTTTGCTAGTCATTGTCTGAAGTAAGGCAGTTAAGAAGAATGCTACAACATCTAAATAATTCAGCAGCTTCAGGCAAAGATAAGTTTGACTCCTGCTTAATAATCTAACAAAGAAGGACCAGTTAGGTGGCATATTGAACAGAGAGCCAGCGTGGAATCACGAGGACCTGCGCACAAATCTGGCCTCAGATACTTCCTAACTGTGTGGCCCTGGGCAAGTCACTGTCCTAGAGTTGTTACTAAGACAGAAGGTAAGGTTGTTTGTTTTTTTAAAGAATCTAAAAAAGAGATAAACTAAAATAAAGTTGATATTCTTTCTGGGCTTAGAAGAAACATTGCTAATGAAGGGCAGGAGAGAAAAATCAGGATGGAAAAAATGGTATTATATACTTATATGTAGCCAGTTAATCAAACAGATATTTATTAAATATCTACGTTGTGCCAGGAGAATTGACAAAAATTAAATAATCCCTCCCATCAATGGGCTGTCTGTGGTGATAGTATTCCACCAGAAAAGCAAACGTACAATATGGATATAAATACACATATAGATACTATACATAACTCCCTCTCCCAATGCTTTTTTTTTAACCCTTAACTTCTGTGTATTGGCTCCAAGGCAGAAGAGTGGTGAGGGTGGGCAATGGGGGTCAAGTGACTTGCCCAGGGTCACACAGCTGGGGAGTATCTGAGGCTGGATTTGAACCCAGGACCTCCCGTCTCTAGGCCTGACTCTCAATCCACTGAGCTACCCAGCTGCCCCTCCCAATGCTTTTTAAAAAAATATTGCTTTCTGTTTTAGAATCAATACTGAATTCAAAGAAAGAAGAGTAGTTAAGTAGCCCTTACTGCTACTCACAATAATGACATTTTTCTATCTTAAACACAACCATTTACATAATAATAAGGTAAAAGAAATAATACCATCACAGTTGCCCACATATTAAAGGATTTATAGGAATAAAAAATATATTCTAGTCTCTATAGAGACCTAGATTACATATTACAAATGCACCCAGTATAGGTAAAGGAGAGTTTGTACACCTTTACTAAAACCTGCCAAGATGGCACACGAGTAGGAAAAACCCGTCTATAAGGGATAAGTCACAACTCTGGAACCATCAGCTTTGGTGCCCTCCATCTCAGGAGCTGCCCACATAAGGTTCTTGATGGAAATACTTCCTGTGTTAAACAGATGCTTCCACTGCTGGCTCCAGTTCCTCCATCCTGGGCTTGACTAGCACTTTGCCATGAATGAAGTCTCAGCCAAACTAAGTGATCCGTTGGGTGCCTTCTCTGATTTTCTGCTTCAGAACGATTGTTTTCCTCATTTGAAGTTATTCCTCAATAGCATCTCTAGGATCCATCACTTCCAGCATCAATTCAAGCTGATGCACTTCTGAACTTTGTCCATTCATCGTTTTCTCTCACCTCTTATCTTCCTGGACTTGGATTTGGGGTTCTTTATGATAATGACTGCCTTGGCCTTAGGTTAATAACCAAATTCTCATCTTCTGCCTATGATCAGATAAATGACTGTGGTTCCATGATCACACGACCATTCTGCCGTGTTATATGTTATAAATTGTTCCATTCGGAAGCATAAGTGCTTCTCTCAGAAATCTGGATCAGGTATAGTAGTGAAAGTTGTGAAAAGACAAATCTGCTAAGTTTGATGCTGGAAGTGATTGATACTAGAGTTGCTGTTGAAGAATATAGACATGTGTATATATATATATATACATATATGTATGTTTACATATACATACACACAAAATACTTTAATATTTTATGTATATATATAACTTTAGTTACACATAGATGCATGTGTATGTGTTTAAATATATTTGTTTTCTGTCTAAATATATCTTTGTGAATATGGAATGAAGACGAAATTCTGTCCTGATAGTAATTCATAAGATATATTAATAAGATTTAGAATGGGCAAGAACCTTAAAGGCCAGATCCAAATCTTGTTTTACAGAGAAAACAAAGATTAAATAAATAGGGACTAAATAAAGATAAAATAAAGCCTAAATAAATACAAAGGGAGATTAAAAGACTCACCACCTAGAGGTTACATTGATAGTAAGTAGATCATTTTTCTTTTTCGGCCTGGGTACTTGGCATCCTTTCGTATTAGCTTTGATAAGAAGGTCTTCCATTTGATGTCTCGATTCAGAAAAACATGAGAAAATACACTCCTCTTCTAGGGTCGAGATCTGGACTGTAAAATTCAGGAGTACAAAGAAGCCGGAAACACCTTTCCTGAAAGCCAGATAATAGAATGGTTTATCCAGCTGTTACTGGGAGTTGACTACATGCACGAAAGGTACTGTTGCCAGTTTCTGTGAGTAGCTTTGTGTTTGAAATGAGAGTTTTTTTACATTTGAAAGAAAATTAAGATCAATCTGTGATCTGTTGCCCTTAAGAAAATAAATTCCTTGAGAGCAGATTCTTAAAAAACAACCCCAAATCCCCTTTTGTGCCAGGCACTATGTTGAATGAAATAGAATCTAGCTATGATTGTGTTCATCAATACGTAGCAAAACGGGTCAACCAAGAGTTATAAGCACAGTATTTGCTAATCTAGTGTTTGCTTTAATAGTGTATGTTAAAGTTTTTTTTTTTTTTAGTTACGTAACAGAAACTTATAATTAGTGATATCTTATATGTTATACATAATGTTATGGCATTTATTTTACAAAATGTATCTTGTAAAAGAATCAAATTATAAAGTTCAGAGTGTTCTAAGTCGTCTTTTAGATACTCTGATGTCTTGAAACATTTTGACAGCATTCGTGTGCTCAGTGTTTTGGGATAATTGAAGCAGAAAAATAATACATTTTGGCTTCAGTTAAATGGATATTCACATCAACAGCAAATTTCCACACAGAAATTTCCAATGATGAAGGTCAAAGTATATTTGCAGGTTTCACTTATCTATAAGTTATATGTTTACTATTTTGAAATATGCTTTAAAATTGTGATTAAAAAAGGTTTTAGATAATCTGCATTAGAGAAGAGTAACCAGTGTAAAGATGGTTGTCCAAAGAAGAAAGAAAAAAAAAAGATTCGTGAAATATTCACATGGAACTAGTTTTTTAGAATATTGCAGCAACAGCTTTACAGTCTTCATTGCCTAAAGTGATGATTCCTGGGATGAACAAAGGTCTGTCCATTCCTGATGGTCCACCTGCTTAAAACTCATGTCAGAGTTGTTTTCTGATAACATAAAAACTAATTGGATTATCCTGGATTTCTTTCCCTATTTTCTAAAACACACGGTAGATGACACAGGTATCCACAGAGTCATGGGTAACCCAGAACCACCTTTTAAGTATCAAACCAACTTGAGAAATTTTGATAAAAATATATGAAGTTATTTTTTAATCACGTGCTAAGCAACTCTTACTGGGTTTAGCACTTTAAAATCACTATGTCTGTTATTTACCATGACTATTTTAAATTAAATTCTAAAAATTAAATTGATAAAGTCCACTATGTGTAAGAGAATCCAATTGAACAGAGTAAAACAATGATTAAAAAATTGTCTTTAGCCTGTAGAACTGATTTTTTGCCTGACATTTCTCTGCTATTCTTTGGGCAAAATGTAAAATTATCTAAACAACTTAAAAGTTGAATGACCTAAAAATTGTTTTCTATGTTTGTTTCTATAAAGAAGCAGAGAAGTAAGTATACATACAACAAGGGCAGCTAAATAGCACAGTGGATAGAGTGCCAGGCTTGAAGTCAGGAGGACCTGGGTTTAAATGTGGCCTCAGATGCTTCCTAGCTGTGTGGTCCTGGGTTTTTATTTAATTTTTTAATATTTAAATTAATTTAACTCATTTAAATCAGCTCAAATTAATTAATTAAAAACCTCATTAATTAATAAATTAATTTGATTGTTTGAATCAATCATTTAAATAAATTTAATTAATTATAACTAAATATTTTTATTTTATTGCAAAAAAAGTATTCAAAAAACAATTAAGTACACTTCTAATTCTAAAATAACCTTTCAAAAGGCTTATGGATATTTCATGAGGAGATACTGGGTAAGTTTTAAACTTTATCTGAAATCAGTTCAATAAAGGAACAATCAAAGTTGGGAGGTTATTTTTTCTCCAATATTGAATAATATAGGAGGAAAGATGATAAAAAAGAATGAATATGCAATGTTTGTAATATCTGGATTTGAAATTTGAGGCTTTATATTTCATCTAATAAATGAAGCTAATTCTCATTAGTTCTGTCATCGGGATAGCTCATATTATGTTTAACTCTTCTCATGCAAGTTTTATTTTTATAGCTCAGTTAATATTAGCTTGAGAATGACTCCTGCATCGGAATTAAGAGAATCAAGGGCATAAGAGCAATTATGTTTTAATTTGACCATTCTTTTGCCTGTTATCTGTAGAACAGAGCAATATAGAGCTCCCCTCATTTCTTTCAAATTACCTCCTTTATATAATCCTTTCTCGGTAAGTAGGAATTATATACGGACTCAGTGTCTCCATAGGCATCTCTAACTCATTATCATAGCCAAAATGGGACTCATTAATTTTCCTCCCAAATTCCCTATTTTTGGGTGTATATCATAGGTCAGGCCTAATTCAAAATAGTCCAGGATTTCAGTTTGGAAATGGAAGAAAATGACACACTTGTAGACCAGCGGCATCAAACTCAAATAGAAATCAGGACCAATAAACCATACAAAAGGTCTTTGTGGGCCACATAATAACTTAGAAAACCACATATTAATATTCTCTGCTTTATTTATTTTACATTTGTTTTATTAAATATTTCTCAATTGCATTTAAATCTGATTTGGGCCATAGTCAGGGGTATCTGGGGCTATATTTCATGTATACTGTTTCCCACTTCCACAACTCCCTACTATTAGAATGCAAGCTCCTTTGGGACAGGGATTTTTTCATGTGTGGTTTTGTATTGCCAGCCCCTACAAGAAAGTGTTGCATCTAGAAGGTACTCAATAAATATTTATGGAATCATTATTTTTCCTTTTAAGATGGTCTGCATGGGGCTGTCTAATAGTTCACTTTAAGAATAAATGGAGGGGGCAGCTAGGTGGCTTAGTAGATTGAGAGCCCACCCTAGAGATGGGAAGTCCTGGTTTAATCTGACCACAGATACTTCCTAGCAGTGATCCTGGGCAAGTCACTTAACCTTTATTGCCTAGTCCTTACTGCTCTTCTGTCTTGGAACCAATGAACAGTATTGATTATAAAATGGAAAGTAAGGTTTTTTTTTTTTTAAAGTCACATATATTCCCAGGTTGGAACATTTGATGTTGGCATGGTCACTGTCTTAGAAGTTTGCTATCTAATAGCATTAGCGTCTCAGCCCAAAGAATCACCTCCTAGCTACTCTGCCAGTTCCACTTGGGTTGCCAGTTCCAGATGAATAGTGGTACCACTGGTGACAATGAGCAATTGGCCAGGGTATTTTCTGGATTGACTAACCCATAGAAATCAGGAATAGGACACATTAGCTAGTTATAGGTTTTCTGCAAAAGAATAACCTATTCTTAACAAGATATTAAGAATAATTAGAATGATTAATTATGAATAATTACTCAGTATTTATACTATCATAAATATTCATTAATAATTAATAAAGAAACATTTAATTGATTAATAGTGTAACAAGTGAATCTGGGAAATGTATAAAACTACATTTCCCGTGATCCAACATGGTCCAACGGGTTTCCGTTTCCGACGTCTTGACGCAGGGGAGCGCTTAAATCTCGTGGGTTAGGAGGGAGTGCTCTCTCTCTTCTTTGGCGAGTAGGGCTTGGCTAGGAGGCAGTATGGAGGCGGCAGTTTTGAATGCTTACAAGCGCGTGGTCTAATGATTTTATCTATCGACATGGCTTTAATTAAAATACTAATTTATATATTTATTCAAGCCTTTATCATTTTTAATATTTACAATAGTTAATAATTATTAAGAATATTAAGACATTTGTGATTAGGTAGTTACTATAACACTTGTATAACTTTTAAAGGGATACCTTCTATATCAAGACTTAAAGGATTAGGAACAATTCAGTTCAAATTCAGCTTCTCCAATGCAATACAGACTGAGATTGAAGAGGACAGAAGATGAAGCATGCTACCCCCCCCCCCCCATTCCTGAGAGGTGGCAGGCTTCAAATACAATTTCAGAAATGGTCAGTGTGGGAATTTGTTTTGATTATTCATATTGGTTATAAGAGTTTTCTTTTTCTTTGAATTCTTTTATTCAGTGATGGGAGAGAAAAGTAATATTTGTTTATTGGGAAAACAATAAAATTCAATGTGGGAAAAAGAGTAAAAGCAAATTCTGTATCTCTTTCCATTAAACTTGAATTATTAATGTTTCGGTGTTAGTCTAACCTTGTTTTCCTCATTTTCCTTTAAGGAAAACTTTTATCTGCTTATCTAGGTGTTTGGGAAGTCAAAAAGTCGTAGGCCTTGCACATTGGATGATTAAAATAATATTAAGTGCTTTGTAGCTCAATGATATAGCTCGAGGGCTAGAGCCCCTCAAAGACATGAGCTTTCTCATAGGGCAAGCCAGTATTGAGCTCTTATTAATGAACAAGTTTCTCACTATTTCTATATTGTGGTTAGTGAATTTATAGATTGAATATTGACTATCTCATTATATATATATATACACACACACACACACACACACACACACACACACACTTTCTATTAATGAAAGCACCAAAGGCTATAAGTTGCCTTTTGCGGTACCCTAATCTTCTTCTGGAAGAATAGAAACAGAAAATTGACTCCCTAAAAGTCAAGATTCTTTCCTTTTCCCTGAATCTTTAAAAAAAACAAAGGATAGTAGCATCTAGAAAGATGATACCAGTCACTAAATTAAGCTGTTCCTTGTAAGCTTCTTATTCTTATTCCAACTTTTTATTCCAACTAATTTGCCCTTCCCACCCTTGTCAATGCTTCATTTCCACTGAAAGGAATTTCTTTGCCATAGAAGATTCCAACCTTTTATACCTCATTAAAAATCTCTGACAACAGACTACTTTGTGAAGAAATGCTTTTTTGTGAACTTCATGGACAAGCAGAGATTTACGATTAGTCAACAAGCATTTGTTAAGTGGTTTCTCTATGCAAAGCCCTGGATATACAAATTAAAGCAGAATCACCATCCTGCTGTCAAGGAGCTCACTTTCTAGTGGGAGAGACAATGTGTCAAAAATTATACATACAAGTTATGTACAGTGTAAATGGAAGGCACTATCAGGAGTTGATTAGCAAAATTTGGGGGAGGAAGTTCAAATTTTATGCTATTCTAGAGTTGTTAGGGAGCTGGGAAAGGTCTCCCAAAAGAAGGTGGGATTTGAACCAAGTCTAGAACAAAATTAGGGAAACCACTGAGAAGGGAAAGCATACTTTGCTGGGGATGGAGGACAACCAGTACAAAGACACTGGGGAGGTGAGTGATGGACTACTGGTGTATATAAAGAACAGCAAGAAGGCCAGTGTCTATATATAATATATATTTTAATAATATATTATATACTTAACATATTTATATATAATATGTAATTTAATATTAATATATACATTTTGGAGTTGAAAGAAAGTCATCTAAGTGATAGATCTGAGATCATGCAGATATTGAGTGCAGTTAGTCCCCACTATAATCTGAGCCCACCCTTCTGGTGAAAATGCGTGGTCTGGTAGAAGGTATGTGGGGCTTGCAGACTAAGGACCTACTTTTGGATCTCTTCTGCTCTCTGGCTTTCTTCATCTCTAGAATAAGGAGGCTGAAGGAGATGATCTCAGAGGACTCTTCCATCTCTAAATCCTATGATCCAAGTCTAGCATGTGTCCTCCTACACTACGCCTCCCCTCCAATAGATTATCTTATTCAATGTCTGGTAAATTTCCAGCTCCCAGTTTAATGTACGTCTAAGGAAATTCTCCTTCAGGAACTTCTATGTCAGAACTACTGTTTGGGAAAGCAATTCAAATTCAAAAGTGCATTTCACTGAGTATTAAACATATATTTCAAGCGGCAGTCCATAAAAATTCTGCTGTCTGTAAAGTATTTATTATGCTAGTGTCTTCCCTTTTATTGTCAGTCGTATATATTAAAATGAGCTGTAGACATAGATTGCTTTCACCTGAGATGGGAAGTAAATTACTTGGGAAAATGATGGACTAGAAATGGCTTGCTTGGCTGCTCTATGCAAAAATACCTTCAAAATTATCTCTGGGCATCATTTCGGGAAATGAAAAAAGATCTTGAGAAAGTAATAGTGGGTGCTAAGAATTAGAGATGAACATTATTTTTATGGCTTTGCTTTTCTCCATGGCCTCTTTTTAATTATATTAATGAAATTTATTTTTAAGGTTCCTACTCTATGATAGATGACATAAATTCTAATTAATGATATTTTAAGAGTAGAAAATACTTGGAGCTATTATGGAAGAGCAACTGCTAATTGGAAGGGCTGGGGTTTAAGTGGGCCTAGATTGCAAAACATTTCAGGTGGTGTTGGGCTCTTTCAGGAAGGGCATTTGTCCTGTGGCACCATCAGTCTGTGCTTTTTGAGGTTAAAGGAATAGAGAGAACCAGCTGCTGAGATAAACTCTGTGAGTGGTCTGGTATCCGTTGTGGGGGTTTGCTTGGCAGGATTATCTAGAGCAGTGGTTCCCAGACTTTTTTGGCCTACCATCTCCTTTCCAGAAAAAATAATACTTAGCCCCCTGGAAATTAATTTTTTAAAAATTTTAATAGCAATTAATAGGAAAGATAAATGTACCTGTGGCCATTACTGCTCCTCTGGATCACTGTAGCACCCACCAGGGGGCGGTAGCGCCCACTTTGGGAATCACTGATCTAGAGAAAGTTCAACCCTGATGCCATATTAGAAGTTGAATTTTTTTTGTTTTATTTTTTGACCACCGTGGAAATAAAAGCCTGAAAAATATACCAATTATTTGGATGTAGGCAAATGTTCTGGTATCTTTTTTTTTTTCCTCAGCTCTGGTCCTGGTCAAGATAAAACAGGGAGATTTAGGTAACATTCTCAAGTTCCCTAAATAACATTAATATTATTTATTAATAACCTTTAATGTTAGATATTAATATTATTTACTAGTTAACATAAATATTTGTATAGTGCATTAAGGCTGAACAGCTAAGAGTAACAGATAATAGATCTTAACAGATAAGAGTACCCAGCCTGGAGTCAGGAAGACTTATATTTCTGAGTTCAAATTTAGCTTCAGACACTTAACTACCTATGTGACCCTGGGCTAGTCACTTCACTCTGCCTCAGTTTCCTCATTTGTAAAACAAGCTGGGTAAGAAAATGGCAAAGCAGCATCTTTGCCAAGAAAACCCTAAGTGAAGTCACAAAGGGTTGGTTATGACTGAAAAATGACTGAACAACAACAAATATATTGATTTATTAAAAGTCTTTTATGTGCTGGGCATTATGTTAAGCAATGGGGATACAAAAAAAGACAAAAAACAATCTGATGCCAAGAAGCCAACATTCTAAAGAGTGAGAGGATTTTTAAACAACTAGGTTTGTTCAAGAGACTGAGTAACCCTAGAGGGAAGGTGCTAGCAGCTGGGGGCACTGAGAAAGCCGTCCTGCATAAAGTAGGATTTTAGCTGAGTCTTGAGGGAAGTAAGCAAAAATATGAGGGGTAGGGGTGAGAAGGAAGAGTATTTCAGGTACAGGACAAAGACTGTACAAAGGTACAGAGACAGAAGATGCAGCATCTTCTGTGACGCACAACAGCAGGCGAGGGTGGCTAGATCATAGGAAGTGTGGAGGGGGAGACGAGGTAGAAAGGTCCAGTCACAAAGAACTTCAAATGCTAAGCAGAGGACTTTACATTCAATATTGGAGATAATAGGGAGCCACTGGAGTTTATTGAGTAGGGGACTGGCATGGCCAGACATAAACTTTAGGAAAATGAATTTGGCAGCTGAGTAGAGGATAGATTTTGGTAGGGAAGAAATTGAGACCAGGAAAGCAATTAGAAAGCTATTGCGATAATTCTGGAGAAAGGAAATGAGGGTCTTAGCCAGGGTTTGTGACTATATACATGGAGAAAAGGGGATGTCTAGATATAGCACAAATAGAAACATCTGGCAATAGATTGGAAATGTCGGTTAAGTAAGTGAAGAATTGAGAATGAAGAGGTCGTAAGCTCTTGACAGTGGCAGAGAAGTGTGGAAGTGGAGCTTTGAGGATTTAGGATATTTGTGTTCTATTTTGAACATGTTAAGTTCTAGATGCCTAGAAAACATCTAGTTCTAGGTGTTCCAAAGGCATTTGGTGATGGAGAGCTGGTACTCAGGAGGGATATCTAGATCTGGGAATCCCTAAGATGATAATTGAATCCATGGGAGCCAATGACATCACCAAGGGAGAAAGTATAAAGCAAGAGGAGAAAAGGAAGCATTCTTAAGTCGAATTTTCATCCTAAAAATTAATCCTGAGGATGACTTTTTTTTTTTTTGGCAGTGGCAACTCTCAAAGGTGTTTAATCCATGGTGATGGAGGATATAGCCAATACAGAAAAAGTTAAAGAATTGGAATTTCCTCCACAGAAACATAGAGGAAATTTGTGCTTCATTATAGTGTGAGAGTGACTCCAGATTCTCTGGCCAGATTGGTCCATTTAGATGTTCCCCAACCTTTACATCCTATTACCAAATGCTGTAATTCTGTGCAAAATTCCCTCGATACCAAAACTTCCTCCCCTTTTAGGATCCTAGTTTCCTTCAAGTCTCACCTGAGATACAAACTTTTATGTAAAATCTTTCCTAACTTCTCTCCTCAAATTGTCTTGTACTCTTGTGTCTTCCTGACAAAATGTAAACTTCTTGACATCAGGGACTATTTTTTGTTCCCCCCAATCCCCCCCCCCCTTTTTTTTTACTCTTAACTTCTGTGTATTGGCTCCTAGGTGGAAGAGTGGTAAGGGTGGGCAATGGGGGTCAAGTGACTTGCCCAGGGTCACACAGCTGGGAAGTGTCTGAGGCCAGATTTGAACCCAGGACCTCCCATCTCTAGGCCTGACTCAATCCACTGAGCTACCCAGCTGCCCCTACATGATTATCTCTAGACCAATACTACATTAAAAAAATATTCTTGTGAAGTAATACAGGGTCAGGTTTTTATTTACATTTTGTCTCTTAGCATATACAAATTCACAACAGTCCCACCATGGACATATCCTTTACTCATATCCTCTGTTGTTTGTGTAGTTGCATGATGTATTTTGTACTTAAAATCAAGTAAACTTCCCTACATGGAAAGTTTCTGATAAAAATATGTTAATCGTTTTTATTTTTGTCTAATGGTTCCAGACTCCAAACAAGACATTGCAACAGTGTTTTTTCTTGTGTATGAAAAAATGTAGATGTGGGGCTTTATAATTATAGCATGTAATAATAGTCGTATTGGCAAATTTGCAGTTCCGTGACTGAAATGAAGTTGAGTTTCTTTTTCCCTTCCTAGGAGAATACTTCATAGGGACCTAAAAGCAAAGAATATCTTTTTGAAAAATAACCTACTTAAAATTGGTAAGAGTTTGCTTTATCCTGGGAATTGGGCAGTAGTGAATGACTGAATTCTGTCTCTGTATAACTAATCAAATTGGGTGGTATTGGAAGGGGTTTGTTGTTTTCAGGAATTCATTACTTTATAAACATTATAATCTCTCATTTTTACCAGGAACCATAAAACATAAGCCCGAATCGATTTTGGAACCTAAATCCATTATCTTGTTTTTTTAACCTCTGCTCTCTAAATGGGAGAAAAAAGTATATGCCCACTTATGTAGAAAATTTGGAATTAATTGGACTTGTCTCCTGACTTAATGGATTACTACAGGTTCTCTGCTTATTTTCTCATGTCCACAAGCATTTATTACAGATAATTAAAGTATGGATGTAATGGCTTTGCTCACCTTTTGTCCTTCCTGGTAATTATTTAGACCCCAGTACCAACCCTTGGTGATTAGTTATTGGATTTATTAATTTAAACTTTTGACTTTTTTTTAAATAGAAGAAGCAAGCAAAAAACTTAGCAGCAGTAATTAGGCAGGAATAAGCAAGAAGTATCAAGCAGAAATCTGATTCTTAAATTTTGTATAGTTTTGTCTTGGAAACCCCTAGGTTTTCCATTTGTGCTTAAAAATTTCTTTTTTGCTGATGAAGCTGAAACTTTTTCTATTTCTGTCAAAATTACAGATTATATCAAATTTAGCTTCAGTGAGATCCTTTTTTCTTTGGGCCAAGTCATACACATGTACCCAGCGTTCATTTCCCCAGGACACTCTTCTCTAAGGAGAAGTCCACTGTTGGCCAAATGTTGGTGACCACTGAGGTTCATCTCCAGTTTGACTACAGGGACTTGATTGATTTTTGGACCACATCAGCCCTTGAAGACAATCCACCAAAATTATACATGGCCCTTGATCTTCATTGGTGGAATAAGAGTAAAATAACAAATCTTTGAAGCATTAAGGTCGTTACCATTATTAGATAATTTTGGAGTTAACAATATGACTTTCTTTTTTCCTTTGACAAATAATGTGTTTTAAGTATTTCAATGGATACCTCAATGCGTTTGAGATGCTGTGAATGCTGGTACTGATCCAGCTGTCCCATATCTTCTCATTTGGTGTAATTCATATCCCTGTTTCCCCATAATTCCTTCATGGGATCCATCCATGCTGAGGACTTTTCCCCTGGAATTCTAGGTCTTATATGGAGAAGCAAAAGAGCACATATTTAGATCCTGAAACAAAGAAAAATAATATTTAGGAGGGAAAAAATCAGTGTTAATTCCACTAATCCCTAGAGTATGGTAAGAATAGATTGAACTGATTCCATAGATTTTTTTTTTAACCTTTGTACTTCAGTGTATTGTCTCATAGGTGGCAGAGTGGTAAGGGTGGGCAATGGGGGTCAAGTGACTTGCCCAGGGTCACACAGCTGGGAAGTGGCTGAGGCCGGGTTTGAACCTAGGACCTCCCATCTCTAGGCCTGACTCTCACTCCACTGAGCTACCCAGCTGCCCCAATTCCATAGATTTTTAAAAATAATAACCTGGTTAATTATTGTTTCAAGGGGATTTTGGAGTTTCACGACTTTTAATGGGATCGTGTGACCTGGCCACGACATTCACCGGGACGCCTTACTACATGAGCCCAGAAGCGCTGAAACATCAAGGTTATGACACCAAGTCTGACATTTGGTGAGTGAGCCGTGCGGTATTCCTGAGGGATTCTCCTCCTTGCAATGAGATGAGGAAGAAATTCTGCTTCAGGCTTAGATCTCCGTCCACTGGCCTGGGAGAAGCATTCATTTCTCTTCTTTTGGCAAAGGAGTAATTATTTGACATGAGAGGAAATAAGAAGACCTTGAGATCTTGGTGGTTGGGTTTTCTGTATTTTATTACAAAACTTGGGACATTTATTAGAGTGTTTTTTTTTTATTATAGTGAGTTAGAAGATTTGTTTTATTTGAGTTTATTCCATTCTTGTGGAGTATTCTTGAGAAGCAGCTTTGTGACAGTCAAAAGAGCACTGGCTTTGCAGTTAGGAACATGAGTTCAGATCCATCCTGGGATGCTACTTGTGTTGTCAGGGGCTCTATGAGCCTCTCTGAGCTTCAGTCTCTTTACTTATAAAATGGGAATAATAATACCTTTAGTAATTAGGCTTATTATAGTGATGCTTCCATATAATAGGGGTGTGAAGGGTCTTTTAAACCCTTGAGTGCCATAGAACATCAGCTCTCCTTATTATCATCCTCATCATCATCAAAGGAAGTTCTCAAGGGACTTTGAGATGGAAGTGAAACAAACTGTCACCAGATTTCCCAGATGGGATCCAGAAAGCAAGCCTGGTTTTTGACAACGCTGCTAGCTTTCATTTTAAAATTATGTGCTCCTTTCAGGGAGAGTGCATTACTTTTCTTTGACGGCATTTAAGTAATTTCTTTTGAAAAGTTAATGGGTTTTGTGGGACAGGTGCAAGGATAGGATTCCTTTGTTAATATGCCAGGGAAATCAGGAAACCAGCTTAAGTCTCTATTCAAAAACATTTCTGAGAAACGTTTCCCACCTTTATTCTGTTGTTAGAGACTTGGGCAACTGGGTAATGCAGCAGATAGGGGGCTGGATTCAGGAAGACTTATCTTCATTGGTTCAAATCTGGCCTCAGATACTTACTAGCTGTGGAACCCTGGGCACATCATTTAACCTGCCTCATCATTTTTAACCATCATTTACCTTTTTTAATTTAAATTTATTATATATATGTATATAAAATTATAAAAAAATTAAATTTAAATTAAAAAATTTGCATTTACCAACCATTAACCATCCTTTAAGCCTGCCTCAATTTCTTTGTCTGTAAAATTAGGATAATGATAGCACCTACCTCCCAGGGTTACTGTGAGAATAAAACAAGTTAATATTTATAAATTTCCTTATAAACCTTAAAGTATGTTATAAATATCATGATTATTTTTTTAAAAAACATCATTGGGAAGTAGTATGAGATGATGGAGAATGGGTTATATTTGGAATCAGAGAACTTGACTTCAAATCTGGGACTTTGGGCAAGTCACTCAATCTTTCTGGGTCTCAGTTTTCCCATCTGTAAAATGAGTGATAGAATGAGATGAACTTTTGGGTCATGGTCACTTGCAAGGGTAAATTCATAGTCAGATAATCTTGTGAGAAGGCTCTTCCTGAGATAGTATCAAATATTTCAGAAAACATTAGGTTTGGATTATGAGTCTGTAATGGTAATGCCAATGGCAAAACAGCGGAAGATTTGTTTCTATTAAGAATACATACGGAGGTCTTAATTTTTGTCTTTGAAAACACTCACACCCCTTTGAGTCTCAATATTAAATCCCTTCTAGAATTACCTAGTGGTTTCTGTGTACTTAGGGTAAAATGATCACAAATAGAGATTCAAGCAGTTGAGAATCTGCCCTCTAACTCCTTGGGTAAAGAAGCACAAAAATCAGGTTAGTTCTCTTATAAAAGATATCTGTCTGCCATGCCAAATATGTGTTTTACCTCAATCAGTCAATCAACCAATGAATCAATAAATATTTATTTAGCATACAGGCACTGCGCTGTCATGGGAAACGGAAAGAGGCAGAAAAGAGTCCCTGCCCTCAAGGAGCTCTCGGTCTAATGGGGGAGACAACAAGCAAACAAACAAGCTTTATATAGACTAAAAAAGCAATAATTAAGAGAATGAAAACCCTGGAATCAAGAAGGAAAGTTGGGACTTAAAGTGGATTTTCACCATTTTTGTTTAGCAGCATTTTTGTGTGGGAGTAAAGGTGGTAAATGGCAGCTGTGATCCAAGGCTTAGGATTGGCTTGGAGTAATGACAGGACATGATAAGGAAGGTAGGCATTCGAGAGAGGAAGAGGGCACAGAGTTGGACTGATTGACCAAAGAGCCAAGATGGAGAGAAGAGGAGAGAGTGCCTAGTGCAGGGAAGATGATCTGGTGGGTTACGGGATTCGAAGTCACTGTGGAGATGAAGAGGAAGTCTATTTAAAGGAAGGGAGAAGTCAAGGGAAATAGCCAATAAATAATGATTAGATAAGATTTCAGAATTCTTGAACATGTCCATTTGTGAGTGATGGCAAAAAAAAAAACCCAAACATGTTTTTCTTTAAGCGCTGAACAATTGAAATGATTTAATATCTAAGATATAAACTTAACAAACAGATAAGTGTCGTAATGGCATTAATGGCAAGAAACAAAAAGGGGATTCCACAAAATATGGATTACCAAAGCACAATTATGACAAAATAATTTACTTTTGCCCTCCTGGGATCAAGCAGATATCTATGTTAGTGATGACTGAGTATTTCCAGGCTAAGTATGACTTCAAATAAAATACACTTCTTAGATCATCACCTGATGTAGAATGTAAAAAATGTTTATTTGTAGTGTTCTGTTAATTAGCTCCAAATTTAATTTAAAAGCAAAAAATAATTCATTTACATATTTATTGAACTGCATATTAATATATGTGCAAAACCCTGGGGGAAGATAGCCAATGTTATTCAAGTGTGTTGCTTGCCAAATGGAGATCATATCACAGCAAAGGAGAAATGACTTGCATAAATATTTGGTACTATACAATAATTACAGCAAAATACATTGGAATATCTTTACATTAACTCTATGGCGGAATGGAATATAGCCAAAACAGGGAAATATTGTGTCCTACATGAGATGGGAAGAACCATAACAGTTGAGATCTATTAGGTCTTTTTTTTTAGGTCTATTTTAGCATAGATTAAAACATAATTTGAGGGTCCTACTGATAATCAGCTTCTCAATAACTTTCTATATTCTGTTTCTTGATCTGATATTAACCTTTTCTCCTGGACCTCTTTCTTACACAGTAATTTCCTGCTTCTATCTCAATTCATTGGATTTTAAAACTCCAAAGAAATACTGGCACTGGTTTTTTTCATTTATGCCGGGTGCTACCACTCTTGGAAGGAATTTCTTTCTTATCCTTAATCATAGACATTTATTAATCTTTCGCCAGGTGAATATCACTGCATAGTTTAAGTTGATATCTGTCATATCTTAATATTTTTTTGACATTCTATATCTGGTTACTAAGATTCCAAGAAAGGAGGAAGGAAGGAAGGGAGGGAGAGAGGGAGGGAGGAAGTGAGGAAGGAAGGGAGGAAAGGAAGGGAGGGAGGGAGGAAAGGAAGGGAGGGAAGAAAGGAGGGAAGAAAGGGAAGGAGAGAGGGATGGAGGAAGTGAGGAAGGA
>NC_058134.1:40442477-40475705 GCF_016433145.1 Gracilinanus agilis
TCCTTCCTTCCTTCCTTCCTTCCTTCCTTCCTTCCTTCCTTCCTTCCTTTCTCTCTCTCTCTCTCTCTCTCTCTCTCTCTCTCTCTCTCTCTCTCTCTCTTTCTTATTCTCTCTTCTCTCTCCTTCCTTCCTTCCTTCCTTCAATTAGGCTTTATCCTGGTTTCCAGCAATAAGACATACTTAAAGCAGAACTTATGATGTTGGAAATGGGTAGCAATAACAGTAGCTTACATTTAGATAGTACTTTATAGTTATAAAGTCCTTTGTTTCCATTATCTCATTTCATTCTTACAACAACCCTGTGAAGGTAGTACTGTTGTTATTATTCTCATTTTTCAAATAAGGAAACTGATGGAGGTCACTTGGTGTGCTTAAGTCCTATAACTATTTAATGAAAGAGCTGGGACTAGAATCCCAGTCTTCTGACACCAAATTCAGTGCTATTAATACTAACCTGTGGTTTTCAATATTGAATCTAGCCTCCCAAGTCACTGGAATCAAGGTGTGGGGCAAATAGAAGCTATCTGTGAAACCAGGCCCTTTGGAAGGAATGAAAAGCATTTGCTTTATGCTGTTCTTTTGTTCTGACATATTTTTTTAATTTATTGATTTATTGATTTATAATATTTTTCCATGTTTACATGATTCTTGTTTTCTCCTCCTCTCTTCCCTCCCTACTCCCAGAGCTGACAAGCAATTCCACTGGTTTATATGTGTCTTATTACTCAAAACCTATTTCTGTATTATTCATATTTGCTATAGAGTGATCTTTTAAAACCAATCCCCCCCCAATCAAATACGCATAGAACCTCTTGATAAGTCATATGTTTTTCTTCTGTGTTTCTATTCCCACAGTTCTTCCTCTGGATGTGGATAGCATTTTTTCTCATAAGTACCTCAGAATTGTTCTGGATAATTGCATTGCTATTAGCAGCAAAGTTGATCACATTTGATTATCCCACAATGTTTCAGTTACTATGTACCGTGTTCTCCTGGTTCTGCTCATTTCACTCTGCATTAGTTCATGGAGGTTCTCCTATTTCATATAGAAATCCTCCAGTTCATCATTCCTTTCAGCACAATAGTATTCCATCACCATCAGAAACCACATTTTGTTCAGCCATTCCTCAATTGATGGATGTACCCTGTAAGAAATAAAATTTAGTTATTATAGTTATATCTTTAAAATATGTGGCCGCCAGGAATCAACAATTCAGGTTGATTCCGTAATTAAATCAGACCCAAGTCAGCATCGGGTTGAGGAGTTTATTTACAATCAGGAAAGTGAGTAGGGATAAAGAGAAGAGGGAGGTAGAAGACTAAATAAATGAAGCTGTAAGCCGCAAGGCCCAACAGCCGGATAGGCAGAGTTTAGAATTGGCCCAGCTAGGCCAAGGAAGCCAGCCTAACTTACCCACGTGACAATACAGAGTGTAATCTGTCTGTGGTCTCAGGAGATGCTTCTTCTTCCAGTTCCAGACGCCAACTCACTCTACAGGAAGTTTCACTAACTTACTTAAAGAGAATGTGTCTTTCATCACTTCCTGTGGTCCACCTCTAATTCAAATGGACAAATGGCAGTTTCTACATTGATTTGGACTGCCCAAAGGGCAGTCCCTTATTCTTGATTTGTTACTTATTGTCACGTGTGGGTAACTCGTCTCCCCTCCCCACTAAGGGAGGTGGGAGTGACATCATTAGCACGCCTAGGTCGAGTAGATTTTTGACTATTAATAGGATCTGGCTATTCTATTTACACAATCCCCCCTGATGATCATTGGGTGCCTAGTCACCCCAAGTGATCATGTTACACAAACATCTTCTACCACAAAGGTCCTTCTAACTACAATAGTTAGAGATAAGAGGGAAATAGAAAAGAGAGAAAGCAAAACCAATGTTTTGCTAAGCGCGTTGACAAGAAACCAATTGGGGGCAGTCCCCAATCAGCATAACATGTACAATTAAGGTAACTGTTCAAAAACCCCATCAGTCCATTCATTAGTACCCAAAGTTCGTTCTGGATCACTTGATGCAACAAAACCCCATCAGTTCAATCAATTGTAACCCAAAGTTCATTCTGGATCTCTTGATTAAACGTAGGTTCTTCAGGCATCTCTCTGCAAACAGTTCATTCTCTGGATTTAAGGAATCAGCAAGTTTCTTTCCCTGAGAATTTTCTCAAACAAAACCAAAAATTAAATCTTGGATATAATAAAATACGATTAATCTTGGATTTTATAAAATACAATCCCCCCTGACGTGGGTATTTAGAAAGAAATACCCAGATCAGCTCAATATATACAGTTGAATCATGGGGTTGCATGAGTCAATTCAAAAGAAAAAGAAAAGAAAAAATATAAAAACTCAAATAGAAGAAATTGAAGCTTTGAAAAAGAAAGGTATTAAAATCAAAATCAAAATATCAAAGTCATGTACATAAAAAAATTTTTGAAGAAAACAAAATAAAATTTATAACAGGCCCTTGTATTAGGGTCTAATCAATTATAATTTCCATCCTACTAGTCTGTAGGATACAATGCAGTAATACTGCACTTACCCATTTGCAGCTAAATTTTAATTCTTACATTATTGGCTGACCACTCGGTCTCTCGAATTCCCTCAATCTTTCTGAATTTTTCTTGAATTCTTCTTTGTATCTATCCTTAAGTCAGCCTTCTCACAGCACGCCGTGGAGCTTCGGTCGATATAAAGCTGCTAGATTGGTGAGATCAAAAAAACCTGGGGACCCTGAAAATTTAGCTAGGTTGCCTTTTTGTCTTAAGAAAAAAAATAAGCCTAGTTCAATAGTTCTTTTACTTTAAATTTTATTAATTTCTCCTTTGATTTTTAGTATTTCCAATTTAGTTTTTATCTGGGTTTTTAAAATTTGTCCTTTTTCTAGTTTTTTAAGTTTCATGTCCAATTCACTAATCCCTTTCCATTAGGAAACTATAGGAACTCAGGAATATAAGTTTTCCCCTAAGTACTGCTTTGGCTGCATCCCATAGGTTTTGATATGTTGTCTCCTCATTGTCATTCTCTTCAATGAAATAAATACAGTGGTATCTTGACACATGAGTTTAATTTGTTCAGGGCCAAGATTGTAACTCAATTTGCTCGTGTGTCAAATTGAATTTCCCCATTTAAATTAATGGAATTGCAATTAATACATTCCAGCCCCAAAAAACCTCATGAATTTTTTGTTTTGTATGCTTTTAAATATGAAAATGTATTTTATAAATAACAAATTAATATATTTATAGATAATAAGAAAGAATGTAAAGAAATAAACTTGCTTATGAAGTGTTATTTACCTTCGAGGTCAGGTGAAGATGTTAGTGTAGAAGGCTTCATTTTGTGTACTCTTGCTTAATATAACTTACCATTTACACATGATAATGTGTGAATCAAGTGTCGTTACTCAGCTCCAATGCACAGCTTGTTGCAACTTTTTCTGGGTGTGTCTTTTCAATAAACTGTTTAATTTTCCCCCAAATCTTCAACATTTTGTTAATCTCACTTGTATTGATTACTTCATCCACCTCAGGCTCCTCCCCACTAATTTCCTGCAAAACCTCCATAACCTGAGACTGCATAGTTCCTTCAATTCCTCCATCATCAGGACCCATGGTTAAAAGTTAAGAAATTTGCCCCAAAACTGATAATAAAGACAAAAACAAAGAAGAAAACAAAAGTTATTCAACACAGATGCTCACACAGCCAGATAAATACTGAATTAAATGAGATAGCCTTGTGTTTGGCAGGCTAGCTAGTAGAGTGGCAGAAGCTTGTAATTCAAATATCCTCTTGTGACTTAAAGCAAAAAATACAGATCCTGATTGCTTGTGTCTCAATTTTTTTGTGGCTTAAGGTGCTCGTGCATCAAGGCACCACTATAATTGTTTCTTTAAACCACCAGTTTTGAAGAATTCAATTATTTAGCTTCTAATTGATTTTAAATTTGCCTCTCCATGAACCCTTATTAATTAGGATTTTTATCACTTTATGATCTAAGAAAGTTGTATTTGTTGTTTCTGCTTTACTGCCTTTGTTTACTATGTTTTTATGCCCTAGTACATGGTCAATCTTTGTATGTGTACCATGTGCTACATAAAATAAGGTATATTCCTTTTTACCCCTATTCAGTTTTCTCCAGACATCTATCAGCTCTAATTTTTCTAACATTTCATTCACTTCCCTTACTTCTTATTTATTTTTTGGTTCAATTTGTCTAGTTCTTATAGTGGAAGATTTTTTTATGGTTTTACTACTATCTGTTTCCTCCTTAAGCTCCTTCAATTTCTCCTTTAAAAATCTGGATGCTGTACCATTAGGTATATGTATGTTGAGTACTGATATTTCTTCATTATTTATATTACCGTTTATCAAGATGTAGTTTTTTTCCTTGCCTCTTTTAATTGAATCTATTTTTATTTTAGCTTTGCCTGAGATCATGATTGCTACTCTTGCCTTCTTTGTTTTAATTGCAGCCCAGTAGATTCTGCTCCAGCCTCTTACCTTTACCCTGTTTGTGCCTTTCTGTCTCATGTATGTTTCTTGTAGACAACATATGGTAAGATTCTGGTTTTTAAACCATTCTACTATCTACTTGCATTTTATGGGTGAGTTCATCCCATTCACATTCACAGTTATGATTACCAACTGTGTAGTCTGCTTTATTTTAACTTCCTTCTTTAATCCTGACCTTACTCCTTCTATTCTTTCCCTTCCTTCCAGTGTTTTGCTTTTAGTCAGCCTCCCCACTTTCCCCTCCCTTATGTTACTCCCTTACCCTCCCCATCTTCCTTATTTCCCTCTTACTATAGGAGCTTTTCATCACCCCCTCCCCCAGCCTGTCCCTCCTTTGTATTTCTCCTTTCCCCACTACCCATTTCTCTAATCCCCTTCTACTTTTTTATAGGGTATAATACAATTCTGTACCCCAGTGAGTCTCACTATTCTCTCTCTGAGTAAATTCCAATGAGAGTATGGTTTAAGTATTACCTGTCACCAACTTCTTCCTCCCTTCCTTTGTATTATTCTCCCCCCAGCCCCCACATGACCCCCTACACTTCTTTATGTGATATATTTTGCTCCATTTTAACTACTATGACAATGATAACAATTTTTAAGAGTTACAGATATCTTTCTATATAGGAATATAAGCTATTTGACCTAGAAGCCCTTAAAATTTCCCTGTTATTTACCTTTTCATACTTCTGTTGGATTTTGAATTTGGACCTCAAATTTTCTGTTAAATTCTGGCCTTTTCTTCAGGAATGCTTCTATTTTATTAAGTGACCATACTTTCCCCTGAAAGAGTATAATTAGTTTTGCTGGGTAGTTGATACTTGGTTAAGGACCCACTTCCCTTGCCTTCTGGAATATCATATTCCAAGCCTTCCAGTCCTTCAAGGTGGAGGCTGCCAGGTCATGTGTGATCCTGACTGGGGTTCCATGGTATCTGAATTATTTCTTTCTAGCTGCTTGTAGTATTTTCTCTTTGGTCTGGGAGCTCTTGAACTTGGCTATAACATTCCTGGGAGTTGTTATTTGGAGATTTAATGTAGGAGGTGATCTGTAGATTTTTTCAATCTCTATTTTACCC
The DNA here is from genome assembly GCF_016433145.1 of Gracilinanus agilis. Taxonomy (NCBI): domain Eukaryota; kingdom Metazoa; phylum Chordata; class Mammalia; order Didelphimorphia; family Didelphidae; genus Gracilinanus; species Gracilinanus agilis. The sequence goes on from NC_058134.1 coordinate 40,448,086, forward strand.
TCTTGTTCAAGGATACCAGGGCAGTTTTCTTGGATAATTTCTTGTAGTATGATGTCTAGGCATTTTTTTTTTTGGTCATAGCCTTTAGGTAGTCCAATAATTCTTAAATTGTCTCTCCTGGATCTATTTTCTTGGTTAATTGTTTTTTTTTTTGATAAGGTGTTTAAGATTTTCTTCTATTTTTTCATTCTTTTGATTTTGTTTAATAGATTCTTGATGCCTTATGAAGTCATTAGCTTCTAACTGTTCAGTTCTAATTTTTAAAGACTGAATTTCATCCATGACTTTTTGATCCTCTTTTTCCTTTTGATCTATTTTTCTTTTTAAAGCATTCTTTTTGTCTTTTAATTTTTTTGCCTTGTTTTTGAGGTGGTCATTTCTGGTTTTCAAGTCACCTATTTTCTTATCTTAATTCATGTACCTATGTTTCCAGATAACCTATATTGCTTTTTAAGTTCTTTTCCCAATTTTCTTCAATCTGTCTTATTTGTTTTTTGAATTCTTTTTTGAGTTCTTCTAGAGCCTGAGTCCAGTTTGATGAAGTTTTTGAGGTTTTGCTTGATGTTTCTTGGTCTTCTTCTGTTCCATCTGTTTTTTGTTATTTTTCTGAATAGAAGATTTCAATCATGATTTCCTTTTTCCCTTTCTTTTGTTTACTCTTATTTTTCTTTTATTTTACCCACTTCTCCTTGTGGGCTATACGTTTGTTCCTCTGACAGTTTGTTGGCTCTAAGAGTTTGAGCTTTTCTTCCCTCTAGAAGCTTCTTCTCTTCTTTGCTGGTATACTGGATTATACCAGTTGAGCTGACCTGCATAACTAATGTGCCCTGAGGCAAAATCCTGTGCAACTACTGGTAGAGGTCAAAGATGAAGGTGTGGTGGCTGAAGGCAGCAACCAGCTGGCCCTCCCTTCTGCTCTTCACTGGCAACCACCTCCCTACCAGCTGTGGTCAGAGTCCCCAACCTCACGTGGTGGCACCAAGGCACTCTGCTGGAGTTGCAGCCCTCACCCTGATATCCCACCATCAACCAGGGTCCTACCACAGGCCTCAGAGCAGTAAGTGTGGTAGGGGTGTTAGAACCTTCGTCCTTTTCCTTATACCTGAGAATTCAACTTTCTCTGTGTATACCTTTCAAGTTGAATTGAGGAGAGTCCTGTGGCTCCATCCTGTTCTTGGGTTTGGATTGCTGTCTTTTTTGAAGCACTTTATTTTGATTGGTGTGAAAGGATAGTCACAGAGGATTCTGTTTCTGCTGTTTCTAAGCCGCCATCTTGACTTCCAGAAGTTCTGACATTTACAGTGTTTCTTGAAGCACTGACTTCCATTGAACAGAAAATAGAGTGAGTGCTTTTACTCAAAAATGTCTCTAGAATTAGAGGACTGACTGCAAAAAACTGGTAACTCGTTGTTCATAATTATTCACATGGTGGCCATTCATGTTATCTATTTTGTAATAATATGAATTTCATTTTAAAATATCATTTTTATTTAATTAAAATAGCATTACATTTTTATTTTAATTTATTATAAAACACATTTTGGGTAAAACATTACATTTTTTTAATTAAACAATTTTTAAAGACTAATTTTTTTTAAATTGTGGCATAGTGGATAGACAGCTGTTCTCAAAGTCAGGAAACCTGTGTTCAAGTCCCACCTCTGTTATATTTTGGCTCTGTGACCCTAAGTGAATCAATAGTTGCCTTCAAAAATGTCAGTATGTCTCCATCCTAAAAAAACTCTTATTGAGGGGGCAGCTGGGTAGCACAGTGGATTGAGAGTCAGGCCTGGAGATGGGAGGTCCTAAGTTCAAATCTTGCCTCAGACACTTCTCAGCTTTGTGACCGTGGGCAAGTCACTTGATCCCCATTGCCTAACCCTTACTACTCTTCTGCCTTACCACACAGTATTGATTCCAAGACGGAAGGTAAGGGTTTAAAAAATGAAAAACAAACAAACAACAAAAAAACCAACTCTTATTGAATTCAAATACTCCTGCCAGATTTTCTTCCATAGCTCTTCTCTCTTTATTGGTTAATCTTCTCTAGAAAACCATCTATATTTAGTGGCCCCACAAGTTCTCCTCTCTCTTGATTATGACTCTTCTATAAACTGGTTTCCAGTTTCCTCTTTCTACTGACACTGCTCTCTCCAAAGTTACCAGTGATTTTCCTCTCTTTCTCTCTCTTTTTTTTAAACCCTTGCTTTCAGTCTTAGTACCAGTTCTAAGACAGAAGAATGGCAAAGGCTAGGCAATTGGAGACAAGTGACTTGCCCAGGATCACACAATTAGGAAGTGCCAGTAATCTCTTAAAGGCCAAATCTAATGACCTTTTCTCAGATTTCATTGCTGTAGATTCCCCAGATGTAGACCATCATCACCTCACACTTAATTCTGTTGCCTGCTGGTTGATCTCCCTGACTCAAGTCTGTCCCCAATCTAGTCCATCCTCCATTCAGATACCAAGATGATCTTCTAAAGGTCAAGTGTTAAGATGCCACCCCCAATACTTAATAAACTCCAGTGGCTCTTTGTCACCTTCAGGATCAAATATAAAATCTTTTTTGGCATTCAAAGCCTTTCATGATCTAGCCCCTTCATTCCTCTTACACATCACTGACCACCTATTCTCTCTGAACATCACACTCCATCTTCTGACTTTATACTTTTTAACTTACTAAAATTCAAACCTGGAATGCTTTCCTTCACTTCTTTCTGGTTTCTCTGCCTTTCTTCAAGACTCTGATTGAAGCCTATAATCTTCCAAAGGTCTCTCTCAGTCCCCATCTATCCCATACAACTTCTCTCCTCTTCTCATTCCTTCCTTCTTAAATTACCTTCCACTTACACAATACATATCTTACCTGTCTTATATGTGCATTTTTAAATTTAAATTTTATTTTTAGTATTTAGTATTTTAATTTTAAAACTAAAATTAAAATTTTATTGTTTTTATTTCCCATTAGTTTACACACTTCTTTTTTGTTTTTTAAACCCTTACTTTCTGTCTTGGAATCAATACTGTGTGTTGGTTCCAAGGTCGAAGAGTTGTAAGGGGTAGGCAGTGGGGGTTAAGTGACTTGGCCAGGGTCACACAGCTGGGAAGTGTCTGAGGCCAGATTTGAACCTAGGACATCCTGTCTCTGGGCCTGTATCTCAATCCACTGAGCTACCCAGCTGCCCCCAGTTTGTAAACTTCTTGAGGGCAAGGACTATGCTTTTCATTTCTTTGAGTTTCTACTGATTAGTATAGTACATGCAACTATTTAATAAATATATTGACTGACCAAAATAGTAGATCTACTCCCAATCCCATTTAAAAATTTCTTGCTTCATGTGAGTCTATCATGTTGAATTCACTTATTTGTATTAAGGCATAATTTTTACATATATATATCCCCACACACCCACACATACCCACCCAGATATTTAAACCCTTACTTTTTGTCTTAGTAACAACTCTAAAACAGAAAGGTATGGGCTAGGCAGATGAGGGCTGTGACTTCTCCAGGGTCACACAGTTAGGAAGTGTCTAATGCCAAATCTGAACTCAGGTCCTCCAGACTCTAGGCCTAGCTTTCTATCTACTGGTTAACTTAGCCATCCCCTAAAACTTATATTTGGACTGCTGATTAAATGAAGATTGAATGCTCTTGTTAATGTAAAATAAATATATAGCAGTAATCATTAAAATCAGTAATATTTTAAAAAGTAGAATAGACTACTTTAAAAACTAAATAATGAAGAATCAGCCTCAATTAACTTTACTAACCCAGTATTTGATAAATTCAAGAACCAGAATTACTTGGGGTAAAACCCTTAGTTCAAGGAGAACTGCTAGGCAAACAAATGAAATTTTGAGAAAAATGAGGATTAGACCATTATATTATCTCATCTACCACAATAAACTCAAAATGGTTAAATATTAAAAGGTCATTAAAAAATTAGAAGGGAACCAGGCAAAGATAACTCTTCTAGTTAGAACTGGGGAGAGAATTCTTAGCCACAAAGAGCTAGACTATGGTGATCACAATGGAAAAGATAGATAATTTTGAATATATGAAATTGAATTGCTTTTGCATAAAGAATATCAAATCAACAAAGCCAGAATAAGAAGGGTATTGGTTAATTGTGAAAAAAATTTGCATCAGATATTTCTGGTAAGGGTCTTTATATTCCAAGTTATATAAGGAACAAACACAAATAGAGAAGGCTAGTCCAAAACAGATACAAATAGGTACTGGATATATGCTTTCCTGGTGAATTCAATTTATTTAAATACTGCTTTGTATGAGTACTGTATTAGGGCTACACTAGTTATATTATTATTCAGTAAAACTTTCCTAGTGCCTTTCTCTTCCCCTTCCCTTCTTCAAGGTTGGATCTTGTCCTTCCCCAAACACACTGAGAATCACTTTGCTGCTACTGCAATATGATATATACATATCTTATATATATTATATGTATATGTATGTATGTATATCATTTTTTAAAAATTTTAAACCCTTAACTTCTGTGTATTGACTTATAGGTGGAAGAGTGGTAAGGGTAGGCAATGGGGGTCAAGTGACTTGCCCAGGGTCACACAGCTGGGAAGTGTCTGAGGCCAGATTTGAACCTAGGACCTCCCATCACTAGGCCTGACTCTCAATCCACTGAGCTACCCAGCTGCCCCCTATGTATATCATTTTAACAAATGTATTTATTTTATGCACATTTAGGATCTGTTTTTCCCACTGACATGAAAAATTTTATTATAAACATATAGTTTAGCAAAACCAAATTCATACCTTGGTTATACCCCAAAGTTCATGCCTTCCCGAATTTTATTTTATTTTTATCTTGCACTTTAAATTCATAATCTCCTTAGGAAGAGGTGGATGGAATTTTTCAGATTCAGTTCTCTAGTTCTCTGTGTTCATGGTTTGTTATTTAATTGATCAGAGTTTTCAAGTTTTAAAAAGTTGATTTTCCCTTTAATATTAGATAGAGAATATTTTCATTATATAGATTATTCTTGGAATTCTGCTCACTTGGCTCTGTGCCATTTCAAAGAAATCTTCCCAGTTTCCTCTGAAAATGCCCATTTGGTGATTTCTTATGGCCCAATAATATTCCATTATGTTTATATACTATACTGTATTTCATCTGCCCATTCCCCAATTGAACAACTTCTTAGTTTCCAATTTCTGGCTACTATGAAAAGAGGTGCTATAAATGTTTTTGTACACCTACCTCCTTTCTCTCTTAATTTGATCTTTTTGGACTATAGGCCCAGTAGCAGTTTATTTATTGCTGGGTCAAAGGATACATATAATTTAGTAACTTTTGGGGCACAACTCCAAATTGCTTTATAGAATGGCTCTACTATTTCACAGGTCCACCAACAATGTATTAATGTGCCTTTTATCCTGCAAACATTTGCCATTTTCCTCTTACTGGTCTGATAGATGTGTGATAGAATCTCAATATTACTTTAATTTGCCTTTTTCTAATAATTAGTAATGACACATTTTTTCATGTTATTATTGATAGCTTAGATATTTTCCTCTAAATGCTCATTGATAGCTATTGACCTCTTTTCTATTGGGGAATGACTCTTCATTTTGCATATTTGAATTGATTCTGTATATATCTTGGATACATGAGCTTTATCAGAGAAACTTGCTGCAAAGATTTTTCTTTCTAATTTTAATTATATTACTTTTTGTGCAAAAACCTTTAAACTTCATGTAATTAAAATTGACCATTTTATCTGGTGCAGTCCTCTCTATCCCTTATTTGGATGTGATCTCTTCGCTCTCCACATTTCTAAAAGGAAGTTTCTTCTTTGCCCCTCTCATTTATTTATGATGTGAATTTTTGTATCTAGATCATGTCTCCATCTGAAACTTAATTGTTCATGTGGTGTGAGTCTATTCCATCTATTTTCTGTTTCCTTATCTGTCTACGTTGTTTCTCACTAACAGAGTGGAGGCACCTTGAAAGTAAGAAATGTTTCATTTTTGTCTTGTATTATTAGGCTAACTGTACTCACTAATTACATTGTAAGCAATCAAGAAGGTAGTCAGGGTGAAACACAGGAAAATAGGCACTTTATCTAGAAGCCAGAATGTGATTTGCTTTTTCTTTTTAGCAAAATACAACCATGTCAAGTAAATCAATTCCAGAGAGACTTAAGTTCAGAAAGTCACTGAAGAGTAAAAGGAAGGCTGGGATCAGGCACATTTTGCTTTTCCTCCAAGCTTATCCCAGTCTTGGCAGGCAGTAAATATTTAATAAATGCTTTTTGAATGGAAAAAAGAGTAAATGAACGAAGCGAAAACATCAGAATAAATGAAAAGCATCTGTTTCCAAATCCAAATCACATTAAATGGAATTGATCGGCAAAACATTCTGAAATAAAAGGTCTCGGGAGCCCTGAATATTTCACCGTTCAACAGGATGATGATGATGATTTTTTCCAAGGCAGATTTTGTGATGGCATGTAGCTAAGGATGATTCGGGTGGCCTCCAGATAGGTCAGGACCCCGCTTACATTTGCAATTCATTATCAGCTTCGGCTGCAGTAATCCTCTGGGTAGTTCTGGTGGGCTCAGGCAGATGGTAATTCATGGAGTTCTGGTGGAATAGACCCAGGACGCACCTGATCCCAGCCTTCCCGTTATTGCTCGGTGGCTCTTCTCACTCAAGTCTCTCTTGAATTGATTTACTTACCCAGACACAGTTGGTTGTACTTTGAAAAAGGAAAATGCAAATTGTGTTCTGGCTTCTAGAGTAAAGCTCATATTTTCCTCTGTGTCACCTTTACTGTTTTCTCAAGTCCTTCGCCCTTGCCTGAAAAGTACTTAATCTGGTGACTGAATGAACAAAGTAAATGAAAAATCAAGCAGGGTCTTAGGGACCATGTGCTGTTGGAGCCCCAAGAACAGACGTGAGGGCCACCCCCAAAAGGGCCTTTCTGATGTGCTCTCTGATCTGAAGAGTCTTGTCATTCTCACACGCAGAGCTCACACATAGATAACATTTTATGGTTAATTTGAATAGTCCACATTTGTGTGGCTTCTTTGCTCACATCTCATCGGAGCCTCTCAACAATCCTCTAAGGTAGGGAGTGCAAACACCATCTTAGTAGGCGGGAGGAAATTGAGGCCTACATGGCTGAACTGGCTCTTCCAAGTTCAAAAAACAAGAAACAAGATGGTGGCAGACGTGAACCTGGAACGCTGCCCAATGCTCATTCCAGTGTAACCATGGACGTCTACAAGAAGCTTCAAGCTTCTCCCTCGGCCTTTTTCTCAATTCCCACATGGACATGGCCTTCCTCTGCCTCAGCTGGCCTTCTCTACTGGATGGTGTTCTTATATTACTGTAGTAACTCTAGAACCAATGATGAGATGGCTGACCCATTACCTTTCTACACCCCTTTCTGGTGTGGGGATCAGAAGATATCTACATCTCTAGTTCTATATCTTTCTACATTATACCCACACATACCCACATGTATATATATATATATATATATATCATATATAAATATTAAATTCATACATAAAATAATACATGAATATTAAATTATGTATACGAATAGAAATATTAAATTCCTATATAAAAGAGTACATAGATATTAAATTCATATAGAAAAATAAAATATCAAACTTTTATATAGTTTATATAGAAATACTAAATTTTATTAAATATAAATATTAAATTTGTATGATTTATGTATTAACTATAAATATATTTTTCAGAAAGAACAGATATTTGGAAAGATGATGAATTTAGTTTTAGATATGTTGAATTTAAGGGGCCATTAGGACTCCAAGAGACAGTAGAAATACAAGACAGGCAGCAGCTAGGTGACTCAGTGGATTGAGAGCCAGGCCTAAAGACAAGCTTCAAATCAGACCTCAGATCCTTCCTAGCGAGGTGATCCTGAGCAAGTCACTAAACTCCCATTGCCCTTTCTGCTTTTCTGCCTTGGAACCAATACATAGTATTTATTTTAAGATGGAAGGTAAGGATTTAAAAAAAAAAAGAATATAAGATTGGAGCTCTGGGGAGAACCAGGGGATAATGTAATAGATTTAGGTATCATCCACAAAGTGGTAGTACTTGAAGCCACAGGAGAGGATGAGATGACTAAGAGAAATTATAGAGAGAAAAGAGAAGAGGGCAAAAAATATAATCTTGGAAGACAAATATATTAAAGGGGCACAAGGAAGATGAGAAGTCAGGAAATGAGTTTAAGTGCAGTGAGAGTAAATATAATTTGAAAATATCCTACCACTCAGTGGACCCTAATAAAACAATGTGATTTTCTTCCTATTCTTTAGAAAATACTAAAGTCTTGAGAACCAGGCAAATATCATTTTAATATCTATTTAGTAAATATTTCTGTGGTTGTATTATTTACTTTAAGCCAGTAAGACTTTGACAATTTTAAAAATAGCTGCTCTGATGAAAATTATAACCATTTCTAAAAGGGTATTAAAAACCCAAACTTCCTGTTAGAATTTATGATATTTATTACAAAGAACATCAGTTTTTCTAACAGAAATCCACAGTATATGTACTTGTGGTTGTTGTTTGTTTTTAACCAAAGTTAGTTTCAATTTCCATATACTAATAGTTACTTCCAACTGGAGGACCAAAAGCTTTGAAATATAATAAATTATGCCATATGGATCTGCAGCCTTCAGGGCACAAAAGAACCTGTAATTCACTTTGCATAAATTAAGAACAATGTACATCAGTAAAAATAGTTTAAACTTCTCATTAAATTTAAAATATATTTCTACAAACTTTGTCAACCCATGAAGGCTAAAAATATAGTCATTGGCAACATCTGCTCAAGATTCAGGAGTAGGAAAAACAGCCCACAACATAAATAGGAGACTTGGGTGCTTGGGGAGAAAAGTTAATAGGAGAGCTAAACCTAGACCTTATCCCACTATAGCAGTGGATCTGTGCTCTAATCAATTCTTGTTTCTCTCCAACAATGCCTCTCCAAGAGTCCATCTTTGCTTGCCTGTCCTATGGAGCTGTCATCCATACCCTTTTGGAAATCCTTCCTAGGTGTCAATCCAGTGAACTAGGAGACTCCTTCATATTCCCTCAACATTATGTGTCTCTCATCAGTGACCATTTGCTTTTGCTATGTGATTTGACCCATTTTTCCCAATCCTTCATTTCCTTCATGCTATCTTTTATTCTGCTTCTGCCTTCTAAATTTTTATTTGTAATGTGTGGCACCCTTCTCATGCCCACCATGATGTTCTCCATGGTCCTTTCAATGATTTTCAACTTCACTTCTCTTGAGACTATTAAATTCCATGAAAAATTAGAACTTACTCATTTCTCCCCCAAGAAATCCAGAGCCAATCTTTGTTTCCCCATTTCATCCTGGGCGGAAAGAGCAATTTAGGAGTCTTTGGTATGAATCCAGTAATCTGATTCAGCATTATGAGTCCCTGAGTTTGAACTGGATTTATCTTTGAAAAAAAGAGTATATTCTTCTACAAAATCTGAATGCAATGAATGACCTTCAAATCCTGACTATTACCCATGTATTACTGATCAGCTAGAGTTGAAAACATAGTACTCTAACATTGTGAATGAAGTCATTGATCCTTTTAGAAAATGAAGGACAAACAAGAAATGCCCACCTTGTCTTTGTTGTTGTTCAATCTCGTGTGACTCTTCATGACCCCATTTGGGGTGTTCTTAGCAACAATACTGAAGTTTCCTTCTGCAGCTCATCTTACAGATGAAGAAACTGAGGCCAACAGGGTTAATTGACTTGCCCAGTTTCAGACAGATAACAAGTGTCTGAGGCCAAATTTGAACTCAGGTTTTCCTGACTGCAAGCTTGGTGCTCTATCCATTGTGCCATCTTGGGACTCCCCACCTTATTTTAATAAGTTAGAATTTCCCCATCTTTCCTCTAGCAGAATCTTGCTTCAGTAATTCTTGGCCCCTGGGAAATCTCTTCCTAAAAATCACTTGTTTGACTCTGACATCAGAAAAAAAAAAGGTGAAATGTTACCTGGGATGAATTGTTGCCTTTTAAAAGAAATTAAACTCGTATGGTTGGGAAGGTAGTAGAAAGAGGATAACTTTTTTATGAGGCCTCAGTTTATATCACTTTAGTTCACTAAGTGAACAGCAGCTTGTTGTCAAACTCAAATGGAAATAGGGGGTCCTTTAGGAAACCACATGTAAAGATAACTATGTTCTATTGCATTTTTTATTTATTTTGATAATTATTTCCCAATTACATTTAAATCTGATCTTGCCACCTGTTTGACACCCCTGATGTAAAGAATGAAGAGCTGTCCTTTAGAATTAGAAAGTTCAGCCCTGCCTTTGCCACTTGCATGCCAGCTCCTTCACCTTGGATAAGTCACTTCCTCAGTGCCCCAGGCAGTTCTTTTAGACAGAGGAATTATAGATCTCCATCATTAATGGATAAAGAGTTCCCTATATGGATGAAATAATATAACCCAACAAAAAATTCAGAAAACATGTTTGTCAAAATTATTCATAATCTGGTTCTAATGTGTGATAAGGACATTCTAGGTTCCTGTGTTTGGCCCATCTTTTCTTTCCCAATCTTACATTTCTCTGATGCTATTCTTTTTACCGTTTAATTTTTCATTTGTAATGTGTTGTACCCTTCTCATGCCCATCATGATATTCTCTGTGGTCCATTGGGTGATTATTGACTTCATTCTCTTGAGACTATAAAATTCCATGAAAATCTAGAACTTACTTGTTTCTTCCCCAAAAAATCCAGAGTCAATCACTGTTCTCCCATTTGCTATTCTGCTATTAGCAATAGGATATGTAGACTGATTTGGGCTTTCAATGATGATAATGAGTTTGCATTGATCCATCAACTTATATCTTACGGCCCATTGTAAGGATAGAGTATCCACTCAAGGAACTGGGCACCTGTCAGATAGGTTTGCAAGGCACGTTAGCTAGACTCCAAGATCAGGGATCTGGAGCTGAAAGAGGCCATCTAGTCTAACCCCTTCATTTTACAGATGAGCAAACTGAGGCCCATATGGTGGTAGATTCACTTGCCCATGGTCATACAAATAAGAAATGACAGAGCCAGGACTTGAATTATTTCTTATTGTTGTTATTTGGTCATTCATTTAGACCCAACTCTTCATGACCCTGTTGGATCATGTCATTCCAATGCTGTCAATGTTGGATTTTTTTTCTTTGACAAAGATACTTGAGTGCTTTGCCATTTCCTTCTCCAATGGATTCAGGCAAACAGTTTTAAGTGACTTGTCCAGAGTCACACAACTAGGAAGTGTCTGAGGCTGGATTTGAATTCAGATTTTCTTGACTCCAGGCCCAGTAGTCTATTCACTGCACCACCCAGCTGCTTCCAGATTTGAATTTAGGTCCTTTCAATCCAAGTTCACTTTTCTTTTGTCCATGCCACAGTACCTGCAGCATCCATGTGACTAGAGCATCAATTAGAACATTATTGCATCCATATAGAGAATATGCCTCTTGGAGCTGTGATGGATGAATAGAAATTCTAGGAGTGTCTGCCCAGTTATTTTAGTAATGCAAAGAATATCAGATGGGTCTGAATATAGAGGACATTTTCCCCAAACACATAGGTGGGGACGATCATTTTGCTCTTGGCAAGATAAGAACAATTTGAGACAAAGAACTAGAGACATGGACAATGACTGAAACATCATTATTTAAATGGAAAGAAATGCAAAATCAGCAACAACAGCAAACAAACCCAAACCCAGACACCTTTCATAGCATACAATCTTATGCAGTCATTTTTGTGAAATTAATTTCCAGTGCTGCTTCTTTTACATTAGCTCTCATAGGGTATGGCTTAAAGGAATGGTCTGTATTTGGACTGATGCTATATGTTTGTTCATTGTGGATAAGAGTTTATTTTTTTCCCCAGTCTTAGCAATATTTTCTTAGTGACATTTAATCATTATATTTTTAAAAATAATAGCAAGAAAAATCATTGCTCTCCTTAGTCAATTTCTTTATAAATCACATTTTCGGTATGCCAGAATTTCTTTAACATCGATTGTTTGAAATCAATTTAATAGCAATTCATATAAAGTGCCCTCACTAGCCTACTATTCATAACTCTGACAATTTGTACCATGAAGACTGTTTATCTTTGCCATCTACCTCTAGTTCTCTATGCTTTTCTCCCCCACGATAATGTCACAGTATTTTCTTTGTTTATAAAAAATTCACAGTCATTTCTGTGACAGCATTTTTAAGTGCAAGAGCAAACATTCATTCTCATTACTTTAAGACATAAACTTGTTCTTTTTATTCTTTTAGTAATCAGTCTTGCCTGGGACGTTTCCACAAACAAATCCCAAATGTATACTTTGTGAAGCAGGACAGGGATCACTGTACTTTGACTTTCTCATTGTAATTTGGACTGCTCGCCACCAGGGAGGGGCTGCTACCTAAACTGTGGCCTTGAGGTCTGAACAACTAGGATTTCCATAGATCTCACAGAGGATATATTGTACGTTCCCTCTTTTTTTTTTTTTCTTAATGCTTTTCCTATAAAGATTTTTTTAATGCTTTCCTATAAAGATAGAAAACCTAATTATTCAGTCACCATGGCAAAGGACTTTGATCTTAAATGCTGTTATTTTCTTCTAGCAAATCCTAGACTTTTTGTTGCTATTACTTATTGGTCTCTAGCTACCACCATATATCCTTCTGGAACTGGGTATCCTCATTTCTACTCCAGTTTGTAGAAGGGGATTTCCCCCCTTACCTTGCTGAAAACAACATTCTCCTCCTCCTCTTAAAAAAAAAGTTCTTGTCTTCTGTCTTAGAATCAATACTATGTATTGGTTTCAAATGTATTATTTTAAAAGCAGAAGAGCTTCAAGGGCCAGGCAATGAGGGTTAAGTGGTTTGCCCAGGGTCACCCAGCTAGGAAATATCTAAGGTCAAATCTGAACCCAGAAGCCCTCATCTCCAGGTTGGGGCTCTCAATTTACTTAGTGTGTCCCATTTCCTCTTTTTTTTTTTTCCTTAAAAATTTCTCCTCCTTATATAACTTAAATGAATTCACTTCAAAGCATGATGACATCAATCAGTTGATTAAAAAGTAGGAAAAGATGTACAGGTCTTTATAATCAATTCCAGCATTCTGTGTATTCAGTTTTTAGTCAATTCCAGTATTCACACCCTGAAAATGAGACTAGAGATCTAGGTTTTTCCACTTTCCTTCTCTTGGGCTAATCCCTGACTTTTTGATCTAGACTCCAACCAGGCCACTAGATGTATTCTCAATCTCAAGCCAGTCTACTCTGTATTTTTCTTGAATGTTCTGATTTATATATATATTGACTCTCCCTGTTAGAATGGAAACTCCTTGAGGGCAAAGACTGTTTTTGTTTTCTCATTGTATCCTCAGCATCTGGCTTGACAAAGAGAATGCTGGTTGATTGATAGATTGACTGGGGAAGCTGTGGGAATCTCATTTTTTCTGTAATTTTCTTTCCCAGTGGGATAAGCTCCCAACATGGGGCTTGCTGTCAGACTAATTTCATCATCTTCTTTTGTCTTCTCTCGTGTGTAGTCCTCTCCTCAGGGTTCTGATTCTGGATAGTGTACCTCATTTATTGGTAGGGTTTGGGCTAGTAAATGTTTAATAACCAGCTACCCGAAGGAAAAAAAAATGTAATGACACAATTTAAAGTTTAATATTCATCATTAAATGTTTTCTCTGTCACTTTCTCCATCGCTCAAGTCTAGATGATTCAACAAAACAATAAAACAAGCCCTGATTTGTTGCCGTTTTTGATTCCCAAGGTAGAAATCTTCACACTGAAAATTTAACAATTGTCTCTCAGGAAACAATTTGAAGCAACTCCAACACACCACTGAGTAGGGCTATGACAATAGGTATGCCCTGATCTCAACTATCAACTGATGACTTTCTTTAGTATTTTTTGTTCCTCTTCTAATTCTCCTCCTACCCAAGACTAATAGACCATGTTCAAATGTGATCTCGGATACTTCCTCGCTGGGCAACCCCCATTGCCCAGTCCTTACCACTCTTCTGCCTTGAAAATGATACTTAGTATTGGTTCTAAGACAGAAATTAAAGGTTTCAAAAAAGAAAGAGTGTCTCAAGACTTGTGGGCGTATTAATACTCTCACCACCTCCCTCATGGGAGTATTCTAAAGATCAAATAGCTAAATGGTAAAGAGCTTATGAAAGATAAAGGATTTCTTATGGGCTAATGATTTGTTATTATTATTTTGACTATTATTACTATGATAAATAACCAGAGCAGTAAATATGTTTTTCTGTTCTGTTTTCCTTGTGGACAGGGGAAGGAGAGATACTGGTTTTATGTATGTTCTAAGTACTGGCTTCATTATTGCAACTTACAATATTATAATGACTAATGCTGGTCAAATCTCTTTAAGAAGATTTCCTTATGGCACAGACCTGCTCTCTTTCAGGATTGCTTCCAAGTAGTTTTGGACAAATGCAAGACTTGAGTATTCTGTCATCCTCAAAGCGGAACTTTTCTTATAGGATGGTAGAACTATGATTTCATCAGTGTGGAGATCTCTAAGTGAGAAAATTCCCTTCGCTGATGCAGACAAGCACTTCTTCTTTAATTTGCAGTTTTAAAAAATGGCCTGGGAGCATTGACAAATCGAATAACTGTCCGTAGATGCTTAGCCAGCATATACCAAGAGGAGGGCTGGAACCTTGATTTTCCTGACTCTAAAGCCATTCCTTTACCCATTATGCCCAGCTGTGTCTTAAATGGACATTAGAACATTCGGTGTCCATGGAAGTAGTGATCTGCTTGTAAGAAGGACGTGACACATGTATAAACTAGATCAAATCGCTTACTGTCTTGGGGTATAGGGAGAGAATTTTGAACTCAGCATTTTAAAAAAATGAATATTTTTTGGGGGGGAACATTATTCTTATTTTTTAAACATTATTTATTTATTTTAAAATGGTTTTTCCATAGTAACATGATTCATGTTCTTTCCCTCCCCTGGGAAAAAATATTGTTAAAAAATAAAAAGTGAAATCTTTGCTTTTGTTCTTCTAGGTCACTGGCATGCATTTTGTATGAACTCTGCTGCTTGAATCATGCTTTTACTGGTCACAATTTCTTGTCTATTGTTTTAAAAATTGTTGAAGGCGAAACACCTTCTCTTCCTCCAAGATATCCACAGGAACTGAATGCCATCATGCAAAGGTAGAGGAAACCCAGGTTTTCTTTGTTCACAAGATTTTGGCTTCTCATTTATAGTTTCAGTGCTTTGAAAAAAAATGTTTTTCTTTTTAAACATTCTAGCATGTTGAACAAGAGTCCTTCACTGAGACCGTCAGCGATAGAAATTTTAAAAATCCCTTACCTCGATGAACAACTAAAGGTATTTATGTGAAAAAGATAGAGAATAACCCTTATTAGCATTTAAATAAGAGTCATGTGCCTTGAAGAAATGCTTTGAGAACAAGGTACAGGAGGAGTCACTGGGAATAGGAGAAATGAGATTACAAAGTAGAGATGGACATGACAGCTTCTGTGTGAGAGAGGATCCCCAGAGAACCCCTACGTGGAGGAAGTCAAGGTTTAAATTTTGTACACAAGCCAGAAAGTCATCCTATGGCATGGGTTTTAGTGTTATTACCAAAACAGTCAGCGAATATGCGTCTAGAAAGACAAGAGCAAATGGGGACTAGTGCTGAAATCTGGCATTTTCCTAGACCATCCTCGAGGGAGAGACTGCTTCTTTTTTTGTCTTTGTATTTCCAGCTTCTAGCATAGTACCTTGCATGTAGTTCACTCAAGGTGCCAGATAAATGTTTATGATTCAAATGTAATACTTTTATTTTTAAATCCTTACCTTCTGTCTTAAAACCTGTACTGTATATTGGCTGGTTCCAAGGCAGAAGAGCAGTAAGGGCTGGGCAATGGGCATTAAGTGGCCTGTCCAGGGTCACACAGCTTGGGGAGTGTCTGAGACCACATTTGAACTCAGGACCTCCCATCCCCCCATCCCCAGGCCTGGCTTTCTATCTACGGAGCTACCTAGCTGCCCCTGATTTAAATGTAATCTTGCTTTCTTATTATAGACCTTAGTGATCCTGCCAATAAATTAGGTGAATTTATTTTATTTTGTTTTATTTTTAAAACCTTACCTTTTGTCTTAGGATTGATATGAGTATAAGTTGCAAGGTGGTAAAGGCTAGGCAATTGGAGTTAAGTGACTTGCCCAGGATCAGTCACAAAACTAGGACATATCTGATACTCTATCCACTGAGCCATCTAATTGCCTCATGCATTTATTTTAGAATGTAGCTCCTTGAGGGCAAGAACTATTTTTTCCCTTTTTAGATTGTAGCTCAAGAGTTTAGCACATTGTCTCTCACAAAGAGAGAAGTACTTCATAAATGCCTATTGGTTGATTTCTTTTGTTTCCGCACATGGCAAATGAAGAGCTGGATTTTCCATGGGGAAAAGGAAGCTCTTTAGGAGTTATTTGGTCCTTAATTTTTCGGGTTAGAGTCTATGTGGCTGGGCAGCATATTGGACCCAAGTGGACATTCAAGAGACCTTTTGTCTTCCAAAAACTATGATTGCACTCCCATCTCATCTACAAAATGGTGCCCGTGCTTTGACTGATGAAATGAAATTTTTAAGGGTGAAGTTAGCAGCTATTGTCTTATTAATGTTGTCTAAGACACACCTCTTCATTAAAAAAGGAGGAAAAAATGAAGAGTCACTACATTCCCAGGCTTTTGCTTTGGCTAATGATGTTTTGTTAGTCTTGGATGGTTTGGGGGTTGGAGGTGAAGTAGATGAAAATGTCACATGACAATCTCGTGCCCTTTCGTCCCTCCAGAAGGATCATTAACTTTGTCAGCTCTGCTGTTCTTTTCTAGCTCATGATGTGTAAATATTCCAACGTGACTCTGGAAGACAAGAACTTGAACTGTCAGATGGAATCAGCTCATCTCATTAATGCCATGTGAGTAAATTGGTTTTTGGTTAAAAAAAAAAAAGCAGCAATTTGGGCTGGAAGGTTGTTAAATACATTTATCTTTAGAAATCTACGAATGCTCAGCTTGTTGTAGGAGGGATCCTGGAGTCCATGTGCCAAGGAGCAGGGATGGTTTGGTGACTCTGTGTCCCAAAGCCCTTTTCCTCAGTGGAAGCAAATGGCGGTCATAAAAACTAAAACCAGTATACAACCCACCCGTCTGCATGGTGTCATGTTTATATGTAGACTGAGAAATTAATGCCCAGAGCATTTAGTGATAATTTCACCATTAGGCCTTCCATACAGAGAACACAAATGACTTTCATTTATTGTTTGCTTAATGTAAATTATTATCTGTAAGCCTCCTTTTAAAAAAACCCTATGATTTATGGAAAAGATGCTACCCACATTCAGGGGAAGAATTGTGGGAGTGGAAACACAGAAGAAAAACAACCGCTTGAACACATGGGTTGATGCAGGCATGGTTGGGGATGTAGACCCAAACGACCACACCAATGCAACTATCAATAATATGTAAATAAGTCTTGATTGATCACACATGTTAAAACCAGTGGAAATGCACATTGGATATGGGGGGGCAGCGGGGGAAGGGGGGGGGGAAGGGAAAGTAAAAACAAGAATCATGTAACCATGGGAAATTTTTCTAAAAAAAAAATATTAAAAAAATATCAAAAAAAAAATTTAAATCCCTATGAGAATTGATGGAACATTTTTTTTAGAAAATCTTCCCCTCCCCATAATATACATACTCTGAAATATGAACTGAAGAATGGGTGCTTTTAAAAGTCTTTAATTGTGACTTGTCTTAGATTTTCACCATATGTCACCCCAGATTTCTGATTTATTGAGAGAAGGATTAGTCTTGTGATTTCATAAATCTAATTTCTTTTCCATGTGATAATAGCACTTCCAATGCTTAAAGACATTTAAAGACAGCTCTTCCATCTTCTATATCTCCACCCAAGTCTGTCCTTCTTCAGGCTGACCAGTTCTAGTTTTTTCAACCTATTCTTATCTGTCATGATCTAGAAGCCTATCACATCCCACTTGCCCTCCTCCAGATCAGAGTCCTAGAATTTCAGCGAAAGGACAACCAGGGCAGCCTACCCCTGAAAGAGTTCCCCCTGTAACATAATGGGCAAATAGTCAATCACGCTGCCTAGCTTATCAGTGCTCTTCCTAAGACATGGCTCTCAGAACCTAAAATAATACTCCACTTTTGGTCTGTCCAAGGAAGAGTACAGTCACCCTATTTCCTTCACTTTCTTGACCATGTAAATATACTGGCGGCTCATTTTGAGCATGCCATTTACTAAAACCTGCAAATCTTTTTCATATTGGCCACTATCTATTTATACTTTCCCCATCTCTAGACCTACAATGTTGGGTTTTAAACTAGAGTATAAGATTTTAAATCCTAATTAAATTTCATCTTATTAGATTTAGTCTCAAATCATAGCCTGCCAAGATTTTTTGGCTCCCAACTCCAACTTCCAACATGGTAGCTATCCCCTATGGCTTTGTGCTAGCATCAGATTTGATTAGCATGTCATCTATGGCTTTATCCAAACTCTGTCCTGTTCTGTTTGCATATTTTGAGTAATCATCACAAGTATGAGTTTAATATTGGTAAAGCACTTAGCATCATGCTTGCCACACAGTAGGTACTTGATAAATGTACATTCCTTTCCCTTGCTCTACTGATATTGGTATTCCATCCATCCATGAATGAGAATAGAAAGAGGGATCAGAGAGAATTCACTCTTTTTATTTTGCAAATGAAGAAACTGAAGCCCACGCCTCTATCTGAATCCCTTCTTTTAAAATTTTTTAATTTTTAATTTAATTTAATGAGATATTTAATATATGATATTTAATATATACATATTTAATAATAAAATATTTATTTTATTTAATGAGAAAATTTAGAAACCTTCTTTCCCCCCAACTTGAACAGCTATAGTATTTACTATGGAATCACCAACTATTAGAGCTAGAAGGAATTTTGGTGATCATTGAACTTCCTTATACAGAGGAAAACACATTAGGTGACTTGATTGAGATCACAGTGAATATTTGGAAACAAAACTTGGCATGTTTCTACTAGGGCTCCTGAATCTTAGTCTCCTTCCCATGCTAGCATGTTTGCCAAGAATGCTCATATCTAAATGCTGAAATGACATGACCCTGTGAGACATGTCTGCTGAGGTTGGGCCATTCAGCTTTGACTTTCTAGAGACTTCTTAGGGGACAGCTACATAGGCTTCGACCACAAAGCCCATTTTTCTCAGTTGTCATCCCCAGGAACTCAGAGTGACTAATACAATCAAAGGCTTTCCTATAAATACAATAACTCTGCTCACATAGTAGCAATTTCTTTAGCATGCATAACACCACCCTGGTGGGAAAGATTTGGACAGTGTTATATTGAGGGGAGAGTGTTTGTTTTATGGCCATTGTGCTATGAAGATTTTTTTCTGTATTGCTTGCATATAAAACATTCAAATATAATATAAAATATAAAACCAAACCAAACCAAAACATTTCTATATGAGGTGCAGATTGAGACTCTTTTAAGTAAGTTAGGAAGGAGAAAGGAAAGAGAAAAAACTTGAAATCAAGCTAGGTTTCTACAGTCAGAAGTGGAGAAAAAAGACCTGATTCTGTTGCTTTATTGAAATTGGGAGTATTTTTTTGGCCTGAATTTTCTAAGTAATTGAGTCATTTTCAGTCCTTTGGATTTAGTGCCTGGAAAGTGAAGCTATCCAGTCTTTAAAATGTTTAGAGTCTAGGGACCAGCGTTCAATATTGGGCCCTCCAATGATTCCACCCAAGGCGACACAGGCTCTGACTTTCCTGTCCTCGCTTAGACTAGCTATAGATTTGGATTCTGCTTCCTTTACCCACCTGAGGGGATATTTTAGGACTTTCCCAGAAATAAGTCTATTTGACTGTATCCATAGTTTTTTGTTTTTTTTTTTTTTTTAAACCCTTACCTTCCGTCTTGTAGTCAATACTGTGTATTGGCTCCAAGGCAGAAGAGTGGTAAGGGTAGGCAATGGGGGTCAAGTGACTTGCCCAGGGTCACACAGCTGGGAAGTGTCTGAGACCAGATTTGAACCTAGGACTGTATCCATAGTTTTGTAGGAACAGATTAATGTAAACAAATCAAATCCCAAAATAGTTACCAAATCTCATTTTTCCCTACCAAGCCTTCTATCAGATCTCTGAAGACCTATATGAATTTTCTTTTCTCTGTATGGTCCATGATATTATAACTGTTGTTATATATACTAAGGGAAAGCAACCTAAGACTCTTTAACTTTCATTTGTAGGTTCCAGGTTGGTTCCTGGATAGTGGTGTAGGTGTGAATTGTAGGGCACCAAACAGAGTTTTTCAGAGTCTCTCTATTGCATCACACTGTCCACATGAATGTTGTCCCCAAACACCATGAGCTATCTTTTCTTTCTCTTTTAATTTCCTGACCTTTGGTCTCCCCATCTGCTAAGTTAGGATTCTTATATTTTGGGGGGTTTGTATTGGGGCACATCTGAGGCTTGCCAGGAATGAATATCCATTTAGAGAGAAACTTGAGTTTCTATTCACATGAAAATTAATCTAGGCAGCCTAGGGTAAAACGCTACTTTCTTGGGTCTACCCTGAAGAAAACCATAATGGACCAAAGATCTCAAGGAGTATTTGAGTTCTAGAGCCTGGGTTCAATCTAGGGCTAATAAGACTATGCATCCTTAGATAAAGCCAACTTTCTGTGTAGACACATAATATGAGGGCTCTTTGCCCCCAAATGTCTTCCCCATAGTTAATTTGAAGTCTGAAGTTATTTGATGATTAGAGACTATTTGTGTCCTGGAACCCTTTGTCAGTCTGGTGAAGACCATGGATCCCTTCTCAAAATATTATTTGTAAATGCATAAAATATCCACGGTTACATAGGAAATTAGTTATATGGAAATATTTAATATTTAAACTTAAATGGACCCTAGGCTAAGATCCCCTTGATAACAGGTCTAGAAGTGATGGAGACCTTCCTGGGCCATGAAATCTAGTCCTAGATCAGTGGTTCCCAAACTTTTTTGGCCTACCACCCCCTTTCCAGAAAAAATATTACTTAGCGCCCCCTGGAAATTAATTTTTTAAAAACTTTAATAGCAATTAATAGGAACAATATATGTATTAATGTTTCTACCTTTTTCATAAAATATAGTAAAGAAAGGTGTAAATCAGAAACATTGAACTTTGAAATTATGAAACTATTTATTGAACACAGAAAAGAATGCAATACAAAAATAGTTAAAACATTTGAAATCCCAAACGCACCTGTGGCCATCACCGCTTCCCTGGATTGCTACAGCACCCACCAGGGGGCGGTGGTGCCCACTTTGGGAATCACTGCCCTAGATCATCGAATCCTCCCTGGTATTGTCCTGTCCTTGGGATTTTCTAGAACAATCTCTGCTCATATATTTAGAGCTGGAATGGACCAGAGAGATCTAGTTCAACCCTCTTATTTTACACATGAAAAAATTGAGGTCTAAAGAAGTCATACATGTAGCAAGGGGCAGAGACAGGATATGAGCCCAGGTTTTCAGTCTTCAAATCCAGTTCTCCTTGCTGCCCTTCTCCCACCTCCAACTCCCAAATCTATAGGAAATAAATTCTCCTTCATATTTTTAAGCCTGGTTTTCCCTGAGCTGTCATGATACTTGCCTTCCCTTGTCAACCCAAAAAGGGAGATGCTGATGAGTCCTATAATGGCTTAAAAGGCAGAACCTCAGTGGCCAGGACACAGGTACTGAGGGAAATTAAAATCTCTGAAAAGTCTCGATATAAAACTTGTATAAATTACCTTTAATAGTTATAAAGGGAAAGGGTCGTATATACCCTTTCTCTATCTGCTCTTTGAATAATCATCCTTCCCCTTTTTTATTTTTTTAAATTAGGTTTATTATTAAATAATAGAGACATCCCTAATTAGATGTTTTTCTCTGGCTTGTCAGATGGTTTTCCAAGGTCATTCATGACACTTCTAGTATTTTAGTTTCTCTTTTACCCAGACAGAAAACCAGTAACTATCCTATTTTTAAAATACTTTATGAATTCTCATAGACATGAAAGGTGTCAGGGTCATAAAAGTGGGACTAAGTCTGGGGAATAGCTGGATAGTCAGTTAATAATCAACAATAGGTAAGAATCCAATTGTTTGCTATATTTCGTCATATGAAAGTACTTATTCTAGAGAGCTACTGTTGTTAGATGGCACTGTGGACTTGGAGTCAGAAAAACCTGGGTTCAAATTCTTTCTCAGGGACTTACTAGTTTTGTGGCCCAGGGCCAAACCTTTAGCTTCTTGCGCTCCTGTTCTGTAAACTGAGTGGGTTGGACCTCAGTGGTCTCTAAGACCCCTTCTAGCAATAAATGGATGATTTTATGATCAAAGATAAGGGCAGGTAGGTGGCTCCATAGTTCATAGAGTACCAGTTGGAGTCATGAAAAGTCATCTTCGTGAGTTCAAATCCAGCCTCAGACACTTGGGCAAATCACTTAATCCCTTTTGCCTCAGTTTCCTCATCTATACAATGAGCCTGAAAAGGAAATGGCAAACCATTCCAGTATCTCTTCCAAGAAAACTCCAAATGGGATCATGAAGAGTTGAACATCAATGAAAAAAAAGGTCAAAGATCTTACCTTGAGTGGATTTATTCAGTCACACAATTTGTGTTGCTAATTAATCGTTGATTGTAGTCCCAAAAAAGTCTAGTGAAAATGTTATGCCCTATGTAATAGCAAAGTAACATAAAATAAAATTATATTTTACAACCCCCCCCAAAAAAAACAACCTAGGATTATATTTCTATAAATTTCCCAGTTCTTGTAGACTGCTGCCTGGGTACCCCCAAGTAACTGTAATTGTCTCGACTAATCTCTCCCTTTACTAAGTGCTTACTCTATCTTGTAAAGGATATAAGATATAAATGTTCATTAGCCCATGTATTTTGCTGCTGACAAGCTCTGAAATCATGAATTATAAAAGCTTGTCATTAACAACAAAATGAGCAGGTATTTGGATAGTTTACATAATTTGCTTTTAAATAAAAGTCTGATTTGACAATGATTGCCTATTAGGGCTCTCCTGGTTGGCTCATTACCCAACTCCACAGTTAGTTTTTTTGCCTTGACTGTCCTCAGATGTTTCAGCTCTCTCTGTGACATAATGAAGCGAACGCAAAATATCTGTTTATTTGTTCCCACCACGTTTGGCTTGGAAATGTGGGTAAATTGTGGGGGCCTTTTATTATTTATAGGCAGAGGAAGATCCATCTGCAAACCCTGCGGGAGCTGTCTGAAGTACAGAAAATGACTCCGCGAGAGAGGATGAGACTAAGGAAGCTCCATGCGGCTGATGAGAAAGAAAAGAAGCTAAAGTAAGACGTCTCTCTCTGGATAGCTTAGCCCTTGTAGAGAACAGGCCAAAAGAATCACAATGAATATCATTTGAGAGCCTAGCAGCAGGCAGATCGACTAATAGGGGAATTAGAATAAATATTGCAACCAGAACCTTTTTTTTCCAGGTCACTGGTCAGGCAGGGGCTGAGAGGTGGCCTCTTTGCAGTAGTTTTAGTAAGTCATAAGAAGTTTATTAAGTGGTTTTTAAATCATAGTAAGCAATAATAATTACTGCTAGTAGTAGTAGTAGTAGTAGTAGTAGTAGTAGTAGTAGTAGTAGTAGTAGTAGTAGTAGTAGAAAAACTTCTCTTCTTATGCCTCCAGGTCTCTTCCTTATACCCTTTACAGGGATTGGGGGGGAGACTAACCCCAGGAGAGTACCAGGCAGCCAAATCCTGTTCTGGTGGAGTTTGGAGAAGAGAGAAGTGATGGGCTCCCCTTTTCCTGGCAGAACTGTCCCCCCACAAGATTTGGGGGAACTGGCAGGCCCTGAGAAGAACTTGTTGACTTAAGAGGAGGAAATTGGAAAGGAGAGGACTTTTTGGGTGTGAAATGAAGCCTTTCAAGAAGCTTGTGCTCAGGCCATGTGGCTCATTTGCCCCTGTTTGAAGGCAATAATTATAGGGAAACTCCCATTCCGAGTGACCTCTGGCTCTCAGGTTTTCAGAAGCCGGCCAGTCAGCTTGTGAATTATCTCAGGCCTTAATTTCAGCCTCGCCTCCCTTCTGTTGTCCAAGTTTGGGCTGCTTCTTTGCAGTTTATCACCTTGGATGATGGAAGCCAAGCAAGGAAGACAGAGAAAAGGAAGGTCCATCTCCACACCTTTCATTCCTTGTCAGTCTCTCTGGTAAAGAGATTTAGGATTAGGAAGGATGAGTTGCAGCTGGTGGCCAAGAGGGAGCTGAGGAATGGTCTGTCAGTTTCATGTATTCTGGCCCCCATTTTCTGTCCAGTGCAGGATTATTGAGCGAAGGAGGTATTGCCTAATCTTACCCCAAAATACCTCTTCTTTAAAAAGAAAGGAAGGAAAGATGGAACGGAAGAAAGAAGGAAAGAGAAAGAAGGAGATAAAGTAGAGAGAAGGAAAGAAAAATGGAAAAAATAGAGAAAGAAGGAAAGAAAGATAGAAAGAAGGTAAGAAAAATGGAAGGAGAGAAAGAAAGAAAATGTAAAAGAAGAAAGAAAAAATAAAGAAGGGAAAAATGGAAAGAAAGAAAAAGACTTTAGTGTCAGTATTTATTGCTTGGTCCTAGATCATCTCCTTAAATCCTAAGAGAGTTGCCTGAGGAACCTGGAGGATAATTGACTTGCCCAGGACCATAGACATAAATTAATAAATGCCAGAAGCAAGCATTGAACGATAGACTTTCTTTAAAACTCCCAAACCATCACTGTATTGCCACTATTGCTGGATTCTCCTCTGGGTTTGAGCGGCATAAAAGGCTAGTAAGGATGCCAGGAGCATCTTCTGTTTCTCTTCCAAAGGAAGAAGAAGGAAATAGTCTCTCCTTCCTCCGGGATGCCACAAGAACGGTGGGGCAGAGATTAGGAGGTTGAAGAGTAGGCAGATGGAGAGGCTTTGTCCAGGCTCATTGCCCATTTTGGCAGCCAGAAATCCCCTCTGTGTTCATGGAGAAAAACAGACTTGGCTTATGTGAAACGTTATCATTTTGACCTGTGTGGATTATGCTTAAGTCTATGCACACACTGTTGATTTGTAGGAAATTAGCTGAAGAAAAATATGAGGAGAACACCAAGAGAATGCAGGAACTGCGATCCCGGAATGTTCCGCAGTCGAGCATCGAGGCGCTCCGGGTGAGTTTTCTTGAAGTTTTACTCTGCACGTTGCCCCTCTGTTCTTGGTTCCCCTCCACTTTCAGGCACCATTTTGGATTCTCTTGGTTCGCCACCTGCCAGGGAGAAGCATCAAAGTCTGTCTAAATGGCTTCTTGATCCAGGCCAGCCTAGGCTAGTTGCTGAGTATAATAGAGCTGACTGTCCCCGGGTCCCACAAATGCAGAACTCCATATTCTTCAAGGCATGTCCCTCCTCCCACCCGGCCCCACAGGATTGCAGAGGGAGGGGCGGAAGGCATCACGGAGATGAGGAAAGCGAGGCTCAGTCACAAAGCTGGCACCTTCCAGAAGCAGGCTATGGACCCACATCCTCTGAATTCACAGCTTTTTTTTTTTTTGTACTAAATATTTTATACTTCCCATTGATGATGATGATGATGATGATGATGATGATGATGGTGATGAGAGCATTTATGTAACTGTGGTTGTGTCTTAGTCATGTCTGACTCTTTGGAACCTCAGTTGGGAATACTAGAGGGGTTGCCTTTTTTTCTTTGGATCCATTTTAAAAATTGTAAATGACTGCTCGCCGCCATGTCTTTGTACATGGTTGTGTAACTCCGCCTCTCGCTCCTTTTCCCCACACGCGTGGCGGGGAAAGCCGCTTTACTCAGGCTTTTTACTTTTGCTGTTTTTATTCCCTTCAAGTTATTATTAATAAATTTTATTAAACATGATAATTGGAATATTTGGATATTAATTTTAACCTTACAATTCTATTAATAAAAATAAAATAATTTTAAAATAAAACACTAAAAAATGGCCTTCAGGTAAAAGTAATATTTGCATGGAGTTCTATTGCCATGGAGGCACTTTGGGGTCTAGGAAGGATTCGTGTTAAAGTCTTCTATCCTCCCAGTCTGCCAGGCCCTTCCATTCCTTTGGGAGGCCCTGAGTCTCAAGGGTCAGCGTCTCGTGTACATTCCGATTCTCCTGGTGGGTAAGCCCACTTCGGATCCCTCGAGGGATCCTTTGTCCTGCGTGGGGCTGGCATTAGTCTAAAGGCCACAGCGGGCAGGCAGGCGCGTGGTCATGGCCCACCCTATTTCTGAGAAGAGGAGCTGGAGGGGAACGTTCAAGGTCACGGCTGATTTCTCCTCTTGCCGTGACTAATCCGGGGTCTTAAGTCTTCCGTATTCCTGAAAAGTCAGCATTTGCCCTAATGATCTCCAAGGCCTCCTCTTGCTCTTGGAATCTTTTTTCTCTTTTCCATTCCACAGTGGCGAGTGGTGCTCTCTGCTCTCTCCTCACCCATGTCCTCAGCTCCAAGTTCACGCACAAGATGGAGACCATCTGCTCCTCTCCCTGCCTGGCCAGGCTCAGCCACGCAAACACAAAGCACATTTAGCCGAATCCCAGCCACTCCACTCGAGATGGGCCACCAGTTCCTACTGAGGCAGACAAAGGAGGCTGATTCTCCATTCCCAGGAGTATAAAACCTCAAGCCGCCATCATGAGGCAATCAGAGGAACCCAAGCGCAGGGAGTGGTGGGATTCCATTCAAGTCAGGGAAGATTCTCACGTATATTCACTGGTCATTCCAGTGGTCCCTACCGGTATGTCCCACCAGCTCCGGGGGAAGGGATCGATCTGTTTGACCTGGCATGGGAGCAATTTACTCCTAAATGACGAGAATAGGAAAAAGACACAAACACACATATTTCCTGAGATTGGAAAATGAAAAGCAAAGACACTGAAATATTTGCTTTAAGGAATCTAATAAGCTACTTAATATTTTATTCTTGAAGCAACCCTGTGGCATCTGAAAATGCAGTTAATACTATAATTTTAAATACTGGTGCTTCTGAGGATTTATTTTTACTTTCTGGGTCTCTTATTTTTCTTCTTTGGAGATAAATATTTCTGTATTCTTTTTGTTTTCTGGTGTAATCATTATTTTTTAAATTCTTATTGTTTTTAAAACCCTAACCTTCTGTCTTAGAATCAATACTGTATATTGGTTCTAAGGCAGAAGAGCAGTAAAGGCAATGGGGGATAAGTGACTTGCCCAGGGTCACACAGCTAGGAAGTGTCTGAGGTCAAATTTGAACCCAGGTTCTCCTATCTCCAGTCTTGGTTCTCTATCCACTACCCAGCTACCCCCTTGGTGTAATCATTATTAAGAGAGAAGCTTTCTATAGTATGAATACCTACCATTATTGTATATATATATATATATATATATATATATATATATGCATACACTTCTCTGT
>NC_058134.1:40476077-40497769 GCF_016433145.1 Gracilinanus agilis
TATATATATATATATATATATATATATATATATATATATATATCTCTGTGAGTGTATATATTTCTCTCGCCATCTGTCTCTCTCTCTACCGCCATATACTTCATCATGGTGGACACCAATGATTGCCTTTTGCTATATACTAAAGGGTTTTTTGACATTTCAGGCCATTTCTGCCCCCCTACTAAATGGCCCCAGCCTGCCATGCTCTGTGAATTGTGATGACATTTTTTTGTAATTTGTCTCTCTCTGTTCCTAGCTGCCTAAAGCAGTCCCCTTCCCCACTTCTAGTTTGTTGCCCTTCGTCTCTAATGGGTTCGTAAAAGAGATAACCAAACTCCCTAGAAATATGCCCAAAATAAGGTCATGTGGGCTTTGAGCGAGGGCCTGAGGGAGAGAATAAAGCATCGGGACTTCACTGAGTGGCTTTTGTGAAGCTGGATATGTTTTATGTTTCCTTCCCTCTGTTTGGCTTCCAGGCGTAGGGAGGGGGACTCTGGATAGGGCTGCTAATCTCTCGGAGGCCAAATCATTGCTCACAGAAATGGTTTTTCTTGTCCATAACACGCAGGGCTAGAGCTTTATGGTGTGTGCCTGGCTGGTTCAGTAGATGGAGAGCCAGGCCTAGAGAGGGGAGGTCCAGGGTTCAAATCTGGCCTCAAATTCTTCCTAGCTGGGTGATCCTAGGCAAGTCTCTTAATCCCATGGCCTGGTCCTTACCACCCTTCTGCCTTTACACAGTATTGGTTCTAAAACAGATGGTAAGGCTTTAAAAAATAATAATGGTATGTATGGTCTGTTAGGAAAACAGAACCACAAGTGAAGTCAGTCAGTGGGGCAAAAGCCAAAGAGGGCTAACCCGAGGAAACGTTTCCTTATCTTTTCTGCAAAAAATGATGAAGGAATGAGACCAGCCCAGGAGGTAGCAGGTTAAATAGAATAGAAGACATAAGGTCTGTTGAAAGATATTCAGAGAACAAAGGGGAGAGGAAATGGGAAGCCAAATGCATTGTCCTCACATCAAAGCGTGTTTTTTAACTCCCTTGAAAAGGCACAATTTGAGAGAAAAGAAGAAACAGTGCAATAAAGAGGGGAAATGGTTCAATCGGAGGAGAGAGAATGAAGGGAAAGTAAGATAAGGAGGGAGAAGAGGAGAGGGAGAGGAGGTCTCCCTTTGGATGGCTCTTCATTTCTTTTAGCATCCCTTGGGGGCTCCTCTCTTCATCCCATCTCCCCTCCGCTGTCTCTGCCCTCTCCAGACAGTAGTTTTTTTTTTTTTTAAACCCTTGTACTTCGGTGTATTGTCTCAATAGGTGGAAGATTGGTAAGGGTGGGCAATGGGGGTCAAGTGACTTGCCCAGGGTCACACAGCTGGGAAGTGGCTGAGGCCGGGTTTGAACCTAGGACCTCCTGTCTCTAGGCCTGACTCTCACTCCACTGAGCTACCCAGCTGCCCCAGACAGTAGTTTTTAAAAAAATCCCAAACTTGGTTATTTTGCTTTGTTTTTACAAGCAGCAGCATCCGTAGCCCTGAGAGACAGAGCTTGAGTAGTGAGAGAGCGTAGGCCTGCTTA
Source organism: Gracilinanus agilis (assembly GCF_016433145.1). NCBI lineage: Eukaryota > Metazoa > Chordata > Mammalia > Didelphimorphia > Didelphidae > Gracilinanus > Gracilinanus agilis. The sequence continues at coordinate 40,477,649 of NC_058134.1, forward strand.
ATCAGAAGAGGCCATCTATGGAAAGCCATTGTTAAGGGTCCTCAGGGGCTGCCCATGAACGGCTACTGGTGCCTTGGGGGCCACCCATGTATGGCCATTGGTGAGAGTCCTCAGAAGCCTCTCACAGATGGCCATTGATAAGGGTCCTTGGGGGCCACCCACAGATGGCCATGGATGAAGGTCCTTGGGGGCTTTCCATGGATAGTCGTTGGCAAAGGTCCTTGTGGGCCACCCACGGATGGCCATTGACAAGGGTCCTTGGGGGCCTCCCATGGATGGCCATGGATGAGGGTCCTTAGGGGCTGCCCATGGATAGCCACTGGTGAGGATCCTTGGAGGCCAGCTTTGGGATATTTCATCCACAATGCTTTTGGCTTTGTCTGACAGACTCTGGCTCAGGCTGGGCTTTGAAATCTTGAAAACTGAACAGAAACCAGGGTTATGTCAAGAAAGCTTCCTTTAGGAGGGACAGTGTGGCCCTTAGGAGAATTAGGTAGGGGTGGTGGGTGGGGGATAGCCGGGGCCCAGAGCAGCTCTTTTCTCTCTTGTTCTCTTCTCACCACCTTTGGGAGGGAACATTCTTTTCTTCTTTTAAATTAACATTTTTGTGCATAGCTTTTGTTTTTATAGGGGCTTCACTTCCAAATATATCCTTCCTTCCCTCTTCAACCTAGAGAGCCATTTCTTGTAGCAAAGAATACAAAGACTTATTTCATGTAGTATCTTGGGCAAGGCATGTTTCCTTATTGGGAAAATGAAGGCCGTGGAGATCTAGTCCAGCTCTAGAGCTGTGATCCAAAGAGAAGCAAAATGGGCAAAAAATCCCACTTCAGCCAAATTAAGAATCACAGATTCTCAGAGTTGGAGGAGAACAAATCCCAGAGCCTATTTAGACTTAGAGTCAGGAAGATCTGAATTCAAATCCTATGTCAGATCTTTACTAGCTGTATGATGCTGGGCAAGTCACTTAATCTTATCTACTTCAGTCTGAATCTGACCCAGCTAGGCTTGAGCCAACCACATGCCCACTTGGCTCTCACCTTCTCCGGCCAGCAGTCCATGGACGTGCTTTACAAGTGGGAGAAGACGGAACAAAGGCTCCGCAACCCTCTGATCTCACCAAGTGGAAGAGAAAACTCCCATAGAGGGATAATAGGCAGAGAACTGAAATAGCGAACAATTATTAAGTGCTTACTCTGTGCTTAATGGGGAATTAAGAACAGCAAATTAAAAAAATAAAAAAAATAAAGAACAGCAGATCTATGGTCTCTGCCTCTAAGAACTCTCATCCTAACGGGGGTGACAAACACGTATGGCACAGATACAGACAAAAAGTGCAGCTTTTCCCTCTTAACTTGTGCTTAGACCCTAATCGTGTCTCCACGTAAAGTATATTTTTCGGATTTATTGGACATCTCAGGGCCACCTATAGGATGAGGCATTAGAGATGGAAAGAGGAAGTCAAGTCGTTTTTTCTTCTTGCAAAGGGTAGCAAATGGAACGAGGCTGGCAGTGGGCCCCTCTATGTTCTAAGGAGAGCCCCCTCATCAGAGTGGGAGACCAAACACTTCCAGGCATCCTTTTCCAGGGAACAGAAGTGCTTTCTGAAATGTGAAAGCCCCATTTCATGCACTTCACAGCATCTTCCTTTGTTCTTAAAACTGTTCTTGGAGCAGCTTTGAACCTTTGAAATTTGGGACCCGCTGGTCTCCCTTGTGTCTCGAAACAATCACGGCACACAGCACGCACACCTTTGAAAGAGCCGCGTGACTGCCATCTCCCAAATGCCAACCCTGGCTAGGGCGCCGGTGCATTTTATTTATTAATTTAAGAAGATTAGTTTGAACTTTCCCTTCTGCTCTTAGTAAGGAGAAACTCTTGGAGTATCTCCTCATGACAGCTTTTATTTATGTGTGTGTGTGTGTGTGTGTGTGTGCAAGCGTGTATTTTAACTATTTGCTAAAGAAAATAGGTCAATTCAGCACTAAATTCAGGACTCTTGGCAAGAATAGTCTTAATAATCTGAAATGTTCATTGATACCTTCAAGTCCAGGCTTTTTTCTAGAGGTTTGAATCATCTAAGTCAGTGGTTCCCAAACTTTTTTGGCCTGCCGCCCCCTTTCCAGAAAAAATATTACTTAGCCCCCTGGAAATTAATTTTTAAAAAATGTTAATAACAATTAATAGGAAAGATAAATGCACCTGTGGCCATCACCGCCTCCCTGGATCGCTGCAGCACCCACCAGGGGGCAGTGGCGCCCACTTTGGGAATCACTGATCTAAGTTTTCCCCTAATGTTCACATTTATCATTAGCTCTAGGATTACATTGCTCTTAATTTGGGAAATATCAATTTTGGGGCTCAGAACTTTTAGAGCTGGAAAGTATCTAAATCTCATCTAGTTCAACCCCCTCCTTCTGAACATAATGAAATTGAGGCCCATAAAGTTTAAGAGATTAAGAGAAGGCCATATACCAAGTTAGTAAGAGAGCTATTAGACCACAATCCTTCCTACTCGAAATCTGGTTCTCTTTCCTCAACACTTTCTTGATTCCTGGGAATTTAATATTTTATAGTTATAAGACCTTTATCAAAAAAGGAGGAAAATAGGATTATCACTTTCTTTCCTTCCTCTCCTCTTTTCTTTTTTCTCTCTGTGTTCCTCTTTTCTTTCTTTCTTTCTTTCTTTCTTTCTTTCTTTCTTTCTTTCTTTCTTTCTTTCTTTCTTTCTTTCTTTCTTTCTTTCTTTCTTTCTTTCTTTCTTTCTTTCTTTCTCTCTCTTTCTCTCTTTCTCTCTTTCTCTCTTTCTCTCTCTTTCTTTCTCTCTTCCTTCCTTCCCTTCCTTCCATTCCTTCCTTCCTTCCTTCTTTCCATCAGTACTCTGTTCTAGTTCCAAAGCAGAAGAGTGGTAAGCTCTAGTAATGGGAGTTACCAAGGGTCCCACAATTAGGAAATGTCTAAGGCCATATTTGAATCCAGAATTGACTGATTGTCTTTGGGCCTAGCTCTCCATCCATTGGCCACTTGGGTACCTTCTGTCTGTTTCTTTCTAATCAGTTTTCAAGAACAGAAATAAAAACTGGCTTTTTAAACCTTGTTGTTTTCTTTTAAATTAGTTGCTAATTAAACACCATCATGCTCCCCTAAGGAATCTGATGAACAGGCTTCAGGACACCTGACTGAATCTGAGCCAAATGAAGAAGAGATGCTAGCGGAGCTTTCCCTGACTTATTCTCAGCCAGTCGCCTCCCAGAGCTCTGCAGGACAGGAGCCAAACCAAGAGGAAGCTTCAGTCCCACCGTCCACATATGAACTGGAGGATCATGGTAAGAATTCAGCTTTATTTGCATCATAAAATCATAAATTTACATCTGGAAGGCATCTTTGAGGTCATTCCATCCAACTCCCTCATTTTACAGATGAAGAAACTGAGAACCGAGAGAGGATTTTCCAAGGCTCATTTATACAGCTAGTAAGGGTCTGAAATGGAATTCAAACTCAGATTTTCCTGACTCCATGTCTAGTACTCTGTTTGTTGTTCCATGCTGTTCCTCACCAGTCAAAAGCCAGGAACTCTTTGTTGGCATGTTGGCCTTGAAAAAATGATCTAAACATGATCTTATCTCCAAAAGAGGAACTGTGTGATGAACTGGTGAATTGAGAGCTTATCTGTGGGTTGAAAAAAAAGCAAAGATCTCAGTTAAACCAGCTTCCTTTAAAAAAATTAACTTTCTTTTTGTATATTTTTAATTAACATGATTTATCCTTTCTCCCTTCCATCTTCTTGACCCATCCCATTGGAAAAAAAAAGAAAAAATAATCCTTGTAACAGATTGTACAGTCTTGCAAAACAAATTCTCTTTTTCATCTCATTCATAACCCTGTCTTGCATTCTGCTTGTTTGAGTCTTCTCCTCTCAGTTAGGAGATGGGTATCATTCCTCATCACTGGCCTTCTGGAATCAGGGGTGATCATTTGTTGGTCAGAGTTCTTAAATCTTCCAAAATTGTTCTTTTTTTATGGAGTTATTTTATTGTATCAATTGTTTTCCTGGTTCTGCTTCTCTTATTCTGCCTCAGTTTATACAAGTCTTCCCAGGTTTCTAAGAAATTACCCCTTTCACCATTTCTTATGGCAAAAGAGTATTCCATTACATTCATATATGTCATTCATTCAGCCAATCCCTGCAGATTGAGGGATCTCCACAATGATAGAAACTGGGAAATTCTTTTCCTTTCTGAATCCCTTTTGAAAATGGTTTCTGTAATGTCTATACCTTTTAGAGAAACTGAGAAGTCTCTCTAAATTAAATTGCTAATTAAAAATTTAAAATAAATAGAAATAAACTTAATAGAAAAAAGGAAACAAGATTGGCTGAGGTCTTTGTTCTTACACACACACACATATATACATACACACACCTATATAAATATAAATACACACACACATACACATGCAGGCATTGCACATCATAGGCTATGGTGCCCCTACAATTTGGAAAATCCATGAAAAAAATTTTTGGCCCTTTATACCAGAGAGGATGTCTGAATTTTTTCTTTCTTTCTTTTTTTTTTTAATTTTTTTACTGGTGTGCTTACAGCATCTTATTGTAAAATTTGGGTTAAACATTTGGTCACAGGCTTTATATAGATATATAGGTCCATGTTAAGATATCTCTACATCTCTAGCTTTTATGTGTTATTTGTTGGCTTCTGCATTCTTTTGTTATAACTTTTTAGTTATTTAAACTTTGTTTTATTTATTTAAAAAATTTTTATTTTTATTATCATGAAAAACACATTTTCATATTGGTCATTATTGTAAGAGCACACTCATAAAAAAAGATGTGAAAGATAGTATGCTTTGTTCTGCCTCTGTATGATCCCAACAGTTCTTTCTTTGGAGGGGGAGAGCATTCCCCATCGTGTCTTTCAGGATTGTCCAAGATCATTGCATTACCGAGAGCAGCCATGTTTTCACAGTTGATCATTATATAATATTGCTGTTACTATGTATAAGGTTCTCCTGGTTCTGCTTATTTTGCTCTGCTTCAGTTTATACAGATCTTTCCAGCTTTTTCTGAAATCATCTTGCTTTTCATTTCTTATAGCATAATAGTATTCCATCACCAACATGTATCACAACTTGTTCAGCCATTCCCCAATGGATGGACATCCCCTCAATTTCTAATTCTTTGCCACCACAAAAAGAGCAGCTATAATATTTTTTGTACAAAGTTCTTTCCCTCCCTTTTTCATCACCTCTTTGGGATCTAGATCCAGTAGTAATATTACAGGATCAAAGGGTATGCTCAGTTTTATAGCGCTTTGGGCATAATTCCAAATTGCCTTCCAGAATGGTTGGATCAATTCACAACTCTACCAACAATGTATTAGTGTCCCAATTTTGCCACATCCCCTCCAACATTGATCATTTACCTTTGCTGTCATATTGGTCAATCTGGTAGATATGAGGTGGTCCTTCATGTTATTTTAATTTGCATTTCTCTAATCAAGAGTGATTTAGAACATTTTTTCATATGATTATTGATGGTTTTGATTTCTTCATCTGAAAATTGTTTGTTCATATCCTTTGACCATTTGTCAGTTGGGAAATGGCTTTTATTCTTATAAATTTGATTTAGTGCTCTATATATTTGAGAAATTAAACCTTTATCAGAGAAATTTGCTTTAAACATTTTTTCCCAGCTTCTTGTTTCCCTTCTAATCTTGGTCACGTTAGTTTTGTTTATACAAAAGCTTTTAAATTTAAAATAATAAAAGTTATTTAATATCTTATAATGCTCTCTCTTATTTGGTCATAAAATTTTCCTTGACAGATCTTTGGAGAAGGGAAAAATTTATGACCAAACAAGAGATAGAGAGTATTATAAACTGTAATATGAATAATTTTTATTATATTAAATTTAAAAACTTATTTTAACTTTAAAAAAGATATCACACACATTTATAGTATTAAAAGATAAAATATGCTGATATTATGCAATACTATACATACATTTTGTGCATTTCTGAATTTCTAAACTTTTTTTTTGTGTCAGTTGCTGGCCTTTGCATATCATCTGCTGCTTTCACAAAACTCCTCAAATTCCCATTTAATTCCTTATGCCAACTTGCAATGGGGAAAGTTATTGTGGAAATGATTGCTCTGTGTTTAAAGCTGAACATATTATTTATGTCTCTTTCCTTAAACTAAATCTTAGGTCAATAATGTTGGCTAGTGATCCTCTCCCTATTAGAATCCAATATTGAAAGATAACACAATTCCATGGGAAGTTGTCATGGTTGACTTGTACTCTCTTGGGGGGCAGGCAGATTCCTTTGAGACCATATGAAGGAAAGGAGGCTGCTGGGTAGAGGTCTTGAAGAGGCAGACTGTAGTTATAGATATTAGATCTGGAAGGGCCAACCATCTCCTCAATACCTCTCCCATCTGTCTACTCACACCAAAATCACAACCATCCTAATCCAGGTCTTTAGCACCTCTCTGAGTGGTACCATGACAGTAACCTCCTGTAGTTCCTTCTCCAGTCCATCCTTTACTCAGGTGCCAAATGGATATTCCTAAAATATAGGACTGACCACATTGCTTTTTTGCTCAAGAATTCTTCATGGATCCCCACTGATATTAAGATAAAATGCAAATTTCTCTATTATTTAAAGCCTTCTGTAGTCTTTCTAGACTGCTTACTGTGTCATTTGGAATTATTGTAAGCTCTGGGAGACTACAACTCCCAGGACTCCCTTTTACAACTTGTGGGAGTTGTCAGGGGAAGTTGTAGTCTCCCAGGGCTTACAATAATTCCAAATGACACATTGCCATTACTCTCTCTCTGACCTACCATCTTATTTACTCTTCTCCACATAGGAGAAGTGGTTTCCCATCTCCGTGTCTTTGGACAGGCAAATATTCCTGAAGACCTTCTAATTGTCTTCAACTCTGGCCCAAGGAATCTCTAACTTCCCTTAAAACTCAACTAAATTCTATCTCTTAAGAAAGTCCCATCCTGATCCCTCCATTTGTAAGTCCTCTTTTCACCAAAATTACCACACACACACACACACACATATGTTACTCTCTGTGTGCATGTATATATACACATATATATATAACTATGTGTGTATATGTATAACTGTATATATATATATATATGTAATATTAACATTTAATGCACAGTTTATTTTTCCCAGTTGAACATAAACTCCCTGAGGTCACCGAAATTTGTTTTTCTTTCACATCCCTAGTACATAGCTTTGGGCTTGGCACACAGTAGACACTTAATAAATCCTCTCAATGGAATCAAATCCATCATGAGCTAGCATCAAGTAGAATTCTAGAATCAGAAGATTGAACTAGATGCTATCTGATGGTCACTTGGATCCTCAGGACCATATTTTAATGGCTTTTTAATGTAGGATTGTAAACGACAAGTTGTTTGCGCTGTTGGGTTTTGCCTCCAGATTCCAATATAGTAATTATTGAATTTGAGAGAAATAAATTGTCATAGGGAATAGTTATTAACTCAGGAGGATCTTTCAACTCTTTGTTTTCACTGATTTTTCTTAAGCAAAAAGACAAAAAGTAACTGAATGAAATTAGAATTCTAATGGCGTTAGGGAATCCACGCAATTGATCAGGATGGGAATAGAATCTGTTGGAAATGTAATAGGAAATAATCTTTCTTTTTAAGAATTATAAAGTTGGTATAACAAGTGCTGTGTCTATTAAGTATCTTAATTTAATTATAAGCATTCAGCTCATCCATTACTAAAATCTGGTGAAGAAAATTCAACAATCTGGTCTGATAGTTAATTAGAATGATGAACAGTTACAAGCTTATGGGTGATTGCGTATCTCAAGCATGAAATGAGACTTCAACAAGCTAGGGAAATCCACAGCAATTAATTGCCTCCCTCCCACCCTCTGCCTTTTGGGAAGGCTGCCCTTCAACCTGCTAGCCTGCCCAAGGACATTTTTCTTACATATATGTGTGTGTAAAAGTGCTTTTTTGTCCTTATAATTATCCTACTTTTTCTGGTTTGGGAAATCCTTTTCAGCCTCACTCTGCTCCTTCTTTTGGGTTTCCCCTCTGGGCTATGAGTCAGTTACAGGGGAAAATCATAGAATGAGGCTCATACATTTAAATTTAGGACACATTTAGTAGGCAATAGTTGATTCATTGCATCCCATTAGAGATCAAAGTAGCTGTTATAATCAAATAAGACGGAGACTTTAGAACTTTAAAGAAATCATAAATATTTAAATCCCTTTATAGATGCCAGCAATTTGTACATTAATTTTAAATAGACCCCTGAAATCAGTGTATCACTGTTTCACTATAGCCTTATAGCAAATGGCTGAGTTATGGAGATTTATTCCATCCATATTGGAAACAAGAGAGCTGCCGAGAAGTCTGGAACTCACAGGACTAAAGCAGACTCAAGGCATGGCTCCTTAACCAAACTCTTCCGATGTCCGCCATGACTCCCAGCCAGCCCACCTTGTTGGCTTTCCCTTCATACTAGTCATTTCAGCAGCTCTTTAAGCAAGTTTCCTGCTGACCTCCCTTTGCTCAGTGGATAGCCAAGCGTTCCCTTTCCTTCTGGAAGACCACAGATACTCTTGACTTTCTGGGTGCTGTCTGAAACCAATAGAACCTTTTCCATAAAGCATCAACAGAAGAATTTTGCTTGCAATGGGAAGCAAATGGCAACTTTGTCTTTGTTAAATGATGTATCTACATTTCTTTTAGGGAGGGAATAACCTAATACTAATCAATGAGTCCAATTCTTAGCTATTAATTTACCAAGTGAAATCAAAGGGAGGTGGTTGAAACAGGTCGTTAGAAAATAAAGGCTGCTGATAATGTTGTTAAACTTGGATTCCAGACCAGGTAAAAGCAGAACAGTTATCAAAAAAATTTATTTTTTAAAGTTTGTGGAACCAGGTTAAGATCAGGCTAACCCTGACTTAGACTCTACTGATGATGTCCAAATTAGATTTTCAGTTGAAATGAGTCTCAATTCATTTAATTAATGGTTAATAACAAAGATAGGGTATGTGGGGAAGAGGTTGATGGAAGTGAACTAGAGAATCTCTAATGTCTTTTGAGGCTTGCTCTTTGCTTCTCCAGCAGTCAAGGTAGTAGTGTGAAAGGTGGGAACTCTTCATCCGAAGCCAAAAAGAGGGGGAGCCTTGCATGCATGACCCCTTCTCTGTCATGCTCTAATGCTCGGCCCTTGCTAGTTCTTTACAGTTTTTGACCACAGCGCTGTTTGCTGCTGATTCATGTCCTATCTTATATCAGGCTCGGGGAATTGGTTTCAAGGACCAAGGACTGGAAAAGGAAAAAGAATCCTCCTGCTTCCCTTCCAGCATTTTAGCCATAGAGTGTATGGGTGATTTGTTTCTACATAAGACTTTCAATTAAATATTCTAAAAGGAGGAAAGGATATCATGCATAAATGAAATCCATAGTAATCCCCAACCCTCATTTTGTCTTTATTCAATATTTTCCTTAGAAAACATTATTTATTTTTAACTTTCCTTTAAGATATTTTTTAATTCTATCCTTTCCATTTTTTCCTACCCACTTTGAAGGAAAGAAATGTGAAATCATTCATACGTGTGAACTCATACAAAACATTTTCTATTAAGTGTGTTACATAAAAAAGAAAGAGAGTGAAAAAAATTATGTTTCAATCTGTATTCAGACACCATGAATCTTTTCTCTGGAAGTAGAGAACATTTTTCATCATAAATCTTTTGGAATTGTCTTTAATCATTGTATTGATCAGAATAACTAAGTTCTTTACAGTTGATCATGGTACAGAATTACTGTTATTATGTACAAAATTCTCTTGATTCTGCTCAATTCATTTTGTTCATGTAAATTTCCAGATTTTTCTAAAAGCATAATACTCATCATTTCTTATTCCATCACCATCAGATACCACAAATTGTTTAGCCATTCCCCAGCTGATGGGCATCCCCTCAATTTCCAATTCTTTGCCACCACAAGAAGAGCAACTATAAATATTTTTATACAAATAGGTCTTTTTCTTTTTTTTCTCTGATCTCTTTGGGATACAGACTTAGTTCGTGGTATTCCTGGATCAAAGGGTGTGTAAAGCCTTATAACTCTTTGGGCATGCTTCCAAATTGCTCTCCAGAATGGTTGAATGAGTTCACAACTCAATTAACAGTGCATTAGTATCCCAATTTTTCCACATCTTCTTCAACATTTGTCATTTTCCTTTTCTCTCATATTAGCCAATCTAATAGTTATGAAGTGGCACCTCATTCTTTTAATCAATAGTGATTTAGAGAAGTTTTCATATAGCTTTGATTACTTTTTCTGAAAACTTCTTGTTCATATCTTTTGGCCATTTATCAATTGGGAAATGATTCATATTCTTATAAATTTAACTCGATTTTTCTATATAATTGAGAAATGCAGCCTTTATCAGAGAAATTTACTATAAATTCTACCCCCCCCAGTTTTCTGCTTTCCTTCTAATCTTGGATGCATTGTTTTGTTTGTGTAAAACCATCTTTAATGTAATCGCAATTGTCCATTTTATACCTTGTGATCCTCTCTATCTCTTACTTGGTCATAAATTCTCCCCTGAAAAAAATCTGAAAGGTAAGTTTTTCCACATTTGCTCATATCACCCTTTATATCTAAATCATGTACTCATTTTAACCTAGGTTGTGAGATGTTGACTTATGCCTAGTTTCTGCCAAACTGCTTTCTGGTTTTCACAACAATTTTTTTTCAAATAATAAATTCATGTCTCCAAAGCTAAGATCTTTGGGTTTATCAAAAACTAGATCACTATAGTAATTTATTACTGTGTATTATATATTTAATCTGATCTGTTCTTTGTGTAGCTGATCTGTCATTAGGCTTTTTAGCAAATGCCAGATCATTTTGATGATTATTGCTTTATAGTATAGTTTGAGATCTGGTATGGCTAGATCACCTCCTTCCCATTTTTTTCATTGGTTCCCTAAGTAATATATAGAAATACCGATGTTTTTTTTTGTATTTGGTTTATATTCTGCAACTTTGCTAAAGTTGTTAGTCAATTCAACTAATTTTTAAGTTGATTTTCTAGTATACTCTTAAGTATACCATCATATCTGCAAAGAGTCATAGTTTTGTTTCCTCATTGCCTATTTTTATCCTTTCAATTTCTTTCTCTTGAGTTATTGCTATACCCAAAATTTCTAGTATGATTTTTAATAATAGTGGTGACAATGGACAACTTTGCTTCACATCTGATCTTATTGGGAAGGCTGCTAGCTTATTCTCAGCACAAATAATGCTTGCTAATGGTTTTAGATAAATACTACTTATTTTAAGGAAATATCCATTTACTCCTATCCTTTCTGGTGTGTCTTTTTTTTATATAGGAATGAGTATTATATTTTGTCAAAAGCTTTTTTTTCTGTATTTTTCAAGATAATATGTTGGTTTTTTTCATTATTGCTATGGTCAGTTATGCTGATTGTTTTCCTAATGTTGAACTAGTCCATGCATTCTTGATATGAATTTGGTCATAATGTGAAATATTTGTGATATATTGCTGTAATTTCCTTGCTAGTATTTTACATAAATATTACCTGAATTCATTAGGGAAATTGGTATATGATTTTCTTTTTCTGTTTTTGCTCTTCCAATTTTAGGTATCAATACCCTATTTGTATTGCAAAAGGAATTTGGTAGAACTCTTTCCCTTCGACTATTTTTTCCAAGTAGTTTATATACTAGAGGAATTAATTCTTCTTTAAATGTTTGGTAGAATTCACTTATGAATGTATCTGGTCCTGGGGATTTTTACTTAAGGTGTTCACTGATAGCTTGTTCAATTTCTTTTCCTAAGATAAGATTTCTTTATGTATTCTATTTGTCTCTGTTGTTAATCTGGGCAATTTATATTTTTTAAATATTCATTTATTTCACCTAGATTGTAAAATTTATTGGCATACAATCGGGCAAAATAGCTTCTGATACCTGCTTTAATTTTATCTTCATTGTTGGTGCATTTGATTTTTTAAAAAAATTTTTGATATTGGTAATTTGGTTTTCTTCTTTCTTTTCTTTTCCCCTAAAATATCTCTCTTCGATCTATTTTCCAGATCTGTTGTTTTTCCAATGAAAGATTTCATGGTTTCTTCTCTTTTCATTCTTTTGGCTTTATCTTATTGCTTCTTGATGTCTCATTGAGTTATTAGCTTCAACTTGCCCGAATCTGTTTTTAAGGTATTATTTTCATCAGCTTTCATCCAGCTCATCTTCTAGGCTGTTTGCTCTTCAGCTATAGGTTAGAGTAGCAACATAGAGACCATGTAAGCATTTAGAATCCTCAAAGATCAAGACAAGGATTTCTTATTTCACTGGTATATATTGCTATTTCATACATAGTTATAATCTCTCCCATTAGACTGTATGTTCCTTGGGGGCAGGCCTTATCTTTTGCCTTTTTTTGTATTCCTAGAGCTTAGCAAAATGCTTGGCACCTAGAAGGCACTTACTAAATGTTTATTGACTGACTTATTGCCATCCAGTATTAAAATATGTAGAGATGTTTAGGAGAGGGTTTGAGGATACAGCCCATAAACTAGCCATGAAAGGGTATGTTAGACATACACAAGGAAATTAGGTAGTCCTGGTGTGCAGAAATGCCTAGCCTAACACAACACAGTGCACACAATTTACATAGATACATAGATTTATTATTATTTATTACTATATTATTATTATGTATTATCATAGATTATAGACACATAGATTATTAAAGATAGAAGGAAGGAAGAGATTATTTTCTCTATCGTACTAATTTTATAGCTAATGAGACCATACAGATCAGCCTGATGGACTGAATCAAATAAGATGAAATTTAACAGGGATTAATGTGAAATTCTGTGCTTCACAAGTTCAAGGAGAAATGGACCTGGGTAGTAATTTGTGTGAAAAAGATCTGGGGGATCTAATTAGTTGCCAGCTCCAGGAGGAGTAAGGGAAGGGAGGAAGGGAGATGGTTTGAATTGTATAACTTTGGAGAACTTGTATGGAAGATTGTTATTACATGTAATTGGTAAAATGGATTATCTTTATAATAAAAAAAGATCTGAGGGCTCAAGTGGACTACTGTGTCATCAGGATGATTACGAAAAAAGAATTTTCTTGAAGGGGCTTCACACTTAAACTAGAGAGGGACCATAATACTACATAATGGTTTCTTCTTCCTACTTTACCAAGAAGCCATATAAGACACAATGAAGTCAAAACCAAAATGGTGGGGGCTATCAACTGACTAGAAAGCTAGGAAGACCAGCTAAGTCTGTCCTCTTACTGGTTCTATCAGTTAAAGCAGAATGAAGAGACCAACTTAAGTCAAGTCAACAAACATTTATTGTGCACCTGCCAAATGCCAGTTGCAATGCCAAGTCCTTAGGATAGAAAGAAAAATTAAATGCAAATAATCATGACGAAGAGGAGATTCTAGACTAGAAGTTCTTAACCTGGGATCTATGAACTTGGTTAAAAAAAGTAATAACTAACTTTTAATATAACTGGCTTTCTTGATAATCCTATGTCTTTTTTTCTCCATATTTAAAAACAATCTGAAAAGGAGTCCATAGACTCCATCAGAGCTCAAAGGGTTTTGGACACCATGCTAAGAACTCCCGTTATAGAATCCTACCGAGTTCAGGGCAGCTGTTTACCCTCTAGTAGGAACTAAAGATGATTGAGGTTCAGATGTCCTATGTCTTGTTCCATCTTGCACTTTGGTTCATTGAGTGAAAAGACAGATCCATGCTCTTTCAGTTGTTCTCTCCCCTCACCCCTTTTTTGGGATCTCCTAATATCTTTGGATTTCTGTAATTATGTTTCAGTGCATCATTGTGTCACATCACCAGGAGCCATATTTCTGAGTTTTTTTGGTGGACTCTGGCATTTAGCAAGGAAGGTCAAGGAATTCTGCAAAGAAAAAAAATAATGGAATGGCAGCCCAAATCCATCTACTTGGCTCTTTCTTTCCCGTCATGCATGATGTATTCACTCAGTGATGCAGAGAACCACAAGGGAGTAGTTTGAATCCATATTCTGCCTGGGAAATGGGCATTTTATTGAAGAATTAATCAGTGCATGTACAGAATGATGGATCACCCACACTCAATAGCTTATTGTTCTGTCTCAGAAGATTATCTATAAAATGGCTTGAATCTTTTTCTTATGGTTGTAGATATAGAGCTGGAAAGGACCCAGAGGACATTCTAGTCCACTCCCTTCTCCCATCACTCTCATTTTACAGATGAAGAAACTGATGTTTAGAGAAGTAGAGTCCCATAAGTAGTAAGCATCAGAAGTAGAATTTGAATTCAAGTCCCTTTGGGTTTAGGGCTCTCTCCACTGTGCCATACCATTACAGGCATACTTAGTTATCAAAACTATGAATATTTGCTTTGTATAAGTGAGTAAAATCAGGAAATTAGAAGAGAAAAAGAAAGCAAAATCTTTAATACCAATATTCTGAAGAAGCAAATCCCCAAGAAATATAATAATTCACCTCCAATTTGAGTTTATGTCTTATGATCCTGATATGAAGTGTGGGTTGTGCTACTAAATTTAAAAATGTGTTTCCTGGTCCCAACAAAATTACAAAGATATTTATAGATACAACTCTTGACTTTCTAAAGGAAAGCTATTTGAAAGCTATTTATTAGATGCAGTGTGAATTGGAACTATTCCTCAAACTGGGATATAGTGCTGGAATTAAAGTCAAGAAGACCTGTCTCAGACACTTACTAGCTATGTAATCTTGACACAATTCTCTTCGTTGCTTTGTGACTTAATTTACTCATTTGGCCTACTTGATTGACCTTTAAAACCTCTTTCTATTTCAAATCTTTGATCCTATGATATTAGAGGGGAAAATGAAAATTATGAGTATCTCAAAAGGTAAACAATTCCATCCATAAATCCTTATTCATGGAAAGCAATCTTTTCTTTCTCAGTACTTAAATTCACAGAATCTCAAAGTTGGTGTGGACTGTAGATGCCTAATAATCCAGAAATTCTCAAAGTATGGTCTGGGGAACCCTGGTGGTACCCAAGATGCTTTCAAGCAGTCCATGAGATCACAATTATTTTCAGAATAATATTAAGATGTTGTAATTTCTCATACTGTAAATATCAGTAACTTTAACCCACAGAAACAAAAGCTCTTTGGTATCTTCCATACTTTTAACAGTGTAAAGTGGTCCTAAGGGTCAAAAGTTTTGAGAACCACAGATTTGCCCCAACTTAAACTTGTATCTTAACTGGATCATTTCAGATCTGTTTTTTTTAAACTTCATTGCTCAAACATAGAAATGCTAGATTATCTATGCTATGAAAATGAGGTCTGTTATAAAGGTTAAGAACTGGTAAAGAACTTGGATTTTGAAGATTTACAGAATCTCCGAGTCTGTGTCCATAAAGAACAATTCTCCATCCTTAATGAGGTTCCCTTTCCTTAACATTCTTCTTCCTCCCTCCATCCCAATATATGCATAAAATAAAATTGGAATCCACTCCATCTTATCAATCAGACTTTTCCTTTTAACTCATTTTCTCTTATTACACCCAAATCTTGACTAGAAGAAATGAGGGTTTAGAACTGATTTATTTTTGGCCTTAGTCATTATAATCTCTTTTAATTCTCTTCATCTGTTATGAGAATATCTCCAGTTCACAAGCCACTTATTTCAGTCCTAATTTCTCTGTATAGTCTTAGTGAATCCAGAAAACAAAATAGGCTCATAGAAAGGACACAGGGACAGCCTTTGTAGAAAACAATCTGTTTTCCCAGAGACTATAATAACCAGTCATGAGAAGATAAGCCTTGTACATTAGGGGTCACTGAGAACATTTTTGTGCATGTGTCTCTCTCATTGGAAATGGTCATAACATAAAGCCAGAAGGCAATGCGAAAGGAAGAGCTCTGAATTCTGGAGTTAGAGAACTTCAGGATCAAATCCTGCCTCTGCTTCTTCTGGGACAGTCATTTTATTTGTCCGGATCTTGGTTTCTTCATCTATAAAGTAAGCTCTGAGATTCCTCACCACTGTCTAGCTATGATCCTGAGGCACCTTTTGAAAAGGAACAAAACAAAAGAATCCTTGATTCCATTATTGAACAGTTGGAAATGCCAACAAACAAATTTATGTGATCTTTTCTGTTGCTTTTGCTGTCAGAAAGAAGCTCTTCTTTTCTGCTCATTCTAATTTCCAAGAGGCAGTTATATAGTAGATAGAGTACTTGCTGCCTTTTGAGTCAGAAAGCTTGGCTTCAGGTCAGAGCTTTGTCCCTTCACCATGTTATGGCAAACAAATTATTCTGACTATCAGTCTTCTAATCTGCAAAATGGGAACAGTAATATACTACCTCTTTCATAGGAGTTGTAATGCCATATAAACTGATAAAAGTTCTGTAAATAGAAGCTATGACGATTTGTTCCATACATGAGAAAAAATCCAATTCCTTAGATTTTGCAAAGTGCTTTGTACACTAGTATCATATTCTAGTCTACGTTATAATTATTGTAAAGTAGAAGGACCATGGGGACCTTTGCCATGGCAGCAGGAAGGAAGGGCATTCAAGGACTTCCACAGTCTGTCTCTAACATATCTTGCATAGTGTAGACTCTAGGACTACTATTCCAAACTCCTTTTCTCCTTGACTAAGTGAGTTCTCACAGGGAAATTGGATACTGCTTCCCTCAGGATTCTAGCGGTAACTTTGAGAGTGGGGTGCTTAGTAGTTTTAGTTCACAAGCCACTAACAGTGTGCTTCCCTCATTGATGATCAATTCCTAAAATTAACTGAATTAGAATTAGGGATGTTTTAAAGTAGACAATTGGTACAGAAACATCTCCCCAACTAGGAATATATTTTCCCTCACATTAAATTCTAAGGGAAAGTGGGCTCAAACTTAGAAAACATGTGGCAAAGGGACAACACATAGTTCTTGGTTGCTTAAGTCCTTTTCTCCTTTTGTGGAGACCCTTCCACTGCATCCCAAGCCGTCATCAGTCATCTTGACTTTTGTTTTGCCATCGGACATGGATGCCTCTGGAAGAAAGAGTGAAACTGACAATTTTGTACAACTCCCCATTGGATGCTCGAGTCAAAGACATCATTCAGTGATGCTATTTTGGTTCCCTTCTAGCATGAAGGACAACAACCAGACTCCCAATGAAACTCTTGTGGATCAGGCGTCACTTTCTGCTACGTTCCTCATAGAATCCTAACTCTGACTTGCTTCAGTGTTTGAATTTGCCCCCTACCCTGGATAGAGACACTCCTGCCAATCACTATTGATCCAAGGATACTGGAGTGTGGATGAAAAGTCCAAATCCTTCCTCCCTTTAAAGTCTACAACCATATTCTCTGGTTAAGAGAGATGAAAAAAGAGTCAGAGATTCTTATCTTCCATCCCAAGCAATTTACTCTGAGGGAACTGGCAAGCATACATCTGAGTTTGGCTTGGCTCTGAAACGTGCCCAAGTGGCCGGATGTTTAATAGAAAACCCACAGGACACAACTGAGTCTCTTCAGCCAACCACAATTGACTTCCTATCCAATTTAATTTCATGTTATGGCTTTTAGTCCTTTCACATTGATGAATGACTTTTCACATCTAGTTTAATACTCTTGATTGATTGATTCCATTGATGTGCTCTCACATAATTTAGGTAGCTATTTGAATAGAGTGGGGCTATTGATCAAATATACCCTTACACTTTGAAATCATTTTTTTCAATTTAACAAACACTAAATAAAATGAACATTACTATATACAAAAGCAGAACAGAAACAAGGATGGTGGTACATGAAATATAAATCTTCTTTTCCATTTTCCATTTTTAGCCTATAATAATAAGCATATCATATAATAATACAATAATTAAACATGTAATTTTTCAAAGCTGTTTTGCTTCTCTGGTTTTCCTTCTGTTCTCATCTGTGCATTTAAAAATGATCCAGTGAAGGCAGCTAATTTTCACAGTGGATAGCCAGGCTGGGAGTTGGGAGGACCTAGGTTCAAATCTGGTCCTTAGATACTATCTAGCTATGTGACCCTGGACAAGTCACTTAACCCCAATTGCCTAGCCCTTATTGCTTTTCTACCTTAGAATTGATACTTAAGGTTTATAAGAAAATGCTTCAGTGACTCTACTTTCCATTTTTCTTTTGGGGGTGAAGAATATCCCTTTTGATACCTTCCTTCTCCCTTCCACTTCTATCCCCAGTTGTTAAAAAAAAAGACCCTCCAAATACTTCTTACAAAAATGTATAGTCAAGCACAAATTCTCACCTATGTTTGTCCTTATGTTAGTCCTCTGAAATTAGGTCCAGTCATTACACTGAGCAGAATTCCTAAGTCTATCTTCTTGTTCTTTGCAGAGTTCCCACCATATCTGTTCAAACTGTTCCTGTCTGCCAACCTAACTCCTCAATTTTGGCCAGATTGGTAGAATCACTCAGTCTCAAACATGCTTTCTCCATTCCTCCATTTATTTAGATTTTTTCCACCTTTCAGTGTTTAATTCTGTTATCTCTGTTAATGTATGTTATCCATCCTTCAGTGGTTAATGCTCATCCATGAAGGTTTCAAAACATAATTCAGGCCCATATTTTTGTATAATACTTTCACTCAAAGTACAAAGCCTGTGACTTATATTTCTTTGAATCTCCTACAGTGTTTAATTGCTGTCATGCCTTCCATGCAGAGCCCTTATATAAGCGGTCAGGGTCCTTATCTCAACTTCCATTTGTGCTGATACATCTGGTCCTCCAGAGAGTTTAGAGATGTTTTTCTGTAATGCTGTTGGCTGTCTCTTATTCTCTTATGTTCTCCTAACATCGATCACCAGTTATTCCTTCAATATCATCTAATCAATGTCAGTTATTATCTCCTCCACTATTATTATGATTAACATCATAGTGTCATTTAACCAATTAACATCAATTACCTTTTACAAAACTGATGTTTTATTGAAAATATATAAAAAACAGAAGTACAACCACCTTCCCCATTAAATAGCAGATACTGCTTGTTTTTAGATACTGCTCCACCCCCCCAAAAAAAGCATTTCTTACAAATGGTGCAAAAATAATTACCTGGCTTTTTTTAAGTCATTACATTTTCCAAGTATTATTAATTTAGTACAATTCATCACAATATCTGGCCATAAAAGATCAATACCATTTGGTAAAACCTGCTTTGCTTCTGTTTTCTCCATTCACGGCATTTGTGTGTACCTTTTTTCCTATTAAAAAAATAACACATTCTATTCTAGGGGTGTGTGAGCTCAAACTCACAACATTACAAAATATTTGCCCCACTAAGCTCACTTCTAAATATGGCCCAAGTTTCTTTCCTTGCTTGCAGAAAGCAGCCTCTTGGTTCCGATCCACTGTCAGACTGGCTCCTTTGTGGCTTTACTCCCCACCAGGTTCCCCCTCTTGATCCTCCTGGTAGGGACTCTAGTTCCCAGATCATTGGGGTGCTCTCAGTGTTTCACAAGGCTTTCAAGTTCATTCCTTCTCTAGTACTTCTTCCCTTAAAACAAGAAAGAGTAGACACAATGGGAACAGAAGCAGGAGCAGGGCCATGGCTTCATGTTGATCTGAGGAGGGAGAGTAGACCAAATGCTGGTATTCTCTTCCCCACCTTCTAGAGCATTGCCAAGCCCTCAACACTCTTCTGCCTTAGAACCAATACACAGTATTGATTCTAAGATGGAACGTAAGGGTTTAAAAACAAACAAATAAACCAACAAATAAATAAAATCTATAATTCAGTTTGTTTTTTCCTGACTGATTTAGATAAGCCTTAACCAGAATATTCAAAATGCTGAGCTATCTATCACATTACCCTTTATAATATTAAATGAAATTTCACAGGAGTCCACTGAGATGTAGAATCCAGCAGATGGCTATATTGTCTCAAGTCCACTTCTAATTTTTTAATTAGGGCAGTTACTTAAAAGTTGTCTTCCATTTAAAATCTGTTACAACTCAAATTCCTTGACACAGCATGT
>NC_058134.1:40507686-40587321 GCF_016433145.1 Gracilinanus agilis
CTTCCTTCCTTCCTTCCTTCCTTCCTTCCTTCCTTCCTTCCTTCCTTCCTTCCTTCCTTCCTTCCTTCCTTCCTTCCTTCCTTTCTCTTCCTCTTCTACACCCTCCTCTTTCATTTATTCCTCCATCTATCTTTCAATTTCTCTTTCTGTCTCTCTTCTTCATTCTGTAACCTAGTCAGCAACATGCCACCATTTCACTGCAGAGTCTGCTAGGCACAGCAGTTCCTTCATCATCCCAGGAGCCTAAATGAAATGTAAATTGTTTGATAAATGTCTCTGTTTTACTATTCCACTTTTTGGGGGTGGGGAGCCTCCTGGGAACTGTATCTGCAGCAGATGCAATCGATGCATCAGGATAAGTTGCTTCTCCACTTCCATTGTTTTTGAAATAAAAACATCAGACATCCCAAAATGCATTCCTGCCTCCATGACATGAAGTTGCCAAACCTCTTTTTAGATTGATTGTTTTATATCAACAGTCATGAATTAGATCTATGGCCCTGTTTCAATTTCTACAGCCACATTTTTACAGCTTGGCTTCCTGTGGCTTAAAAAAAAATGGCCCCTTGGGAAGCTTTTGCATTTGTCTTTTATTTGAATGGCCTCTATGGAAAATTGGGTTTATCTGTCAACAGTGCATAATATTCTAATGGGGTAAACACAACTGTAAATTAATAAGCAACCAAAAAGAAGACTACCTTCAATTTATAATCCTTTTCAACATTGCACCTGTCATATTGGAAAGATTTACTGGATGGATGGGAATTTCCAGAGGTTTTTCCACAGGATCTTGCTAGTACAGAGCCTTGAGGTAGTGACATATACCATTTCCATAATGTGTTTCTCTCCCTTCCGTGCTTTAAAATTGTTGCTCTTTACATTTAGTGAGGCAAGAAAATAGCAAGGTCTTGTCTGTAATTACATTTTGACTGGCATTCCGTTTTAGTGTTAAATAACTGAGAATAGGAACGAGATGATTCTAAACTATTTTCACTGCATTTTACTAAGAGTTTTTGTCTTTTTTTTTTAAGTGAACATATAAAACCCCTGGTCTAAGGGGGAAAAAGGGTTTTGGTTGAATATATTAGAAGGTGATTGCCAGAGGATTGAACAATTATCAATCTTCAATTAAGAATAATCTCAAGTCAAAATTGACATTATGGAAGTTTATTTACAATTATGAAAAGGCAGAAGAAATAAGGAATAAGAATCTAACACAGTAGGTAAATTACTACGATCCTCTAATTAATCCAGGTAGATCTAATTAACCCTCAGCCCAGAGTCAGAGGGCCAGGGAAGTTCCTTAAGAGAAGTTCAGGAAGATTCAGTCTTTAAACTCACCACGTGGACTTCTAAAGAAGATATTGAAAGCAGTCTCACCAAGGTCTCAGTGTTCCCGCCAGCACTCCTCCACGGACCAGAAGAGCTCCAAGACTGACTGAACTCTCTCTTTTTAAAGGGGTCACTTATGCGTCACTTCCTCTGCCTCCCTCCTAGTTTGCGTGTCCAATCACAATGGACACTTCTCATAGGACTGCCTAGGGGGCAGCCAGTTGATTCTGATTCATCATCCACTCTAGCACATGTGGATTAGGACCTCCCTGAATTGGAGGTGCTCTCGCCTTTGGTGATTAAATCTAAAGATGGGCAGTGTAGACTTAATCTAATTATCACATTGGAGAGGCAGGGTCACATCATGGCTAGAAAAAGTTGGCCCTGAAGCCAGGAAGCCTTGGGTTCTGGCCTTGTGGCCTTGGGTCAATCACTAAACTGCTCAGGTTTTTCTCTCTAGGCATTTCAGTAAAGTCTAGTAGAGGCATTGATCTGCATTGCTAAGGGAAGTTTTCTCTCCTGGAAATTCCTTATGTCAGTGAATTCTCAGATCCACAAATCCCTGTTCCTATCCTATAAAAACCCACAGACCTTCATCATTCCTTCCTTCTCCTTACAAAAGCTTTTTTCCCCTCTGGAAATCATTCAATAAATATTTCTCCTCCCCTCTCTTTGTGGGGGGAAATATAATATGGGGCTCATATTATAAAAGTGATGCTGTTCCTGCTCGGCGGGAGAGAAATAGCATCACTCAGACAAGGACAGTCAGGAAAGAAAATGATCAGCATCGGTGTTTAATAGCCAGGCTTGGCTCAGGTTATAAACCATAATAGCACATAGTAAATTTGCTCATTTTTGGAGCGCTGTTTCGGAAATGCTCAAAGGATTCTCCACATACCATCTCATCAATACCCAGGACCTTATGCCTCCTCAGGAGGTAGGGAGGAAAATGACAGACATTAACATCTCCATTTAAAAAATGATCAAACCGATGGCTTATTTTACTAGAAGAATCTCTAGGGGTTTAGAAGAGTAAAACTCAGATAATCTCTGAACTGGGCTAAACCCTCTGTCAACCTTTTTCCCCCTAAGGCACATTTTCCAGGGCTACTAGGAGAGATGTTTGATTAGAAGGTATCATGTATCATATTGATTTAAAAGCTTCTTCTATTTACGTTGACAGTTGGGCCTGTAGAAAATGACAGTAGAAAGTCTTAAGAGGACAATGAAGCTTCGGATCTCTCTGGCTACAAATATCACAAAATGTCAGAGTTGAAGGCACCTCAGTGGTGGGTTACTTCTACCCCTTTACTAAATGAGTCCTCTCTATAACATGCTCAGAAAAGTGGTCCAGCCAAAGAGTAAATGCTTCAGTGGGAAGAGGAGCCATCTCATTTTTGTGACTGGAAATATATCTAGTAGCTTCTAAATATTTGTTCAAATAAATTGACTTAGTCTTCTGGCTTTTGCTGGAAGACTTCTATAATGGGGGGAACCCATTCCATCCTACAGCAACTTATTCTCCTTTGGGATGACTTCATCAAGCTGACATCATTGGCTCTCAGAAAGGTAGCATGGTGTGTATTGGACTTCATTTACTTTCTTCACACCAGTTTTATATTTTGGGCACATTATTAAGCACATCAGTGCTGCTGGGGAATTGACTTTTAGGAAGAAATGAGCTTCCCAGATACTTTGATTTCCTTTAGAGAAATCGATGGTAGATTTGGTTTTCCCAGTGTTGAAAAGCCATCCTCCTAAAGCATAAAATGCACACGGGTTCATTGAGTTAGTGCCATATTGATTCCTGACTGTCTTAGAGGGAGGTGGCTTGTCTCTGCTATTATGAAAAGATTTTGGTTTATAGTATCCTAAAATCATAGATTGAAGGAGCTAGATGGAAATCATGCTATCTGGCCATTTGGTCATCATTGACATCATCTTCATCCTCCTCCTAATTATCATAACTAACATTTATATAGTGCTTTAAGGTTTACAAAACTTTATATATATCATCTCATTTGATTTTCACAACAATCCTATGAGACAGTTGCTATTCTTATCCCCATTTTATATATGAGGAAACTGAGTCTGAGAGAGGTCAATTGATTATTCAGGTCACACAATTAGGGCCATTCAGTGAGTTAAAGGAATTGTAGCCCAGAGAAATACATTGACTTGCCCAAGACCTCATGACTTAAGTTCTCAATAACTGTACCCTAAATATGTTCCTTGTTTAGGGGTTCAGAATCCTGGGATGCTCCACTGTGACCAGAACTTGTAAGGGGACATTTATTGTACTTTTCTATGTTCTGAGACTGAGGCTTTCACCCAGATTTAATGAGCTGAGGGTGATTTCAGAAGAGAGCATAGATTTAAATTTGGAAGGGGTCTTAGAGGCAGTCTAGTCCAACCTCTTCACTTTATTGAGGATAAAAAATGAGGTGCAGAGATGGAAGTGACCTGTCTAAAGTCACACAGATACCAGGTAGTGTAATTGAAGAGAGCCAGAATTTGAACCCTGGCCCACTGGATCCTTTCCACTGAATTCTATTTGATCATAGTCAAACATGGCACTGTAGCATGACAACCCAGCCTCCGAGAACAAGGAAACTTGAAAAGGAATTAAATTGAAAATTGACTAAACGTGCCTTCCTCTGGCTGCTCAGAAAATGGAAAATAATCCTCAACTTTCAAAACAGGTTTTTTTTCCTCCTCCCTCAGTTTTCCTTGCTGCTTCAGTTTCCCTTATTGAATGGCACCGTTCTCACCCTGCTGCTCCCAGAGCCATCAAATGACCTTTTCAGTAATTGGCTTTCCCGATGCAGAAGGGAAAAGGTTTTCTGTTACTCGCTGAGTCTCCTGCATGCTGTACCTGATGGCCTCTATCAGGGCACTACCTGGCTTTGTGTTAAACATTTTTCTAAAGGTTCCCCGAATGCTTGGCACTCGAGCTAAGCATGAAATACCTTGATGCTGACGCCTGGTACAGCAGGTCTGATCGTTAGCTAACATCGGAGGGTGGCAGGGTTTGGGGGAATAAATTCCTTTCTTTTCCTATGCTTTGAGAAAAAAGATCAGGCCAAGGGAGTCCCCAAACCAAACTTCTGAGCTGTTGGGAAGCAGCTGGAGTTCATTTCAACTCTTAACTTTCCTGGGAGTTAGATCATCTTGGACATCAATGCTTTTCTCTAGTAGAGACCCAAATCTTCCAATTAGGGGTTTTCCACCCTTCTCCTTCCTAGTCACAGTTCTTTAAGGGTAAAGAACCAGGGAATTGAACATCCAGACACCTAGATTCCCTTCCCAGCTCTGACACAGAATCAATTTGTGACCTTAATATAATAAAGCCAGCAAGTTACTGATAATGAGGAAACCGGCACATTTTCCTCATTAGTGTAATTGGAAGCTTGCTTATTGATTGATTGTTTACTGAAGGCCTCACCTATGGAGATGGGTTTTCTTATCTATTTGAAGAAAAAAAACAGACATTGCTTGGTTAATTCTCTGAAAATGGACTCTTAGCTGGGGTTCTTTCCCTGAAGTCAATGAAATTGTCTTTCTTTGCTTTTTTAATTTCGATAACTCATTTCCTTCGTATTCATATGCTTATTATAGGTTATAAGACTTTACTTGCCAAGATGATGAAAAGCGTCCATAATAGTAATGAAAATTTGTTGTTTTCAGGAATGTCTGACTCTTTGTGACCCCATCTGGGGTTTTCTTGGCACTGTTAGGAAAATAGCCAACATTTATTTGGTGCCTTTTATAGTTATTATCTCATTTGATCCTCAGAACAATACTGGAAGGTAAATGCTGTTGATATCCTCATTTTACAGGTGAGGAAATGGAAGTCAACAGGAGTTAAGTGACTTGCCCAGGTCACACACCCAGAAAGTGGTTGAGACTGAATTTGAACTTGTCTTCCTGACTCTTGGTCCAGCACGTCAGCCTCTTGCTTTTCGGAAATTCTTGTCCATATCTGATGGACGTATGTCCACCAGGTCCATATGTCTCAGCCATGCATCCTAGCTCTAACACTGGCTGACTTGGTAAGCCCCACACAATTTGTTTAACTCACCTGAGATCTCAGTTTCCTCATCTGCCAAATGAGAGATTGCAATGCTTACTTCACTTGCTTGGCAGTGGGGAAAATTCTGTTAAACCATACCATACTATAGAAAAGCTGAAGTGAGATATAAATTGTACGTGTTTCCATTTCCTCATTTGTTTCCAGGTTCACTGCCGCCATATTGGTTAGTTCAGGTGAAAAGCCTGTTCTGTCATGAAATTTTGCTCATACCAAGAGTTAGCCCCACCAAAGGAATGGCCATTTGTTGCTCATTGGACAACGATCTTAATTTTAGAATTTAGAATAAAATTTGTGGATTTTTTGGAATCAAATGGAAGTTTACTAGTGGGCTAAAATTGTGAAGGCCTATTGTACAGATATAAACATGCAGTCAGATCTTTAGGTCTTTTCACACATGCATCTAGGATAGATATTACAGATGGACAAAGGATCATTAAACAGGAGGAGGAAGGCAGTCTGGATTATCTTTAGGAAATTACGAAACTGTTTTCATTTCTGTTGAAAGTGAAGGCCTGGGGGCAGCTGGGTGGCTCAGTGGATTGGGTCTTTTTTTTTTTTTTTAAACCCTTACCTTCCGTCTTGGAGTCAGTACTGTGTATAGGCTTCAGGGCAGAAGAGCGGTAAGGGTAGGCAATGGGGGTCAAGTGACTTGCCCAGGGTCACACAGCTGGGAAGTGGCTGAGGCCAGATTTGAACCTAGGACCTCCCGTCTCTAGGCTTGGCTCTCAATCCACTGAGCTACCCAGCTGCCCCCGTGGATTGGGTCTTTTTGAAAGTGATCCTCTAATGTTGGGGTCCCTGCAGTAGATTCTGATGTTCATTCTCCACAATGTTTATAGGCACTGAGGTCTCGGGGAAACATTTGCTAAGGAAGTGATGCTTGGGGCCCCATTCTGCTTCTGAAGCAGTGACTAGGAAGGCATTGACACATTCTCAGGTAGGGCTGCTATCTACTGAATACGTCTTCCAAAGATTTGCCTGGGCTATTTGGGGTCCCCCTTTTTTCTGCAGTTTCTTCCATTGCCTAGAGCTGCGAAGCTGTGAGATGACAAAACATAGGTTATTCTGAGAAAATGGACATCTTCACAATTTCTGGAGTGATGCAAATGAATAATAATACAAAGGAAAAGTAATACAGAGGAAACAGGATGTGGCATCTTGCTGGTGGCATGAGTGTGCAAGTTCTGGGATGACTCAAGAGCTCAGAGAAGAGTGTATATTGAAAACAGTCAGTAAATACTTTGGGTGATAATTATGTTTTTCATGCTAAATACCCCTGAGGGAGAAAGATTTCAGAGGACCCTATGTTAGCTCTAAGAAAGGACTTTAGGGATCATCTGTAGAGTCCAGAAGTTTTTAATGTGGGATAAATTTTGGAGGGCCCATGAATTTGAAAGAAGGAAATAAGGCTTCGTTAAAACACCCATTGTGTGACAATATCGTGTTAAACACATTACAGATATTATCTCAGTGGATCTTCACAACCCTAGGAGGAAAATGCTATTGTTATCTCTATTTTATAGTTGAAAAAAACCAAGGTGGAAAAGGCCGTGTGCCTTGCACAGGTTCGGACGGCTAGTAAATGCCCGAGGTCACATTTGAACTCGTGTCTTGGTGCAGCAGATTGTGGGGTGGTGGTGATGATTGAGAAGCTCTACTTCTAACTTCTTCATATCCCTCTTCTCAAGCTTTGTGAGTGAAACAGTACAGATGTTCATCTAAAACTAAGTCTTCGGGTATCATTTCTTCATCCACAGGGAATTTAGGTAATCTAAGGTCAATTTTACTACAGCGGTCTAAGACTCTCTGCTTCTTTAAACTTCAGTGAAGTCTTGATGAAACCACCAAAAAACAGCCATTCAGTCCCACCTGGCAGGATTAAAGCTTGTGAGAATGCATTTTTATTTAAATAAATAAATGGTTCTGGAATGCCACTCAAAGTCATATCAAAGGATGATCTTAGGATCAAAGATTTAAAGCCGTAAGGGACCTCAGGAGGGGATCTCATACAACCCCATGTCCCTCTACCCCCCAGGTTTTATAGATGAGAAAACTGAGTTGCGTTGAGGTTAATTGACTTGTCCAAAGTCACACAATCCGTAAAATGAAAATAGCAGAATTTGAACCCAGGTCCTCTGACTAAATCCAGTGCTGCTTCTTTTGGACTAATCAAACCTAAGCATCTTTGTGATGCCTTTTTTCTTCTCTTAATACATAGTGATTGGAAATACCAGAAACCATCTCATCCCGAGCCCATTCTCAGATCTCTGCAGCCCTGTTCCCCCATCGTATACAAGTCCAAACGCCATATTCACAGGGGTTCCTACAACCCTGCCAAAGCATCACTAGAGCAACTCCTAGAAGAAATGTACTTCAGAGGGAGAAACAAATTCAACCTCTTTCTGTCAAAACCATTATTTGTTCAATTTTTACACGTCTCTAACTGCCACACCTCTATCAAACTCAAAGCCATAAGTTAGTTCTGCGACCTTTTCCAAAATAAACCTTCTAAACCGGGGCTAAAATTAACCACGCTGATTAGCTTAGCCTACAGAAGTCACACATGAGACTGTGAAAAGAAAGACTTTCCTTAGCTAAAATGCATATTCATGACCCTTCATGTAGGACTAAATTAAATACTGTACATTACTTCTTTTTAAATATTCACGACAACAAGTTCTCCTGTAAGTTACCCAAAGTGACATCATCATTGAATTAAATGTGCTCAAGTACTCTTTTGATATATAGTTCCGAAAACTGCCTCGCTATGACTTCTTCCCCGGCATTCTTAGTTCTGTCCTCTGACTCCAAGGAATAGTATTTTTTTTTCTTTTGAAACCAACTTATGTGTCTCTGAACTTCAAATACTTGAAAACAGATTCTCGTTTTCCTTCTTCTCTAAATAAAACGGCCATTTCCTCCAAACGATCCTGGAACGACAGGATTGAGCCCCATCACCGTCTTGGCCACCCACCTCATTCCAATTTGTAAATGAGCCTTTTACAATGGCGTGCTCAGAACGGAGCAGGATATTCCCAGTGTCGTCTGGCTAAGGCAGGGAAGAGAAGGGATCTCCCTCCATGTCCATCAGGCTGCCATCTTGGCATGGTTGTTTTTCCTGGGGCCAGAAACAGAAGTCCTCATGCCTTGTACCACCTGGGAATCCCCCTTTTCCTCCAGAGAATTTGAGATGACCTCTAGAAGATCCCACTCCTCTTTGTATGGAAAGAACACCAGACTTTTCATAAGGAGAGGCAACTTGTGTGCTGGATAGAGAGTTGGCTTCAGAGGCAGGAATACATGGGTTCAAGTACCATCTCTGATAAATATAGGCTAAGTGATGCTGGGCAAGACACTCATGTAGTGCTCCAGACAGTTCTCTAAGACTACATTGCAAAGAAATTTATCACTGATGAAATCCCAGGTCATATCCTATTATACAACCCTGCCTGGTCAGAGAATCCTCTTTAATCCTCCTTCTTCTCCGTTTTATCTTCTTTTGTGTTTTTTTTTTAAACCCTCACCTTCTGCCTTGGAATCAATACTGTATATTGGTTCCGAAGCAGAAGAGTGGTAAGGGCTAGGCATTGGGGGTTAAGTGACTTGCCCAGGGTCACACAGCTGGGAAATGTCTGAGGTCTGTTATATCTTCTCCCTTCCAACCTATTGATATGAATTTGTAGTCATCTTTCTCTCCTCCAAGCCTTTTGGTTCTTTCTTTGTGTCATGGATCATTTCTCCCCTCGGACTGATGAACCCTTCAGTCTTTTATCTCCAAATTCAGGGTAGGGACTACATAGTAGTTAAACTTTGTATTTTCCTGGCATCCAAGACAATGCTCTGTATAATTTAAGAAGGGTTTGGAAATGTTTTTAAATTGCATTAAATTGCTCTTTCTGGGCTAAGATGGTACAGGAAAGATTGTACAGGAAATCAACTCTCCACCAGTATTCCAGCAAAAAATCTAAAAAGGCACCAGATCAAATAATGATCAAGAAAGAAAGGCAGAAGGGCAGCAAAGGATATCCTTGCTGGGGTGGTTCTTCTCGATCCAGAACAGGATCCTCACCCCGTCCTTACGTCCGGGGAACAGTGACCAGACTCTGCACAGAGCAGGCATTTTCTTCTATGAAGTGGAATTATGACTTCATCTTCCGAAAGGCGGGTGGCTAGACCAGGAGGCCTTTGGAGATCACTCTCAGCTCTAAGCCCTAAGATGAAATGATTCCACAGACTAGAGCAGCTCTCTATTCCTGGCCCTCCAGCACATTGCCACGAAACGAGTTTCTAAATGGGCCTTTTCCATTGCCAAAGAATTTAAATCGCTATCCCAGCAGCCCGAGTCCGGGCTCTCTCTCATCTCTCCTCTTGCTCCCCGGCTACGTTTCCTCATTAACTGCATTTCAAACCAGAGCACAGCCAGCAATTTGCTTATTTTTTAGGAGGAAGATGAGCTTGTGAGCCAGCTGGGGTTCCTCTTCTTTGTAGAACCTGGGACCATCGCTTCCCTCTTGTACCCCGGCTTATGGGCAAGCCGCAGAGCTCTGCGGGGCTTTCCACAGGCACCATCCCAAGGCGGTCGTGAAGCTGCCCACAAGGAATCTCGTGCTGCCCGTCTGGGTGGCCAAAGCACCAAGGCAAGAGCTCGTGAGAGGGGAAAGCAGAAGGGGAAACGGGGTCATTCCTCCCCACTCACTTCGCTACGGTCTCTCTAGTTTTTCTTCCTCGCCGTGCCCAGCATCATCATTTGGGCATGGACCCGGGATGGGGATGCTCTTGTGGCTACTGATAATGTGGAGAAGCCACAGAGCCACAGGGGAAACCCAGGCCTTCGCCCCCCTTTGAACTCTCTACTCTGCCATCTCTTGAGAGGAGGTCCACAGTTTTCATATTACCATTTCGCAGAAGAGTAAACTGAGGTCCAAAGAGGTTAAGTGATTTGTGCATGTTCATAAAGCTGGTTAGTCCTAGAGACAGGGTCTGAGCCCAGGTCTTCCAGACTCCAGGTCCAACACTCTGCATATATAACTTAAATAATGTCTACTAATAGCTAGCCTTTGTATAGTGCTTTAAGGAGCAAAGAGGTGGCACAGAGTGAGGAAGACATGAATTCAATTCCAGACCCAGACACTGTTTGACAACCTGGGCAAAGCATTTAACCTCTATCCACCTCAGTTTCCTTAACTAGAAAATGGGCATAATAATAGTAATATCTGCCTCTCAGGCTTGTGGTGAGGATCACATAATGGGATATTTGTAAAGCACATAGTAAGTTCTCAATAAATGCCTATTTTCTTCCCTTTGTGGTTTGCAAAGGACTTCACAAGTATTATTTTAGCTGCACAAGAATCTTGCGAGTTAGGCACTACTATTATCTCCATTTTACAAAGGAAGAAGAAACTGAGGTAGACAGTAATTAAATTAAAATGGGTTAAGATGGTGACAAGATAGATTTTATAGGATTTAGTGTCTGAGGTCAGATTTGAATTCCGTCTTCCTGACTCCAGATCCGGTTTGATTTATGCTGTAGTCGTACCCAAGCAAAGCCTTTGCTAAAATCAATACTAAGTTTCCCAGGAAAGACCGACCTCTCTCTATTTGTTAAAAATGGATCCTTTGACCCCTGGCAATCTTTTCCCCCCTTAAAACTCTTATTTTCTGTTTTAGATGCTGGGGGTCCGAAGGGGGGTTACTAGCAGTCCAGTTCCCCTTGGGGGTGGGACAATTGAGTGAA
Organism: Gracilinanus agilis; assembly: GCF_016433145.1. Taxonomy (NCBI): domain Eukaryota; kingdom Metazoa; phylum Chordata; class Mammalia; order Didelphimorphia; family Didelphidae; genus Gracilinanus; species Gracilinanus agilis. Next base: position 40,518,846 of record NC_058134.1, read on the forward strand.
AAAAGGAGTGAGAAGAGCCAGAGACCCAGTAGTGGCTGATCCGAAGTGCCATCTGCTGCTTTAATTTTTATATCATTTTTCTCAAGATTACATCAATGTTGGCACGAATTCCATTCCCACCATACGTCTTATCTTTGGAGACAATGTGTTAGGTGTGTTTGACGGATCTCTCGGGCTATAGTAGTGAGAACGTACAGGCCTTTTCATGGGAGACAACTTCTTCATATTTCATTCATTGTTCTTTTATATTAAATTACTGCACCAAATCGGATCTGGGAGGGGGGGAAACTTGGAGACTGTTCTGGCCTGTTCTTGCAGGCATCTGTGTATGGGAATCTGAGTTAGAGATTTAAAATCTTTAACATTAACTCACTATATGCTGGTTTGTTGTGAAGTGACTTCTAGGGGAAGTTTCTGTATTATGGGGGGTTATTTGGGGATAGTGTATGTGACTGTGGTTGTTCTTGCCATGAATCTGTATCGTTTTTCTGTGTTTCCCTGGAGCTGAATAAGGATACTGACTGCAATAGTTTCAGTAAAAGGGATAGAGCTGTAAAAGATCATGGATCTAAGGTTCTCAGAGGTCCTCAGTTCATCATTTTAAAATCATCTGCTATGTGCCAAGTCCTGGGCTAGTCTACTGGATCAAAGAAGTTCATGACTCGTCCCAAGTCACAGAGGTAGAACACTCAGGATGGATATGATACGGTCCCCTGGCTCCCAAGCTACCTTTCTTTGCACAATATTGTATAGCGTCTCCAAAGCTGAGGCTGCCCTCGAGTCACCATTTCTCATGCAAATATAAAAGAACGTAAGAAGTTACTGACAGGAAAGAATTTCAGATTATTTCCTTGAAATATCAAAGCATGAGGGGCAGCTAGGTGACTCAGTGGATTGAGAGCCAGTTCTAGAGACCTGGGTTCAAATCTGACCTTCAATACTTCCTAGCTATGTGATCCTGGGCTAGACATTTAATTCTTGTTGCCTAGCCCTTACTGCTCTTCTATCTTGGAACCAATACACAGTATTGAGTCTCAGACAGAAGATAAGATTTGAAAAAAAGAAATATTGACACATGAAATATACTAGTCTTTTATGCATCCACTAAAAAATTATTGACCTCTGTTGTTTTTACATCATCTAAGTTTCTCCATATGTTCTTCCTCTTGACCCCTCTCAGAGAATAACCAAAAAATTATTATAAAATAAAATGAGATTTTATTTCTAATAATAAAGTAAGATATAATTTTTAGAAACAAAAAGTTTAAAAATAAAATGAGATTTCATTTTTTAAAAACATAGAGGAAAAAGAGAAAAAATTCATCAAAATGAATTAATATGTTTAAAAAAGCTAAGTAACATTGCACAGTTGTGGACCTTTCTCTCTGTAAAAGGGGAAGGGAAGAGGACATCCATATTTTAAGAGCTTAGATGTTTATATGCCACTGACTATTGAGTCCATTCCCCTTTCAATAGGAGTAGTTTGCTAAGGTTTTCCCAAATCCTCTGCCTGGGTTTCTATCATTAGACTGAACAGCTGACATCCCCAACTCCTCTCCCCACCAGCCCCATGTCTGTTTTCCCCCCTTCTTTGGAAAGTACCTTTTTTTCCAACAAACCTGCCTCTTTTTACTATCCTCTTTGAGTCAGAATGGCAATTGCTCCAACTGGTAAAGTGGATGTTTGCCATGAAAAGATAAAACCTGTGTCCTCCCCCTTCTCTTTGAGGGCTCTCAGAACACATGGAGTAATTAAACATGTGCCATGTGAGACTCTGTAGCCTGATGGTCAAAATGAATAACCTCCTTAGGGGGCCGTAGCCTTGTCGGTGACATCTCTGCCCCTCCTGTTTTATATGTGTTGAAGTTCAAATCAAAGTATTATTTGCTAGCCACAAAGTTCCCAAAAGTATTATGAAGATGGCCTTAGACACTTCCTGGCTGGGTGACCCAAGACAAGTCATTTAACCCTTCTTGCCTCACTACTCTTCTACCTTGGAACTGATGCTTAGTATTAAGATAAAAGGCAAATGTTAAAAAAAAGGAAAACTCTGCAGATCTAATGTAAACATGTTGGAGTGCAGGGATGGTGTGGAATGACCTTGAGAATAAGCACCTTTCTACTATTTTTTCTCCCTTAAAATAAATAAAATAACAAAAACAGTGGCACATCCAACAGCTCCTTCATCCCATGGAATCTTGCTCCACTGATAGCAACCTGTCATTTGAACTCGCTAAGTGTGAAATTCTTAATGTATGCTAAGGAAAGCTAGCTTGAGTCCATAGGTCACTTTGAATCAGTGGATGAAGGCAAGGCATAAATAACTTGATCTCCTTCAGGCAAGACACAGAGAGCATAAAGATATTAATGAGAGTGCTGTAGCTGAATGTTAAGAGACTTATTGGCATCCTGAAATTAAAAACGAATAGGAAAAACATATTTTAAGCAGTTAACACCTCTGCAATATTAATGTACAATTTTGGAATGGTTAAAACAGGCTGTAGCAGACTTGGGAAATACTTTAATAAAAACATATACGGTATTGATGAAATATAGGACCTGTCACCCTAAAGCAGCCAAAAAAGAGGAAGGAGACGGATAGATATTCTTAGAGAACATTCAAAGAAATCAGAACCCTACAGGAATACTTCTGGAATGAACAGACATCAGTGTAACAGGAAACAGCAGAAGATGATAGAGGGCAATGAGGAGACACACAATAGGCATAAATGTGCCTGTGGTGGATTTGTCCAACATAACCATAATTGGCTTACTTCTGGATGGAACCTATAAAGCAACTAAGATCCAAGAATGGGAACAAAAGACCCTCCATGATCTATGCTCAAAGCACTCTGTGTATACCCTTTGACTTATCAATGCCAATACTAGGTCTGTATCCCAAAGAGAATTTTTTTTTAAAAAGGAAAAAGGACCTATTTGTACAAAAAAATATGGAAGCTCTTTTTGTAGTAGCAAAGAAGTAGAAATTTTAGGTTTGTCCATCAGTTGGGAAATGGCTGAACAAGTTGTGGTGTATGATCATTATGGAATAAGAAATGATGAGTAGGACAATTTCAGAAAAATCTGGAAATATTTACACAAACTGATGCAAAGCGAAGTGAGCAGAAGTAGGAGAGCGTTGTCCACAGTGCCAGCATATTTCTTGATGAACCAACTGTAAATGACCTGGTCATTTTCAGCAAAACAGAGATCCAAGACAATCCCAGAGACTCTTGATGAAAAATGCCTTCTGCCTTCTAAGAAAGGAGTCCGGATGCAGACTTGCAACATACTATATTTCATTTTCTTTATTCTTTTTTGTTTCATTTGAGATCTCTTCCAGAAAATGTTTTCTATGATTACACATGTAAAATCTATATTGTATTGCTTACCATCTCAGGAAAGGGAGAAGGAAGGGGAGTGGGGAAGGAGAGTGAGTCAGAACAAGGGAGAGAATTTGGAGCCCAAAACTTTAAAAAAAAGAATGTTAAAAATTATTTTTAAATGCAATAGGTGAAGAAATAAAATATTATTTATTTTTAAAAGAAACCCTTCATGGATGTCATCCATATGAACTTAGCCAACAATGTTTTAGCAAGGAAATATTGAGTGTATGACTGACATGGATTTATTTGAGAAAACAGAGAAATTTATGATGGTAATTCAGAACTGGGTCATTAACACCAGAGACTACAGAAGGTAATTTTTTAAAAAGAGATTGGATTTAGTGATCAATATAAATTATGTGAGGAAATGGTAAAGAGAGTGAAATCCATTAATGATGGCTATTAAAATAAAGAACCTACTATCCACCTCATAAAGCCTGGTGACTGGGATTATACATGAGAAGTTCCCTAACTTTTATCGACAGACATAAGACAGACTCCAGTATTTTAAATTCAGACCTCTGGAGAACTCAACCAATAAACTAAACAATATTAGAAACCAGACTGGAAACCCAACCATTATCAGAGACCAAACTGTTATTCACAATTTCCTAGAAGATCCACAAAAACTTAAGGTCAGGAGGCAGCTTGAGAGCCAGTCCTAGAGGTAGGACATGGGTTCCAATATGGCCTCAGATACTTTGTGACCCTGGAAAAGTCACTTAACTCCCATTGCCCAGCCCTTATTGTTCTTTTGCTTTTGGAACTAATACATTATTGATTTTAAAATGGAAGGTAAGGATTGGGAAAAAAGGCAAAAAGCTTAAGAACAACACTTTAATCTCCGTCCCAAATGACATTCAAAATCTCCAAGCCACTTGGAAGAAAAAGCTTTATAAGCCCAAAGTGTATTCTGCCCCTTTCTCTTTGCTATAAGACTGGACTGACTACCTCTTCTCTGGTCATCTCTCTCTCTGATAATTTCTACACCATTCTTGGTGTGTAATTCTTGGATAATATATTGAGCCCAATTGTTGACCACCCTATGTCTCTTCTGTGCCCTTCAGTGCAGACTATGGTATCCCAAGATTCCAACCTATAATTGTCACATTAATGATAAATGATGTAATTTATCATTAAGATAATACATTTAAAAATAATATCTAGGTCTTATTAGAATTACCATATTAATTATACATACTATAGTAGGATAAAATAATTCAACATTAGAAAGTAAATAAGTATGATAATCATAATTATAAGCATTTTTAATTGGTATTTTTATACCATAGCTGAAGGGATTTGTTGGGGGATTTAATTGAAGAAAGGCTAAATGAAAATCCTTTCCAGAGTACCTGTATCATACATAATCTTCTCTCTTTCTGCACAGCCCTCCTCTGGAACATGGGCAGAGCAATCTCTGAGGCAGTCATTATTGAATTCCTTGGTAAACACACTCCGTCATTGCCTAGTAAGTGTGTGGGAATCCCAGAGTGCTGCCCTGATGCATCCGTTATAAGGCTCACTCTAAGGGGAGAGGAAATTAAAGCTATTTATCAAAGAGCATTTCCCCTCGATGGGAAAAGTGAACATTAATGCAACAAATGATTGCACACAAGCCAAGAAAACATTTTGATAAACACACTTGGAGGGGATTGCATTTCCTCTGCTTTCTCCTTGAAAGAGAAGTTCGAGAGAACCCTTCTAGGTCCAGATGTGGGTGCTTCTTTGAAGGTCGGTGGCCTTGTTGACTGGGTATAACTCTAGGAGCTCAGGATGGGCTCTTGGTGATGTGGAGAGCTATTCTGTTCCCACAGGATATTATCCCTTATATGCAAACATATATTTTATTAATAATAATGGCTAACTGTATAGATAAAGTACTTTAAGGTTTACTTATGTGTTAGTTTATTTGTTTCTAAGAGTAGATCTAGGAGGCAAATGCTGTGTTTTTCCCTATTTTACAGTTGAGGAAACTGAGGCAGACAGAAGTGAAGTCATTTGCTCAAGGACACAGAAGTATTACATTTCTGAGACTAGGTTTGAACTCAGATCTTCCTGACTCCAAGACCAGTACTCTACCCCCTCCCTGCCAATATTTCCTACTTGGTTTCTAATAAAAGTATGTTTAAGTTGTAGTGACATCACTGTTTTGTGACTTCTCACCTTGAATTTTGAAAGGAAGCTGAGTGTGGCATTTCCCCTGTCCTTGCTGACTCTGCTTTGACAAATGTTCCCCCTTATTCTCCTCCTGATTCCATTTGTCAGCCTTTACAGGGTGCCACTGCTATAATGAGACATTCCCAAGTCACTTCTTTGCACATCTCTGGGGAAACCACCTTCTTCCTCCGTGTCATTGTGTAATTGGAACTGTGGTGAGCTGTTCCGTGACTGTGTCTCATTCCAGAGATCCCAGAAGATCCCTTAGAAGCTGAAGAGTATTACATGGAGGTCTTTGATTCCTGTTCTGACTCAAGTGAGAAGGATGAAATAGAAGAGGTGATCGAGGTGGAGAACGAGGAGGAAGAGGAGGAAGAAGTGGTGGAGGAGGTGGTGGAGGAGGTGGAGGAGGAGGAGCTGGAGGAGGAAAAAGCAGAGAGCACATATAGAACCAGTCATCAGGTATGTATTTTGGTTAGACCAGTCAACCTCTCCCAAGAGATGGCAGAACCTCGAGCACGGGGGGTGTCTAATGACAAGAGCTCCATCCAAAGGAGAATGGAACTTCCTCACCATCTCTTGCCTGGAATATGTCGGCAACCTTCCAGTTGGTTTTCTCCTTCCTGCCCTCTTTCTGCTCCAATCTGTGTAATTGATTTCTGTGCCCTAAAACTCCAATTCCCAGCACCCCATGTTCCTTCTCATGTTACGTGCTGATGTAGGGAGGATATAAATTTGGTGTAGAAATCCATGTTCTAGCCAAGGCCTAGAATTCCCTCCTTCCCTCCACCTTTTGGAATCCTTATGTTTCTCTTCAAGGTTCAGCTCAGGTGCCACCTCCTTTCCTGATGTCCCTAACTGTTGGTCCTCTCTCCCTCCTCAAATTCTATCTGATTTATCTGTTTGAATACTTCAGCGGTAGACTGTCACCACCTTAAAAAGCCTGTTTTTGTATTTTTCTTGTATTCTCAGCTCCTGGTACAGAGTTCTAGGCTTTGCTTAATAAATGAGGATCACAAGAATGGCAGTCAAGGCCGATAGGGAAATCAGGAAAATGGAAGGATTTTTTGGGGAAAGATAATGAGACAATTTAACTTTAAGATGTCTCAAGGACCCCCCCTCTCCCCAGTTCTAAATGTATAAAAGGTGGAATGGAAATAAGAGCCTGGAGGTTGGGAGAGAGGTTAGGGCTGGATAAGCAGATCTGAGAGATACAGACTCCGAATTCTGAAAAACTACAAACCCAGAAAACAAACAAATCCCCCTCCTTGAAGATTGTCTTCCCTGAGAAGCAGTGTGTGTGGTACCAGGGAAAGAGAAATTAATTTGAAATGAGAGACTTCGTCTTTGCTGCCTATGACCTATGTGGTCAACCAGGGGCAAGCCTCTTTATTTCTCTGGGCCTCAGTTTCCTCACCTGCAAGAGAAATTTCTGAAGGCTTTTTCCAGCTCTAAATCTGTGTAACTTTATGCGCCAAATCTTATGCCCTAATTTCTTTTCATGGAACTCTACAAAAAGACAGAAAATCCCTTTAAATTGCCATTTTAATTAAGCTCTATACTGCTGTACAAAGAGATTTGGGCATAGGTATTAAAAATAGGACAGTCTTGGATGCTTAAAACTGCACAAACCTAAACTATTTTGGGCAGCTAGATGGCACCATGGATAGAGCTTGGAATCAGGGAGACTTACCTTACCAGGTTCAAATTTGGGTTCAGATATCTCCTAGCTCTGTGATCCTGAGCAAGTCACTTCATCCTATTTGCCTCAATTCCTCATCTGTAAAATGAACTGGAGATTTCTCCAGTATCTTTGCTGAGAAAACCTTAAATACTGACTGAACTGACTAAATAACAACAAAAACTCTATTGAGTTTATTTATGATGTAAACCACATTTTTCATAGCCCTGAGGCAAAAATCTAATTTCTTTTATAATGCTGTTTTTGAAATACAGCCCTCAAAATGGAAGGGGGAATAAAGAGGGAGTGGTAAATATTGCCAGAATTTGTCATAAAAATGTTCTAATTCCTTCCTAAAATTTATAAGCCCAAACATTCTTGCAAGATCAGTTCCTCATTTTCATTGAAGTAATAAAATCCTAAACTCCTAATGGAGATGCCAAAGTCCATGTTACAAAGAAAAGATTTGCATTAATGAAATAAGACACCATTATTCATACTTTGGATTTGCTGGATTGGCATGATTGGAATTCCAAGAGACTATGGGAAATATTTCAGAGAGAAGGGCCAGGTTATGCCACTTCTCAGGGGCAGGAGCTAGAGTGATGAGTGGAGGGAACAGCCAGTGGGCTGATTGGACTGGAATCTAGAGGGTAAGGAGGAGTGATGGGAACTAATCCTGGGAAGTGAGGCTTTAAAGGTCACACTGGAGAGTTTCTAGTTTATCTTAGGAGCAGTAGGGAACCACTGATTTTTCTTGGGTACAAGGATAACCTGTTAAGACAGTCTGCTTGTCTTTTCTCTCCCTTCAACTCTTGTAGAGTTGTTGATCCTGGCAAGTTTAGCTTAGGTAGTGTTTAACTTTCAGTATTTGTTTTAATCTCTTGTATGATCAGAACTGATGATTGAATTTCACATTTATAGCTGGAATGAATGGATAAAAACATTTATTAAGCACTACTATGTGCAAAGCACTAAGTGCTAGGGTTCTAAGTTCTAGGTTGTTCTAAGTGCTGGGATTATAAATGGAAAAGTCAGACAGTGTTTTGTCCTCAAAAAGCTCCTATTCTGTTTTATTTTGGGGTTTTGGTCTTGTATGAGTGTGCTCTTTACAACAGTGATCAATATGGAAGTGTGTTTTGCATGATAATAAAAAGAAAATAAAGAAAGAAAATAATGAACAAACAATTCTATTTAAATAAAAAGGTGACAGATATAGGAAGTTTCAGCTGTAAGCCAGATGGAAAAGTCCAGTGGTCCCTGTGGTCCAACAGAAAAACAGATGATAATTTTTTATCTTCTTTAAGGTTATTAGATGAGATCTTACCCATTTCTGAGGTTGAGCCATTTGGCAGTGCCAAGGATGTGGAGCATCTCCTTTCTGGGTCTTCAGTAGCTGTAGCAGCTGAGGAGGTGGTGGGGGCTGTAGCGTCTGCAGGAGCTCTCACTTAGACTTCTTTTTTGCTAAAGGTAGACTTGTTTGCCTGTCCTAGGTGACAGTTGGTTGGGGTGGCTGGTTTTCCCACGTGGGGTGCTCTCCTCAGCAGTGGCCTCTGCGGCTGGTAGGAAAGCAGGACCAACAGTCTGTGGGATGCTACTCTTCTCTGAGCTCTTGTCTATGTCTGTTGTTCAATGGCTGATGAACCTTTGAGGCATTCTAGTCCAAAGCCAGGAAATGAAGACCCACAGAAGATGTCATTTGTTCAATAAACAGTTATTAAAGTACCTACTGTATGTTTGGCATCTGCACTAAATGATGGAGATACAAAGAAAGAAAAAAGATAGAATCTAATAGACTAAAGAGGTGGATAATATGAAAATGGATTACCTGTTTCCAAATAAGAAACACAGAAGAAATGGGAGATTTTCCCTTGCTAAGGATCATACGGTAGTAGGTGAAAGAATTTGAATCCAAAGCCTTGATTCAGTCCTTTTCCTACTTTACCATACTGAAGATGCATTCTTTATTGTTCAATGAAAAAAAGACATTTCTTTAGAATAGTGTCCCAAAGGAAAGCAGTCTTAGAATCCATTGTGATGGAAGAATAAGTTTTCTGAGTGAGGTTTGTTATATTCTTCCTAGAACCCAATTGGAATCCTCCAAATGCCCTCTGTGTAAGAGCCTGCTTTCCTCATGATCCTCTTGAGTGTCAGTTGCTTTTCTTCAGATACTGGAAATGTTGTAGAAGGCCACCACGGCTCCTTTATCACAAACCATTACAATAGTTTTAATAATGTGACCTTTGAAATGGCAGTTATTGAATTGGAACAAGCCCTACAACCCTTTGGAGTACACCATTTATAGCTGTCACCACAATGGTGTACTTTACCATCATGAATGTTGGGGGCAAGGGTGGGGATGGGGAAACCAGAGCCTGACACTGAGATGGTTTTTCTCCATTTTAATCAACATTTTATAGTGCTTCAGTGTGACAAATGTTTTCATATAGCCTACAGTCATCTTTCGATTGCCTTGTTTGTCTTTTCCTTTCCTGAGTAAAACAAATGTTCCAGGTTTGCCAGCAAAACGTGTCCTTACCATCCAACCTTGTGGTATGACCCATTTGGGAATAGTTGCTATTTAATGAATGTATCTGTTGGAAGGGGGCCATTCAGGACTATAGTATTTCTTCTTGCTATGGAAGAAGGGCTCCCAGGGTCTATTTTCTCAATTCTCTCTTTTTCTCTTTCTTTTTTTTTTTTTTAAAACTCAAAAGCAATCCTGACCAGCTGAAGACTTTGTTACCACCATCATCTTAGTGATTGTAGAATCCTTTTGCAAGCTGATGTAGTAAGGCAGTAAAGTTTTGGAAAATCTCTCTATAATAGGTTTAGGGGGACACAGGCTTCCAATCAGGGGTTTAATGGGAGATAAAAGGAATTTTTGAACCCCAAGTCAGATGGTTGTCTGAAACCATGGGCCCTCAATTAGTGCCAGACATGGGACAATTAACAAAAAGACTTAATCAATGCAAATCTTTCTGATCGTTTTTCTTAGCTACCATTTATGAAGGGGCTGGAGCTAAAAGGTCTCTTTGTGACATATATACGGCTTCCCTGTGGTCTACCGCAGTCACTCAGGGACCCATCACAAGCCAGCTGAATGTCCCAGGATAGCATTAGGTTCCTCTATTACCCTTTGTCTAGAGCTGACTCAAGGTCCATGGTCCCAAGCAATCATTAACTTGGAGTAGAAAATTCCCATCAAATCCTAGTTCTGAACCCATGTCTCCCAAACCTATTTTGGAAACTCTTGTTCCCCATCCCATCTACCCACCCCTAAACCAAGTTTTCCCCCCCAGTTCCCAAGATTCTTTTTTAATTGACTCGCAAATGAAGACTAAAAGCCTGGTTGAAGCACCCTTGTCCAAAGGCCTACATTTACTATGTCCAGTTACTGGTAACAAAACCTTGACTTGTGTTTGTGTTTCAGCCTCCACAAATCTCTCTCTGTTGAATCGTTGCAGACTAGGTTAGAGGGACCAGGAGGTGATATTGTGCCTGAAATAATGATGCAAAAATAGACAGGTGGAGTCCGTGAGTGCTGGAGCCCAAGACACTGAACAATTTTTGCATCAAATCCTGAAAGGTCATTTGTGTCTTTTCCTGCAGTGGCTGCTTGTAATTGGACTACCGCCTTGTCACAACAATAATTATCCGTCCTTCCTCCTAATGCCTTTGAATGCATTATCTGTGAAAGCAGAGCTAGATCGGGCATCACTTGCACGGATGTTGGGATGAAAATGAGATGATGTCTGGAAAACCTCTGTAAACTGTAAAAATGCTGCACAGATAGAAGTCCCTATTGTTAATTGAATTGTGGCCAATTAAGAGAGATCCATCAGGCTGATTCGTGCTCCCAAGAGAGGGCTAACTTATGTGGGAGAAATGTAAACTTTATCCACCCACATCTAAGTGAACGTCGGTGGATATGGGCCAGTGTATGACAGCTCTAAGTGCCCAGCAATGCTTTCCCCAATCCAAAGGACCTAGCCTTGGGAGTATAAACGAGGGGTCCTCCTTCATGCACTCAGTTGTATTCGATTTGTCCTTTAATCACTTAACCGGAGGGGCAGTGAGGTGGTGCAATGGACAGAGCACCAGGACTGGAGACGGGAAAACCTGAGTTCCAGTGTGGCTTCAGACTCTTCCTAGCTGTGTGATCCTGGGCAAATCACCTCACCCTGTTGGCCTCAGTTTCCTCATCTGTGAAATGAGCCAGAGAAAGAAATGGCAAACCACTCTAGGATCTTTGCCAAGAAAACCCCAAATGGGGTCATGGAGGGTCGGGCACAACCAAAACAACTAAATGACAAAAATGATGACTTGTGACCTGATATAGAGCAACATTATTTAGGGGACCAGGTAGTGCAGTCAAAAGCCTGTTGGACTTGAAGTCAGGAAAACTTGAGTTCAAAACCTGCTTTTGGGGGCAGTTGGGTGACTCAGTGGATGGAGAGCCAGAGCCAGAAAGGAAAGGTTTAAATCTGACTTCAGACAGACAGTTCCTAGCTCGGTGACCCTGGGCAAATCACCTAACCCTCATCACTTAGCCCTTACTGCTCTTCTGCCTTAGAATTGGAAAGTATTGATTCTAAGATAGAAGGTAAGGATTTTTTAAAAATCCTGCTTTAGGCTCTTACTAGATATGGGTGTGAGAAATCATAGTTATCTCATTTGTAAAATGGACATTAAAATAGCACCTAGTAAATTAAATTAAATTAAATAGCACCTCCTGTAGTTGTTTTGGGGAACCTATGGAAAGTGCTTTGCAAACCTTAAATGCTATATACATCTTTTCTAGTTACTCTTAGTATGACTTTCCCTTCCCAATTTTATTTATGTGGATGAGAATAGAATTTACTGTGGGAATTCACTACAAGATTAGCTTTTGTAGCAGTGGGAAAAAACTAGCTTGGCTAGTAGAAAAAAGGGACTTGCTTGAAATCCAAAGACCTGTGTTTAAAATCCTAGCTTTGATTCTTCCTAACTTCCTAACTGTTAATTTATAGGACAATTGTTTATTTGCTATTAGGGGGGATGTGTGGAGTTTCCCCCAGGACACTCTGAAACCAATGAAAATACAAGTATCTTGTTTTCTGATGATGAATCCTGAAGACTGGCCGGAGAGATTCCACTTTGCTCTTTCCTTCATGAGATTCAGTTTTAGCTCCTCTCATCTTCTGATCCAGTTCATTCATTGTTGGTTCAGTGAGCTCCCAGCCATCCAGAGTAGCTTTTTTGCTTCTTTTTACTTTTATATAGACCAAATAGACTCCTTTCCAAAGAAGAAATTTTCATAAGGTGGATAAATTAACAGAATTCAAATCAATTTGGTAAGCATTTTTAAAACACCTACTATGTGCCAGGCTCTGGGGACAAAGACAAGAATGAAAGGATGCTCAAAAGTGGTTGTATATTAAGGGATTCCCTTTGGGAAATGAAACTTTTTTTCTCCCGCATTCTTTAGGAGAAATAACTCTCGAATTCCAGGTTCTCTGGTCATTTTCCAATCGACCATTAGCTTGAGATTATATAAAGCAACAGCCAAGAAGTGAAATGTTGGAGTGGAGAAGATTGATTAGGACTTGAGGAGACTCTCCAGATTGCTGGAACTGAATGGATTACTATTTCAGCTCCTAAAAAAAAATCTATTGCAGCATGCTGGCATGATTACATTATGATGTGGCTTCATCAGCCTCACATTGGTTTTCCCTCTCATCCTTTAAGTTTTTAAATCCCCATCCAGAATCTGGAAGATTCTGCTGCTGAAACATTAAAAGATGTCCATAAAAACACCATAATCCAATCCAACCTGCTCTAAAGAGGAAAGGAAGTTGCAGTTAGCTTTGACTCATGTAGAACAAATGAGACATGGACAGTGAACTCTGTTAGACTGACAGTCTGCTCTCAGTGACTCAGAATTCAGGGACAGTTGTGGGGTTGGGGGTATTTGTCTACAGCCCTGTTTTGCAGAGATGGCACTCTAGTTTTTCTTTCTCCATTGCATGCCCCTAAAATCTCTTTTTCCTTGGTGATAGATCATAAGACCCTGGGTTTGAGGACAGTTCCATTATTACATGGTTCTGGGCTAATGAACAACTCACATCTTTTTCATAAATTATGAACTAATCAGGGATAATCAGGGACCTTGGTATCTATTAGAACTAAGCTCTGGGATTAAAACAGAAGAGGTATTTCTGAACATAAAGCCATGGGATAAAGCCACCTTAAGCTTCAGCCTCATTTTCTGTGGATGGGAGAACTTTGACAAACATTTGTTTAGAGAAAGGGGAGTCAGGAATAGAGCAGTGCCTGGAATATGTAAATAAATAAACAAAAATTTAATAAATAACAATGTAAGCAAATAAAAATTTAATAATGATGCAAATAAATACTATAAATAAATAACAATTCAGTAAATAATAAGGTAATTAACAAATAAAAATATAATTATGTAAATAATCAATAAATAATGTAAATAAAATTAAGTAATTAAGGTAATTACTACATAAAATACAATAAATAATGATATAAATAAGCAATAAACAGATGATGTAAATAAATCATAATGAAATAAATAATTTAATAATGTACATTGTTGATTATAAGGATTTATAAGGATTAAATTAGTTTATTCTGAGCAGAAGTGTTAGGACAGTGACAGAGTTGTAATGTGAATACTGTTTTCTATAAAAGAAGTAACAGATAGAATGTTTCTGTGGGCTCTTTAAAGGGAAGTGCCTTCTAAAAAGGGCCAAGGGCTCTTTAAGGAGAGACAATAAAGCCAGGGAGGAAAATGCTGTTGGGGCCAGTCTCTTGAACTTCCTCTCTTGAACAGGTTGCTCTAGATTTTTCCTCTGAGAAGATAAGTTAGTGATTTGAGATAGTAAACTTTGAGAAGTTGGATTAACATCTAAGAAGCTAAAGAAGAATCGGAGTGAGAGCTTTTCTCTCAAAAAGAGAAACAGCTACCAAAGGGGCTCTGTTCTGTGTCACTCGAATAGTGTCAGTGTCTGGCTCTCTGCCAGGAGAGTCTGATAGACTAGAGAGTCTAATAGCCACATCTGGCAGTTAGCTTCAGGCAGCTTCTTAATTTTCATATATTATTTTAAGGAGGTTAATATAAATTAAAGTTCATCTATTAGAATAAGTTTAGTTAGATAGAAATTGGATCTTAGATAGTTGAGAATAGTTTAAGGAGGTTCATCTTGGTGAACAAGAAGAAAATCCATGAGGATTTATGATGGTGGGGGGATATTTAGAAATATTAGAATTAGAGTTAAGAGATTTCCTGTTTTATTCTTATAATAATTTTATCTTGTCCCTGCCTCTCCTCACAGTTACAAATAAATAAGTGTTAAATTAAGCTGAGTCCAGCATTTCATCCACTGCCTTCAGCTGACAGCTTTAGCCTATCTATGCCCCCTGATCAGTATCAACCAGCTATCAATATCCAAACCCCATATAAGATCAATATTTTACTATAACAACATCAATAATAATTCAGTAAATAATAAGGTAATTAATCAGCAAATAATAAATTAATAAACAACAAATAAATCAATAAGGAATAAAATAAATAAGGAATAATAAATAAGTAAATAATAAATAAAAATAAGGTAATAAGTAAATAACAAGTAAACAATAAATTATGTAAATAAAATTTAATAATTATGTTAATAAGCATACAATAAGTAATATAAACAATCATGCAAATAAATAATTTAATCAATAAGATCCAATAAATAATGTAAATAAATAAATAAAAATTAATGGTTATGTGAAGGAATACATCATAAAGAATGTAAATAAGTAAATAATTATGTAAATAAATATTTTAATAAATAAAAATTCAATAAATAATATAAATTAATGAATTTAATTTAAGTAATAATGTGAACAAATAATTTTATTAAATAATATAAATGATCACTTACTAAATACATATTTATATATTACATATAATATATATAATATATAATATATAATATTATAATTATAAATAAATAAAAATTTAATAAATAATCTACAGTTTCCAGAGAATCTTAATCTTAACAGGGTAAAGTGACTTGCCACAGTCACCTAGCTAGCACATTTGAACCCAGGACCTCCTGTCTTTAGACCTGGCTCTCTATCTACTAGGCAAGGTTAGAGAAGTCCCTGTGTTAGAGGGTCCTGAAATTACAATTAAGACCTCAAACGTCTCCCTTCACAAAGACTGTCACCCAGACAGCAGCCTTTCTGCAGTGTTTGCAGGTGTAGACCTGTGTGTGTCTATGCTCTTCTGAGATATGCAGATATCCTGAAAACAAACAACGACCCCCATGCAGGGGGAGCTGGCCGGCCATGGAGAAGAGAATTCTAGGAGGGATTTTTGCAGACACACAGCTGTTCAGGACTGGGCAGATTAATGGGGACAAAGAATTAAATTTACTACCATCTTAATAAACCTTACAACTTTTCACACATTTTCAAAAAGAATTTCATTTGCAACAAGTCCTCCTTTGACTGCTGCTTCTTGTTGGATGCGTTGAGGCATCGAGTTCACAAGATTTGACACCGAGTCTTGACTTCTTCATCAGAAAGCCTCAGCTGATCAGAATGGCCATTAAGTGGACCTTTGATGTCCTGCTTCTCAAGGCTAGGTTGGGTGGAAGTTCCTGGGCCACCAAAGCACGCTCATCTCCCTCTCTTGGATAAATGTCTAAATCTTGTATGCCAGAAGCTACGCTAGAAGGTTATTCTGCATCTTCTATTTCTATTTGGAAATTTCTGTAATTCTAGATGAATTCTACTTTTCAACCTGCCAATATATTTGTCAGAAAACATCATTCCCTCAGTAGGGATGCGACTCCCACACCAAGTGGAAATTAAAAAAGAAATCCCCCAATATTTTGGAGTAAATGTTTTATTGAAAGGACCTCGGGTCAGTGATTGTGTGTGTGTGTGTGTGTGTGTGTGTGTGTGTGTGTGTGTGTGTGTTTGATCACTGTTTCAATATAAACTGAAACAATTATAGAGCACTGGCTCTGGAGTTAAAAGTTCAAATCCCACTTCAGACACTGGATGACCATGGACAAACCACTTAATTTCCATTTGTCTCAGTTTGCCTATCTGAGATAATATTTATAAACTGCTTTGCAAACCTTAAGGCACTATACAAGTGTTACTGATAATTATTGTTATAACTGATTTCCTTTTTAATCCTGCGTCTTATATTATGCATTTAATATATTAAATTATAGAATTTAATTTGTTTTAATATTAATATTATATAATACTGGTAAATATTATATGTATAATAATTAACACATATATTCTATGTATCCAATGTAATTATACTACATTATCTTATACTATATTTAATTCTATATTTAGAATATATTCTATATATACTCTGTAAATATGTTATTATAAATTATATGTAATTATATGATTCTGAGAAGGAGACAAGAGCTTCATCAGATTGACTGCAAAGGGGCCCATGTCACAAAAGGGATTAATATCTCTTTTCCAATTTGATGAAGATCTCATTAAAGATGATGTACATTATCTCATGACATAATAGATGTAAGAACTTTTCAAATCTTAAAGTACTTCAATTTTTTCTCTATTTTCTATATCTTTGTTCTTTCTATCTGAATTTATAATAAAAAAGAAATTTTTTTTCCTATGTAAAAGGTTGTGAAAAAATGACCCAAAGTTTTGCCCTTAGTCTTCATTTGTAGGCTTAATCATCAGCAAAGACCTTCCAGCTTTCCTAACCAAAAGGCATTTCTTCCAAACACTTCCTTCTTTTCCTAGCAGAAGAAAGAAACTTCCAGGAATGGGTTTTGGGAATGGGAGAGACATGCAGTTTCTTTGTCTCTCTCCTTCCTCCCTTTCCTATGATTTTTTTTCTTTCTATACATGGAAAGATGAAAATTTCTTTATGTTTGGGAGATACAAAGATCTCAAGGTTGAGTTTCTCTTCCTTTTTTGTTGTTGTTTTTTTTTTTGTTGTTGTTGTTGTTTGCTTTACACTTAGCATTTTATTTTTTTAAAATAATTTTTTATTTTTAGAAAAATTTTCCATGGTTACATAATTCATGTTTTTACTTTACCCTTCACTCCCTCAACCCCGCTCCCCCAACCCATCCACACCCTCCACCATAGCTAACTCGCTTTTCCACTGGTTTTAACATGTGTGGTCAGTCAAGACTTATTTACATATTATTGATAGTAACATTGGTGTGGTCTTTTCGGGTCTACATCCACAATCATGTCCTCATCAACTCAAGTGCTCAAACAGTTGTTTTTCTTCTGTGTTTCCTCTCCTGCAGTCCTTCCTCTGAATGTGGGTAGCATCTTTTCCATAAATCCCTCAGAATTGTCCTGGGTCATTGCATTGCTGCTAGTACAGAAGTCCATTACATTCAGTTGTACCACAGTGTATTGGTCTCTGTGTACAATGTTCTTCTGGCTCTGCTCCTTTCACTCTGCATCAGTTCCTGGAGGTCTTTCCAGTTCACATGGAATTCCTCCAGTTTATTATTCCTTTGAGCACAGTAGTATTCCATCACCAGCATATACCACAATTTGTTCAGCCATTCCCCAATTTTCCAGTTTTTTTGCCACCACAAAGAGCACGGCTATAAATATTTTTGTGCAGGTTTGTTTATCTATGATCTCTTTGGGGTACAAACCCAGCAATGGTATGGCTGGATCAAAGGGCAGACATTCTTTTATAGCCCTTTGAGCATGATTCCAAACTGCCATCCAGAATGGTTGGATCAGTTCACAACTCCACCAGCAATTCATTAACATCCCAATTTGGCCACATCCCCTCCAACATTCATTACTCTCCCCTGCTATCATTTTAGCCAATCTGCTAGGTGTGAGGTGATACCTCAGAGTTATTTTGATTTGCATTTTTCTAATTATTAGAGATTTAGATTTCTTTATCTGAAAATTGCCTATTCATGTCCCTTGCCCATTTATCAATTGGGGAATGGCTTGATTTTTCATACAATTGATTTAACTCCTTGTATATTTGAGTAATTAGACCTCTGTCAGAATTTTTTGTTATAAAGATTTTTTCCCAGTTTGTCATTTCCCTTCTGATTTTGGTTGCATTGTTTTTGTTTGTACAAACCCTTTTTAATTTAATATAATCAAAATTACTTATTTTACATTTTGTAATTTTCTCTAACTCTTGTTTGGTTTTAAAATCTTTCCTTTCCCAGAAATCTGACAATTATACTATTCTGTGTTCACCTAATTTACTTACAGTTTCCTTCTTTATATTTAAGTCATTCAGCCATTATGAATTTATCTTGGTGTAGAGTGTGAGATGTTGATCCAGACCCAATCTGTCCCATATTGTTTTCCAATTTTCCCAGCAGTTTTTGTCAAATAGTGGATTTTTGTCCCCAAAGTTGGGCTCTTTGGGTTTATCATACACTGTTTTGCTGACGTCACTTACCCCAAGTCTATTCCACTGATCCTCCTCTCTGTCTCTTAGCCAGTACCATATTGTTTTGATGGCTGCTGCTTTATAGTATAGCTTAATATCTGGTACTGCTAAGCCACCTTCCTTCACGTTTTTTTTCAGTATTTCCCTTGATATTCTTGATCTTTTGTTCTTCCAAATAAACTTTGTTATACTTTTTTCTAATGCAGTAAAAAAAAAGGTTTTTGGTAGTTTGATAGGTATGGCACTAAAGTAAATTAATTTGGGTAGAATGGTCATTTTTATTATGTTAGCTCGTTCTACCCATGAGCACTCAATGTTTTTCCAATTGTTTAGATCTAGTTTTACTTGTTTGGAAAGTGTTTTGTAGTTGTATTCATATAATTCTTGTCTTTGTTTTGGTAGATAGATTCCTAACTTTTATATTGTCTAGGGTGATTTTAAATGGTGTTTCTCTTTCTACCTCTTGCTGCTGTGATGTGTTGGAAATATATAGAAATGCTGATGATTTATGTGCATTTATTTTATATCCTGCAATTTTGCTAAAGTTGTTGATTATTTCTACTAGCTTTTTAGTTGATTCTCTAGGATTTTTTAAGTAGACCATCATACCATCTGCAAAGAGTAGCAGCTTAGTCTCCTCATTGCCTATTTTAATACCTTCAATTTCTTTTTCTTCTCTAATTGCTACTTCTAGTGTTTCTAGTGCAATGTTAAATAATAGAGGTGATACACTTAGCACTTTAAAAGGATCAATGGTGACAACTCTCATATAGGGGATTCTATCTCAATTTACAAAAAATGCAGGCCTTGAGATACTTAGATAGAGGTTGCTCCAGGCAACAACTTCAGATAGCTACAAACAGCTTCAGGAGTAGATTTAATTAAATCATAGGTCCCCTTATAGCAGAACAAAATATTTGAATGCAAAATTTAACACAAGATAAAAGCATTTAAAAAATATTTGCTGTTAATTCATTTGGTTCTACACTGTAAAATGCTAAAGGCTTTATGCAATGCTTTACTCCTAACTTCTCAGATTTGTTTTTGTTAATATTAAATACATTTATAATAAAAACAATTTATAAGCAAAATTTTCATTTCAGGATCATAAAATGGGAATAAATTTAGCTTAAATATAGTAGTTGAAGCTTTAAATTTTTTTTGGAACAAACATCAGTTTGAATGTTTATTGGACGCCATTATCATATCAGCTTTAAAATTTCTGCATTTGTATTTGAATACAGGGAAAGACTAATGTGGTACTCACCCAAGAGCATCTTGCCATGTTCATACGATATTAATAGATACAAGATGAAATCTGTTCTTCTAAGGCAGGCCAAAGCAACATTGTCCCAACTTGTTCTGCTTTTCAATTTTCTAAACAAGATACTGAATTTAAATTTGGGATATAGGGCTTCCTGCCTTGCCTATTGAGAGCTCGCATCCATAAATGAGCCAGAGTCTGAGTAGATATAAGGGAATGTCATTTTTAACTCAATTTTGATCATTGTATTCTCTAAAATAGTAGTAATGTCAAACTTGTCACTGAACCATACATAAAGATCCCAGAAGGTCACATACTGATTTCTTGCCCAGTTGTGTCTGACTTCATGATCTCATTTGGAGTTTTCTTGGCAAAGATACTGGAGTGGTTTGCCATTTCCTCCTCAAATGTTGACTTGGAAAACTATATAATATTTTATATGTTTTTTGTATTTTTTAATTTATTTTGTTAAATATTTCCTGGTTACATTTTAATCCATTTTGGGGTAAGACATTGTGTTTGACATCTTTACACAAAACCAAGTGCATAATCAAGGAGGTACTTTTGAAAATCTGGTCTATTAATCTCCTTTACTATGCTAGTTTCTGCCTGAACAGTAGTGAATGAATGTGGTACAGTACAGACACTTTTAGGCACAGGTCTTGGGTCCCAATATTGGTTCTGTAACTTAATGACCTCTGGCAAATGATTAGTCTCTCTTGCTCTCAGTGTCCTCATCTGTAAAATAAGGAGGTTAGAGTAGATCAGAGATCCTTAACCCAACAGATTTCAGGGGGTCCTTGAACCTGGATGGGAAAAAAATTACATATTTATTTTCCTTAACTTCTAACTGAAATTTTACATTTCTTTCCATTATGAATATAAGAAACAAACACATCAGTATAACCCTAACCTAACCAACTTTATTACTAATAGAATTTACAGATTTTTCATATCATAATATAGTTGTTGTAGATATCTGAAAATATCTGTACTTCAATATAATTTATATATTAAAATATAATAACTTTCCTTTATATTCCTATGTGTTTTATTTTGTTCATTAAAATCATCATTCTGAGTATTAGTCCACAGGTTTCATCATCCTTCCAAAGGGGGATCCATGAAACAAAAAAGGTTAAGAACCTCTGGACTAGCTGATTTCTAAGGTATGAGCTTCTGTTCTTTTAAGATGACCTTGACCTTGGCTCATTCTTCTTTTTCGCTTTAGATCTATGATTCTAAGACTATCTTCTTTAAGCTCCCTCCTCACTCTGTAGTTATACCCCTATAAACCTATAAAAAATTAAACAATGCCATTTCTAGGTTTCTAATTCCCTTATGGTTTAAAGATTGCATTTTTTGCAGGGAGTATGGATTTGCTAATTGCATTGGCACTAAAGTTGACTAGGAAAACAGTGAAATGTGCAATGGATTCAGAATTCCTCTTTAATATTAGTATTAAGATAAGATTTCAGAATTTGAAAATAAAATATGCGTAATTCAGGCAATGATGTGTAGTCTCCATCTTAATGGGATTTTTGATTGAGGTGAGGGTGTTATTGCTTAGCTGATTTCAACTGAATAAATGTAAGACTTGGCCGCATTCTCATCATTTTAACAAGTTTGTGTATAGCTAATATGTTCATGCCATGAGCATAATACAATTTTGTACTGAACTGGTCAAGCTGGCTGATCTTTTTAGGTTTATGTAGCAAAATTGTTAACATATTTCATTATTGCAATGTCACTTAAGTATTGATTTTTTAAAAAGATAAGTGGTAAAGA
This sequence comes from Gracilinanus agilis, assembly GCF_016433145.1. Taxonomy (NCBI): domain Eukaryota; kingdom Metazoa; phylum Chordata; class Mammalia; order Didelphimorphia; family Didelphidae; genus Gracilinanus; species Gracilinanus agilis. The sequence goes on from NC_058134.1 coordinate 40,540,583, forward strand.
TGACACGAATGGTGCTAGGGTTCCTTATATTTAATCCCCATAAAATTTATTGGGTTTAAGTCCCATATCTCTTTGGGTGACCTTGGATTTTGTTGTTCAGTTGTTATAGTCATGCCCAATTCTTTGTGATTCCATTTGGGGTTTTCTTGGCAAAGATACTCGATTAGTTTGCCATTTTCATCTTCAGCTCACTTTGCAGATGAAGAAACTGAGATAACCAAGGTTAGGTGACTCATCCAAAGTCCTACAGCTATTAAGTGTCTGAGACTGAAGTTGAACTAAGGTCTATCTGAATCCAAGCCTTCAGTCTATCCTCATTTCTTGGGCTTCAATATTTTCACTTATGAAGTGTTTATTCTTTCTTGTAGAATTGTAGATCCATAGATTTAGAGCTAGATAGGATTTTGGAGTTATCTTGTACAACTCCTTCATTTTACAAATGAGAATACTGAGACCCAGAAAGATAAGGGATTTCCCCAGGGTCACACAGTTACCAAATGGCAGAGTCCACATTTGAACTCAGATCCTTTTATGACAACTACAGCCCATTTGCTTCTTGCTCTAACATTCCATGACTATGTTGCTAAAAAAGGAATCCTGGCAAATTTGGTCTCCTGTTGTTATTCAAAAAGATTATAATATTTTGCTCCTAATACAATTATTAAGGAGGATGGCTCATTCTCTCCATTATTTTTAAAAGTTATATGACTTTGAGCAAAATACTTTATCCATTTGAGCATCTGTTTCCCTCTCTGTAAAAGGATTAGAGAGATGTTGAAGTCCAACTCTAGGCTATGTTTCTGTCTCTTTAATATGACCTTAGCCTAGATCAATTTTGAAAAAAAAAAACAGATTTCTGATGTAATTTTTGGTAAGGCTCCTGACAGTGATGGAGAATAGAATTCAAGTCCCTTAAACTTTTTATTCAGCAAACTAGGGACAGATCTTTGTAGGAAAAGCCTTGGTGTCTAACTCAAATCCCAAATAACCTTTAACTTGTTAATTGTTCACTGCATTTTTTGCCATAACCACATAACCTTAATCATAATTAAGATTCTATGAATTATTGGCTACTGCATTCAGGGTGATGAAATCAGATGTTAAATTACTCCAAGTTAGCAAAATAGCAAATTCAGAAACTCATTTCAAGATAAGGTCAAAGGCATCCTTATTTAAAATATGAAAGACAACCATACACGTAGATAGGATGTAATCCTTCCTTCCACCTTCCTGACCTCTCAAGCTATCATCCATGTCTCTTCCTTCAGTGTAAGTTTCTAAGTAGTCTATACTTACTGCTTTCATTCCTCATCACCACTCATCCCTTAATTGCTCATTTTCTGATTTTGTCTCTGACATTCTTCTTAAGCTTCTATTTTCATTAATCTTTTTATTTTCAAGTTCAGTGGCCTTTTATTCTGTTCTCATCTTCTATAATTTTCTTGGACATAAGACACTGTTGACCATTTCTTCCTTGTTAGTTTCTTCTCCTTGCCTTCTATAACACTGTATTTTACTTGTTTTCCTTCCACTTCTTTAAATGTGTCTTAAGTTTCCTTTGTGAACTTTTCATTCCACACACCCCCACCTTAAATATAGATTTGTACCAATATTCTTTCCTTTATCCTTTTATTACACAACATTATGTCTTAGTAATCTTGCCAACTGTAATGGATTCAATTAGGCAGATGACTCCAAATTTTATCTTTCCTAAATTCCTCCCCAGAGCTCTAGTCCAGTATTTCCTGGTACATATATCTTCATTTAGATGTCAAGTTTTGCTTAAGTTCATCACTCATTGTAATACCCCAAACCTTAACTTTCTACCCTTAACTTTTTTTTGAACCATTACCTTCCATCTTAGAACCAATATTAAGTAACATTCCCAAAGCAGAAGATCAGTAAGGGCTAAGCAATTGGGGTTAAAGTGACTTGTCCAGAGTCACACATCTAGGAAGTGTCTGAGGTCAGATTTGAACCCACTCTATCCATTCTCTATTAACTGAGTCACCCAGATGCCCCGTTCCCTTAACCTTTAGTAGTTTTTCCCACTAATCTCCCAGTCACTCTGGCTCAAAACCATAGTCATGTCTGATTACCTTTTTCCTTCCTTCCCTTCTTCTCCTACCCAACACCCATCTCCAGTCGTTTGCCAAGATCTGCTTATTCCTTCTCCCCAATGGATTTTGAGTACATTCTCTCTTTCCATTTTTATTGCACCCAGCCTAATCCAGGTCTTAATATGTTCTTGATTGCCATAATGGGTCAACTGGGTCCTTCTTCTTCTATTATCCATCTGTTCACCTTCTAGTCCCTCCTTCACATCCCTCCCTGAGTAATATCTCTCATTATCCTCTCTGATTTTGTCAACTTTATTCTTTGACACCTTCAGTAGTTCCCCTCTTCCTAGGGAATAATGTGTGCAAGTCATCCATAGTCACGACTTAGACTTACCCTTCTAGCCAAACTCATCCATTCAACAGCCCTTCTTGTGTTCTACTTCCCAGCTCTACCGGACTATTCTCTGTTCTTGATCTGCCCTTTTCCATCTTCTTGTCTTGCCACCTTCCATGTCTAGAAAGGACTCCCCTTGCCATTGTCTCTGATTGTTAAAGTCTTTTCCTTCCTTTAAGGTCCAACTTAGTTGCACCAATTGTAAGCTTTTTCTGACTGCTCCCTCTACCCTGCCACACCAAGCTGGAAATAATCATTCCCCATTTCCAATCTTCATGGTGCTTTGCCTGGACTTCTCCATTGCTAACTCTGCATAATAATTATTTGTGTGACCATCTTTCCTCCCCTGTTAGATTTTAAATTCCGAGATTGTGTCATTTTTTAATCTTTGTATCCTCAGGGCCCTTAGTACCAGGCATTGCATTTGAGGGAATTCAATTATATTCATTATTGAACTGAATCAGAATGCTTCAGGGTTGTCAGTAAATGCCCTGCGGATCAGAATGAAAACAAAAATTCAGGTGCTTTCATCCCAATCTGTTGTAGAAAATTTTGAAGAAATTAAAAAAGGGGGTGATAATTAGGTAAATGTCTCCTTTCTCTCCTTGACCTATATGGCACAAAGCTGACCAAAGAATGGAGCTCAATAGGGCTTCTTAGAGCTCCATGCCTATTTACTTATTATCAATGACACCTGAAATAAGACTGAGAATCTTACGTCCCACACCCCCACTCCCATCAGAATAGGTCAGTCCAGTCAGTGATCACAATATGAAGAAGGGGTATTTCCATTTCTCTATTTAACCTCCATTATAGATAGACAGTAACCATCTTTCATTCTTTTCTGCATAGGTGAACAATTAAATAGAAGGAGAGATTAAAAGCATGCATTTTAATAGCCAAATTAACCCAGTATTTGACTTGAGTCCTCCTCTCTATATGTGATACCCAGAAGTGATTCCAAAAATATTTTTTCTCATTCCAAAGCTACACTACGTGAACCTACCTCACCCATTATGCCAAGAAGTAGTCACAAAGTTTTTAGATGCCCTTCACTAGGAGACTAAATTCCCAGGAAGTTGTTAGAGCTTCCTAAATATTTCTTGGATTGGTAAAAATTGTGTTTTCTTGTCAATTTTTAAGTTGATATTGTATTTTAGAGCCATTTTTCAAGTCATAAGTATTTTTTATTAATCTATCTCTCCCATGATCCCCCTGCCACATTGAGCAAATAAAAACAAATATGTACATATACAATCCACCCCAACAAATTTCTTAAAACATAGCTACATAATCTGACAAAATAATTTCCCACGTTAACCATTTCTGAAAATGTAAAGGAATTTTTTAAAGGGAACTCAATTCAGCTCTAAAATTTTTGTTGTTGTTTAGTCTCATCGATCTCTTCATGATCCCATTTGGGGTTTCCATGGCAAAGATGCTAGGGTGGTTTGCTATTTCCTTCTCTAGCTTACTTTACAAATGAGGAAACTGAGGCAAACAGGATTAAGTGACATGCTCAGCATCAAACAGCTAATAAATATCTAAGGCAGGTTTGGAACTTAGAAAGATGAATCTTCCTGACTCAAGTCCCCAGGTGCTCTCTCTACCAAACCACCTAAGTTCCCTAAAGGGTTGTAAATCTGTAACTAAAGTCTTTTTAAAAAATTACATTCAAGCAATCATAGATTTAGAGCTGTAAGGAACCTCAGAGACCATCAAGTACAACTCCCTCATTAGACAGATGAGAAAAAAGAAAACTCAGGCCAAGGGAAGATAAGTAACTTGGCCAACATAATGCAGTTCCACCCTCCTTCCTCCCTCTTTCCCCCAAGAAAGATATGCAGGGAAAGGTGGGTAGATAGGAGAGTGACTTCTTAGAGTGGAATCCAAGGGGAAATCTAAGTGTGAAGAAATTAGATGTATAGATTTTTGTGCATAGCAGCATCATAGGAAAGTGCTCCAGAAAATCATAGCAGAAATGGGAGTACTTTGAGCCTAGAATTGAAACAGGTGAAGTATCATTCTCTATAGATTTTACCCTTGCAAAAGTGATTCTGGGGCAGTGTGTTCCAGAGAAGAGGTATGCATACTGATGGGAGGGCATGAGGATTCTTAATGGGCATTTCAGAGTCTGCCAGGCCACACATGTGGGTTGGTATGCTTCCTGGATAAGACAAAGTAGGCAGGATAGTGCAAAGCTATAGATTCAGGGAATTTGGGGCTCCCTTTGAGTTCAGAAAGGAGTATGCTCACTGAGGAGGTCCCAACATGTGCTGGTCGAGATGCTTACCAGAAAATAAGCAATGGGCTGAGTCAAGGCCAGCAGAGGAATCATTGCAAGTGAAGTTGTGGCAGCTGGAACTGGACTGTTGGTTCAGTTGATTCTGAAGAAAGATGGTTTAGATTGAGGTTGAAGGAGCACATATGACCAAAATTATGGTCTCAAGGATTCAGGAAGGATGGAAGAGAAATAGTTTAGTCTGTCTTTAAAGGGTGGAAGTCAATGAACTATTCAACCTTTTTTTTTTTTTTAAAACATACTTATGTAAGTGCAAGGTACTGTCCATGATTCTGGACCTAGAAAGACTTAAGGAGAGCCCTTTCAAGAGGTTGTTAATATTCTAAGGGTCTCTCTCTCTCTCTCTCTCTCTCTCTCTCTCTCTCTCTCTCTCTCTCTCTGTCTGTCTCTCTCTCTCTCACACACTCTCTCTCTTTCTCTGTCTTTCTGTCTCTGTTTCTGTGTCTCTGTCGTCTCTTTCTTTCTCTCTCTCTATCTGTCTCTCTCTGTCCTTCTCTGTTTCTATCTCCTCTCCTCACCTCTTCTTCCTCTGTCTCTGTCTCTGTCTCTCTGTCTCTGTCTCTGTCTGTCTCTTTCTCTCTCCCTTCCTCCCTCCCTATCTCCTTCTTCCCTCTCTCAATTGAAGTGTGTTTATGTATATATGTGCATCTCTGTGTGAAAATGATATTTAAACAGATGAAGAGACATTTACTATATAAATGTAGGAGATCAGGGAATGCTTTCAGGAGGAGTGGGGACTGGAGTTAAATCCTTGAAGGAAACTAAGGATTCTAATAACCTGAGGTGGGGAAGAAGGGCATTCCAAGAACTAGGGTTAACCCATGAAAAGGCACTAAATGTAAAGAAAGGTAATATTAAAAGTTGATACTAAAGACTTGGAGGACAGTAAAACAGGGTCCTAAGCTTGCCATAGATTTAAAATACAGTATTAATGGAAGGTTGTGAACTGTGCCTTTCTTTCCTCTTCTGAGTATGGTTTGTATTCCAGGAGTATCTCACAATATTAGGAGGGGAAATAAGTGTGTAAGTTCTAGATCCTGTACAATGAACACAAGACCAGGATAAACCAAAGCAGAAAAGGGGGAGGGAGGGTGTGATTCCCAGAGAAGCAGTCTCTGAAAGAAAAATCCCTCTTTCAAGATCTCCCAGAAGAAGTGACAATGCAAAGTTACCCAGGGGTCTGGCTGAGGGAGGCTTTGGTCTTTGCCTTATTTTCTCCCTGCATGTCCATGGCTCTATCCTTCCAAATATTAACCACTCTGCTCTACCTAGAACTTATGTTGAGGTCAGAATTTTGTAGCCTTTCCCCATTATAAAAGTAATAACTAATCTATAGAACTCATATAGTAACAATAATGATTTCAACCATTTCAGACTTAGAGAATACCTACAATAGTAACTACAACAACAATAATAACTGATACACAGAACTTCCATAATAATTACTGACATATAGAACTCAGAGAATAACAGTAATTGACATATAGAATTAGAGAATACTAACAACAAAAAATAATAATAACTGACATAGAGAACTCACTGATAGAGAATTCAGAGAATACCAATTATGATAAATGACATTTAGAACCCAAAAGCTAGTCAAACACTTTAATGCAATATTTCATTTGAGCTTTACAACTCTGATAAGGCAAAGATTACACTTATTAATGTTTTCCGTTTTTCAGACAGTTAAGTGACTTGCCCAGAGTCACACAACAAGTAAAATCTCTGAACCCCAATCTTCACGAACCCAGCCCAGTGCTCTAGCAGGATACCAAGCCGTCGAGCAAAGCTAACCTTCCTGCTTTGTGTCTCTCTTTCCTCTTAATTCTTTCTTCCTTGAATACACATATGTATACTTTTTAATGATCTGTGTCCCATTGGAAGACAATGGGCCAGAGGAAATGTAGAAGTCTAAACATGAGTGGGAGTAACTGAGAAATCATGCCCCACAGCATCTACCAATACGCTGTGCCCACAGTGGTCCCTTCATGAATGTGGTTCTCTGCATTCCTCTTGGCTTTTCTGTTATGTTCATTTGCCTCAGTCTCTTCTTTCCTCCACATCCTGGACATAAGGTAAGATTAAATTTCACTTTCCATCTTGCATGAATAATGGTGGCCCAAATTCCATCAACCATTAAAAGAAAGACCCAGTCTCTATTTATGTGATGCTTCAGAAGAGCACATTAAGCTGAAGTATATGCAAAAAAAAAAAAAACACCTCGCCAGTGATTGCCGTTATGAAATATGTTATTGCCTTTGAAATGAAACAGGTGAATCATCAAATATTAATTTCCCACTGTGACAGCCACAAGCCCTGAAAAGATGCCATAATTAAGAGGCTTCGTCTTCCCAGATGGTGGGAAATACTCGCACCATTTCAGCCCTTATTGGTAGAGAGCTGATATCAACTCAGGACCCAGAGTGGTCTTTGATTTCAAGGCTGATTCCCAGGAGCCACCAGCACGCAGCAGCTCTGGGCTGGCGGTGCCTCAAGGTCAATAACAAATAGAATTCTTATATTGAATGTCATGGCAAACTTCATGTTGCTAAAGGAGCGCAGGTAGAAAATATCTCTGGTCACAAAGGGCACGGTTTTTGCTTTGACTCTGTTGTGTCCATTGACAAGAGGTCGAATGCATCTTTTGGTACTTATGGCAACTCCTGTTCTCTTTTTGTGCTTGCAGGACAGTGACATTGAGGCATTGGTCAGGTGTTTGGAAAACGTCCTGGGAGGCAGCTCACTAGGTGAGTTGACACCAAATTTTCAGATTCTGTTTATATTATTTGATAGAGATCCCTTCATCCTGTTGGAACATTGTGTATTGTATTATGTTATTGTATCATGTTAGAAACTCCTAGCTATTCCTCTTATTTGAAATTTCATCTCTTGATGTATTCATAACCAAACAAGGGATAGAAGCAATTACAGAAGATATAATAGATAGCATGGATTACATTAAACTGAAAAGCCTCTGAACAAACAAAATTAATGTGCTCAAAGGGAAGCAGTCGAATGAGAAAAAAAATTTTGTATCAAATTTTTCTGATAAGAGTTTGTTATCCAAAATAGAAAAACAAGTAACAGATGTTGCTCTATTTACATCTATATCTCTAGGTATATATAAAACCCAAGGTTTTAAGCCAAAATAATAAGTAACTGGTCAAAGAATGTAAAGAAACAATTCTCAGAAGAAATGCAAACTATCAACAACCATATAAAAGAATGTTCTACATTACTAATAATAAGAGAAATGCTCATCAGAAGTTTTGCCTCACATCCTATAAAAATGACAAAAGAGGGGAATAATCAATGTTGGAGGAATTGTGATAGGTATACTGATGCATTTTTGGTGGAGCTGTAAATTGGTACAACCATTTTGGAAAGCAATTTGGTATCATGGAAATGAAATGACTAAAATATACACTTCCTTTGACCTAGAGACTCCACTACTAGTTTTATACCCTAAGAAGATCATGATAAGAAAAAGTCCCCATCCATACCAAAATATTACAGTTTTTGTGTGTGTGATAGCAAAGAATTAGAATTAAAGGAGATGTTTATGTACTGGAGAATGGCCAAACAAATTTTGCTATATGAATGTAATCAGAATATTACTGTATTATAAGAAATGATGTGTGCAATGAATATAGGGAAGGATGGAAAGAGATATATGAACTCATACAAAGTAAAGCAAAAAGAACCAACAAGACAATGTACATAATGACTACAACAGGGTCAATGGAAAGAACAACAATTCCCCCTCCCCCCCATAATCCAGAGTAAAAGTTGCAGGATTATAAAAAACAATCCTAGCTCAAAAGTGGAGCTATGAGAAGATACTCCTATCCCTCAGCAGAGGTCCATGCATGTAGTATGTTACACATATTTTCAGACTTTTTCAGTTATTAATATAGTTTGCCATTCCCTCATCCTTTTCTTTTATTTTTGGTCTTTAAAAAATATGTGTTAAATGAGATGGCTGTCTGAAAGGGAAAGAGGGAGAGAGGGGAGAGAGGATGGCAATAGGAAAAAAAGAAAGCAAAAAACATTCCTAATGAACAGTTTTGCAAAAAATAAATTCTCTCTACTACTTCTTGATGTTTGTCCAAGTTTGAAATGTGCTCCCTCCTTCGCCTCATCCCAGAAGTCTTTGCTCCTTTTAGAACACAACTTTGGTGCCACCTCATATGCAAAGCCTTTCCTGACACCCCATTAGTAGTACCCTTTCTTCCTTGAAATTTCTTTGTTTTGGTTTGTCTCCGTGGCAGCATGAGAGGCAGCGTGGTGTCCTGGACTGAAAATTGTTCTTGGAGCCAGGAAGTCCTGTTGCTGACAGATCCCATCCTACTGCATTAACTCTGGGCAATGGGGAAATCTCTTGACTTCTCAGTGTCCTTCGGACTAGAAATTTCAGAGTAGCTGGGGATGTTCATCAATTAAAGGAACTTTCTCAGAAGGAATCCCTTATGCCTATGAAACCTCTGGTCTGTCTCCCTCATCCTCCATCCCCCATTATATACAATCTGGGTACACATTGTTCCCCCCAGTCTAATGTAGACTTTAACATATAGTATTTGGTTTCTACTGTCTTCTCATCTGCCTCACACATAACATTGTGGGTGCTTTACACACATTTATTCAACGAGGAAGCTTAGCAATCACATTATTATTCATCTATTCCCTTCTGTCTTTTTTTTTTAAATTAGGAAACTAAAACCCAGAAATTAAGTGACTTGTCCAGGAGAGGTTGCACAGTTCAGAGAGGAGCCTTTTTAGAAAAAATTTAAATATTACATATTTAATAACCACCACCAAAAACATTTAAGTAAACAAATGCATAAAAATTATGTGCAAAATTACAAACTCCACATTGTTCACAATGTATTTAAAATATCTAAATGATATTTGTGGACTAATATAAATATGCTCTGCTTTTGAGTTCCCTTTGGGTTTGTTTTGATACTTGGATTCTTTTTTCTCTTGATTTTGTGGCTGTTATTTTTTTTAATGTAATTGTAGGACCCATTTAGTCTTAAGTCAGCTGTACTACCCCGAGCAGAGCCATGAAAAAATCACCCTTAAGTTTTCCTATTTATCGTTAATAACAGCCTTCTCACCTTCTTACCTCCCATCTCTCCCCACCCCAAAACAAACAAATGAACAAAAAACCTGGAGTTATACAGTGGTCTTCTACTTTCCCAGGGTGGGAAGGTTATTGGAATTTGGGAGGACTGTCATAATCCAGGCTGAGGCCTGCCTGGCCCCACCTAAGAAGAGATTTTACAGGATTTCCCTAGAAGTGCAATCTCCCTGATTCTTACATTACGAAGAAGCAGATTGCTTTCATTCAAGCTGAAAAGACTGGAGCCATGAAGGTCAGTCAGTTATTGAAAGATATTAGGTCTGAGAAACAAAACTGAAATTTCTTTAAGGGTGTCAATCTCAATAAATGGAATACGGGCCTTCAAGGATAAAGTCCTGTTTCTAAATTCTCTTTCCAAATAGCTCTGCTGTGATTTCCCCTTAATGCCAGAGAACAATTGTCCTGCTGATATGGAAGCAGGAAGGGGGGCGTCATTCACACACCAAAAATGTCAAGATTGGACTCACAAAGGTGAACGTGGACTTTTGGACGTACAACAGAGGCAGCTTGCTCAGAAGCAATGGCCAGTTGAAGGAAGACTGCCTTTTGAGTCATTGTCGTCCTTCTGGTCATTATTTCTTTAATGCTTTATTAGGTTCCTGCCTGCTAAAGGATTTGCAACACACATCTCCTTCTCTGAGACCCCACAACTCACTGTTGTGCCTGTTTAGTGTATTTGGGGACATGTTTTCATGTCCCCTAATCTGTCCTATTTGCTCTTTAGAAATAAGTTTTTTGGGGGGGCAGCTGGGTAGCTCAGTGGATTGAGAGTCAGGCCTAGAGACGGGAGGTCCTGGGTTCAAATCTGACCTCAGACACTTCCCAGCTGTGTGACTGTGGGCAAGTCACTTGACCCCCATTGCCCACCCTTACCACTCTTCCACCTAGGAGCCAATACACAGAAGTTAAGGGTTTAAAAAAAAAACAACTTAAAAAAAATAAAGGCCAGGTGATTTCCACAAGACTACAGGGCTTCCTCAGCTCCCTTCTTATGTATGACCAGAAGAGACAAAGCAGCCTTGAGTCAAAATAATCTTTCTACTCCCAAAGAAGTGTCCCTTTAACTGTGAATGGAGGAACTGAGTTGATGAGAGACTGAACCCTTTGATATTTAAAGCTTATTCATGAAGGACTATTTGAAACAGTTGAGGCAGAGCTTCTTCCAACGGTGGCATGAGGAGGTTGCTCTATTATCCCTTCATTCTTGTATTCCCCAAAAGTTTCCATGCCACTCAAGGGACACCATGAAGATGATCTAATGTCATTCATCTTGTGGGAGCACTCAGGTATGCCGAGGCTATCCCATAGCTTCACTCTAATTACATTTACTGTGAGAAGCACTCTGATATGGTAATTACATAATTTCAGTTAGGGTTTATTAATAATTATGGCTGTTATTATATGCCAGAATGTTAATAGGATCCAAGAGAAGACTTAAACTTAAATCAATCACAGAGCAAATGCTAGCATTAGAGAAGAAACTCTGTGAGTAGATAGACAGTGTGGATAAGAAGCATGGAATGAAAAATGGGCCTTTAGTTTCTGAAAATGTCACATTCCTGGTTAAACTTGTGCATATTTTAACAATCAATCAACAAGGATTTGTCAAGTGCCTTTATGTGCCAGACATTTTGTCAGTCCAAGGGGGAAAGGAGGATACAAGCATAAATGAGTAATAGACCCTGCCTTTAAGGGGCTTACCTTCTAATTGGGGAGACAAGAGAACATATACGGATATATACAGAAGATTACCAAACAGATCTTTGCATGTTTTTCCTTTCATTCTGATAGGAAGAAGTATACAAGGACAAAATGCATATGGCAACTCTTCTATATTAAATCACTTTCCCTCTGGCTCTGATTTCTCTCTTCTCAAACCAAAGACAATTTCTTCTTTTCTTGCATTATAGGAGATTTTAGAGAATTAATGTGTTAATACCTAGTGACCTTCAAGAGACCTCAAGGTAGAAGGTTTTCTTGACATTTAAAGTATATGTTATGGATAGAAATATCTGGACCTGGGCGTCAGGGGACAGGTCTTCCACTCAGAATGGCATGATATTAAACTTGTCCCTTTAATTTTATGAACCTTAGCCCCCTTATCTCTAAAATGTTGGAATTAAACTAAATGATTGTTAAGTCTTTTACCAGTTCTGATGTTCCAAGAGGTATCTCTAAGAGATAGCTAAGTATCTCAGGGGATAGAGCACTGGACATCCAGACTCAGACATTTACTTAGCTGGATGACCCAGCCAAGTCTATTTACCTCTATCCCCTAAAGTTTTCTCAACTGTAAAATAGATTAACAATAGCGCCTACCTTTCAGGGCTGTTGTAAGGATCAAAGGAGATGGTATTTTGTAAAGAGCTTTGCAAACCTTGAAGGTCTATATTAATTCTAGCTAATGTTATTAGCTATCTATGATTAATCCAACTGGGATAGAGTCTAGGAATGCCTAGGAAAAACATAGAAACAATTGTGTTCACAAGACTATGGGAGCTTGAAGCTGCCAGAAATTTTCAGGTACTTTCAGACCCTATTTAAGAGATATCAAGATGTATCCTACATGCTGGTGTTAGAGGTGAGGTAAGAGAAATCAGCCTTTATATATGGTAAAGGGAGGAGTGTGAACTGAGAGAGAAAGAGACCATGTTGTGTTAAACTGATTAAGTTGGTGTATTCATGAGGAGTGATTCTGTGACTGCATGAGTGGACAGAGAGGGAGTCAGAGAGAGAGACAACGAGAGACACAGAGACAGAGAGAAACAGTGTTTGTAATAGGACAAATGAGGAGGAATTGGCAAATCCCAGTGATGTACTGAGGGACTAGAGTTCATGATTAGTGCCCCTCCTCTGCCCAGAAATAACAATACTGAGGAGGCTGATCCATTTCTGAATTATAGATGACTCAAATTCCTAAAATCCCTGCAGTCTTGAACTCCTGAGAGTGAGGAGACAGATATAACCAGACCCTAGAATTCAAGGCAATGAGTTGAAGTTGGTCATATGCTCAACTTGAAATGGTATGAGAGTCAATTTAGGGGAAAACGTATTTCTGTATCTTCTTCATCATCTTTTTACAGTGCTAAGTATTGAGATACAAAAGGTCCTCCTCTCTCCAGGTCTGACCATTGCCAAGATGAAAGAGGACCCTCAGATAAAGGTCACTAACAACACAAGGTGACATCTGCCAAGTGTGCCCATTCCACAGGGATCTGCACGTTCTGCACAGACCAGTCCCATTCAGCAAGCCTCCAACAATATGTACAAGTTAGAGGAAGGCTCAATTCTTGTTCAGTCTAAGGAAGAACTCACTAATAATTAGAGCTATTTTGGAAGGCCTTCTCAGGAGGTCGGTGGATGTCCACATCAGTGATGATTGTCAGGCAGAGGTTGACCACTTAGGGGTATTGTGGAAAGGATTCTTGCTTCAGAAATAGGTGGGACTAAATGAGCTCCAAGATCCTTTGTGATTTTGAAATCTTCTGACTTGTGTCAACAGAGTAGGATGCTGTTGTTGGACCTTGAGGCAGAGAGGCAATCAGGTACTGGTGGAGAGAAGCTTTCCATCTCAGCCTTAACTGCCACAGGCGCTGCTATCAAGGGTAGCCGTGAGGCTTGTGCCAATATTTCCAAAGGGCTATTAAGGAGTGCCATAAAGTAGGAAGACTGCTGGTGTATGGTAATGGGTGAAAGGAAAATAAGACCAACTTTGATGAAAAGAGAACAGGATGGGATTGGGATTGTTGGGTGGCATTGTAGAGGTGACTATGGATCCTGAAAGGTACCCGACAACTTCACCATTATGTCTTAGTCTTGAGTTCCCTCCCCTTCTGTTGTTAGCCTGGTATGTGTGGGGTATTTTGCTGGGAGTATTTCCAAGGTGGATTTAGCTCTGGGCCATGTCTTGTGGGTTTTCCCTGTCTTCCTACCTTAAGTTCCTTGCAATACACATAAATGACTATCAGTATCTTTTCTGGGATGCAGGAAGAAAGTACGAGCCATCCCTATTGTGATGAGGTGGCCTAGGACAGAATTAGAAGACTTCAAGACATTAGGGACCAACACAGGGATGGAGCAAAAGGGGTCCAGAGTGCAAGAGAAGACACTGATGGAATCTTATAGAGGTGCAGATGCCTCAGCATTTTCATTGAAACAGGGCCCCTTACTTGGGGTATTAATCAAAATGAAAATGACACATTTACTACAGTATCTATGGAACAGGGTTCTGAGTGCATACAAGATGCTAGATATTATTTGATACCTGCCTACTCCATCCCCATCCCTTGTACCCAAAGGCTCATCTTTTTAAAAAATTAATTCTAAGGTCAAAAAAATTCCAGCTGATATACTCTGCAGTAAACACAGAAATCACCTCAAATTTCAGTTCTTTCTGTCTCTGTCTCTGTCTCTCTGTCTCTCTGTCTCTCTGTGTCTCTGTCTCTGTGTCTCTGTCTCTGTCTCTCTCTCTCTCTCTCTCTCTCTCTCTCTCTCTCTCTCTCTCTCCATCTCCCTACTTCCTCTCTTTCTCTCTTCTTTTGAGCCTGTATTTTTCTCCTCACTTCTTCACCCACTCTTGAAATCTCCAAACTCAGAGAATTAGACAAAGTCTATGTTAATGGGCAAAAGACTTTTTAATAGTACCAAATAGCATAAAATAATAACACAAGTGGAAATGAAAATAATACATACCTAGCAAGCTGCCATGATGTTTAACCTGAGTTGGTTTCTTTCTCTTTTCTATTGGCTATCCCTCTGCCTCATTGATAGAATGAGAACATGAGGTAAAGGGGTCTGGCAGGTAAAGGGAATGGGGTCTTCCTTGGTGCAGCCCCTCCACAACTCAAGGAAGATAGAGAGAAAGAAACCTTGATTTTGGCTTAAGGAATAATGTCCTACCCATGTTCTCTCTGTGCTGAGGAGTAGTAGCATGGACACTGGTCCAACTTGAATTTTTCCTTTTTCTACCCTCTGTGCATTAGATGTAGGGTGAACGTTCCTCCTTCAAGCTACAGAATCCAGAAAAGATCTGGACTCTCTTGAACATCTAGCTGTAAGGGGGAAAAGGGGGTTTTATGGGTTCAATATATTAAAAGATGGTCGCCAGAGGATTGAACTATTATCAATCCTCAATTAAGAATAATCTCAAGTCAAAACTGACTTTTCTGTTGGTTTGTTTACAATTAGGAAGGTTGAAGGTAGGGAAATTGGGAGAGAGAAACTTTGGCCGGGACCAGAGGCCTGGACCAGGTAAGAATTTAGAGGCCCAGCAGAGGGGCACAGAGGTTAATTAAACAAGGCTACTAGCCACAAGGCCATTTACAATTAGAGAGGCAAGAGAGGCCTCCCTGAGGGTAGAGCCTCCAGAAATGCCAAGGGAAGAGAGAGAGTCAGTCTCTCTGACTGAGAGAGGGTTACGGGCCTCCCAGAATTGGAGGTGCTCTCACCTTTGGTGATTAAATCTAAAGATGGGCAGTGTAGACTTAATCTAATTATCACATAGCTCAACAAGTCTCTAATGATTTCTGGGAAGGCTCTTTAAAATCATGCTCATGTAAAAATGTGATATTTTAACCCTCCATCTGCTCTGTCTTTGAAGTAATCCTTTGCTTCAGGCATTATTTCATTCATTCATTTGCCCATTCATTCTCTCTCTGCTGCTTTATTAAAACTAGAATAACAAAACACTAGAACTGATGATCTTGTGTTCACCTTGTCCTTATCCTTTAAGGAATCTTTTAAGAGAGAAACTTCTTGTTTCTTCTCTACAGATGAATTTCATAGAAACAAAAATTTGACCTGCACACCCCAGGGCTATCGATTGTAAGTCCAGCCAACATAGCAAGTCTAACCTTCTTTTGTATTAGGCTGTAACAAGCAGTTGGCTGGTGTAGAACAGTGCTGTCAGAATACATCGAGGTCACCTTATGAATGTCCCCAAAGTAATCATTAGAATATCCCTGAAGCCTCTTTGTCTATTAGGACTTCTTCAGTGGGTTGACTTGCCTAACCAACTGGGCCTTTGAACATTGTTCTCCCTAAATCCTTTCTTCAAGCGTTGCTAACAACTACTTAATCTGGATCAAACATGACTGATGCTGACCAGAAAAGATGAGACATTCTTCTTATCGTTATTTGTACTAACCACCAAATCCCATTTTTAAAAAGGAACTTTCTTCTCTTCAACTCATCAGACTACTCTCTAAAGTAAAGATGTGACCGACAGTCATTTAACTGTAAGTTCTTAAGCTTTTCACCTCTAGGGAAGAATTTCTCTTAATTAATAAAGTAATGTCAGGGGAAGGCTATATTTTTGGATGCTTTGAATCCTCTGAAATCAAATCCAGATCTGGAAAACTGGTCAGATAATTTTGATATAAATGTCTAATACTCATTGGTTCCCATTGTTTCATCATAGATAAAAATTCACTTAATTCAGGAAGTTTTTCAAAATGAAGAATTAAAAGAAAGAAAAAAAATTAAGGGGCTATGTTTATCAGAAAAACAAATAATCTCCTACAATTCTCTTCACTATAGCTTCTTAATCTATACTGGACAAGAACATTCTGGATCTCCCTTTTGCCCAGAGAAAAAAAGGAAGTTGTAGCTGGGCTTAGCCAACTCATATAAAGCAGAAAGTTGTAGAATCATCAGGACATTTGGGGTTGTCTTAAGAATAAATTCTTGTGAATATGGCTTTACTGTTAAAGAAACATGTTGTCTGTGTAAAATGGAATATTGAGTAAATATTGAAAACATAAATCTAGATCAGAAGGGGACTCCAGAGGTTATATGGTCTACCCTTCTCACTTTACACATGAGAAAAATGAAACCTGGGGGTGGTTACTACCTCACATAAGGTCACACAGGTAGTGAATTATGTGGGTGGGATTTGATTCTAGAGCAGGGATTTTTAACTCTTTTGTGTCAGAACTCCTTTTGGCAGTCAGTCTGGTGAAGCCTCTGAACCTCTTCTTAGAATAATATTTGTAAATGCAAAAAACAAAAGATATAGGATTACTAAGGAAATCAATTATATTGAAATAAATATGTCATTTCCCCCCATCTAATGTCAAGGACTCCCTGAAGTTTTTGGTGGGATCTGATTAAAAATCTTTGCTTTAGAGCTAGTCTTCTTTCCACTATAATACCCACTGAATCAATGTAGTATGGATGGATATATGTAAATAATATAATTTAGACAAAATAAGCTTTTTGATTTACCACATCAGTTTCTCCCATAGAATGCCTTATTTCTCTATTGAAATTGATTTGCATGTCACATGTAAAATGAGTACTTCCTCTCCTCGCCACAATGGAATTACTTTGTACATTTTTATTGATTTCTAGTTCTGTGTACTTGTTTTTCTCTCCAGAAGAATATGAACTCTTTAAGGTCAGAGAATTGGATCATTTTTAATTTTTATATCCAGAACCAGGAACAGTAAGCAGGTGGGTAGTAACCAGTACTCACTTAACCACTTGCTCTGTGCCAAGTGCTTGGGATCCAAATACAATTAAAAAGGAGCCAGTCCCTGACCTCAAGGAGTTTATACTTTAATGGGGAAAGAAAACAATCAAAGGGAAGTTGAGAAGGCTCGGAGGGAAGTTCCAAGGTGACTGTTGAGAACACACCTTATAGATATATGAGTCAGGATTTGAACTCAGGTTTTTCTGACTCCAAGTCCATCTCAGTGCCCAGTGTGTTGCCTACCTTATTGGGTCATTAGGAAGCATATGCTTCATAAACTTAATGGTGGCATCAACAATGAAAGCACAAACTGAAGGAGAGACATGGACACTGTGTAGGAAGTTTGGGCTGTGAAAGTAGCTAGAGAAAATCTGTTAGCTCTAAAATTTGATGATTTTATAATTGAAAGATCATCTAGAACAGTGGTTCCCAAACTTTTTTGGCCTACTGCCCCCTTTCCAGAAAAAATATTACTTAGCCCCCTGGAAATTAATTTTTTTTAAATTTTAATAGCAATTAATAGGAAAGATAAATGCACCCGTGGCCATCACCACACCCTGGATCACTGCAGCACCCACCAGGGGACAGTAGTTCCCACTTTGGGAATCACTGATCTAGAACCTTCTTTCCTAGTTGTTTTTTTTTTCTTTTCTTTTTAATTAGAGAAGCTAGAGGAAATGGTTGATTGGTCAGTAATGACCATGACCTTTCTTAAATGGATTCAGATCTCATTGTAGATCCTCCTTGCTCCATGGCTAGACCTCATCATTCTTTGTGAGCTTTGTCCATATTCTCCCATAAATTTTACATCTGGGATCTACCCGGTGTCCTGATAATCTTCATCTAGATTTTTTTTTTACATTTTATAGGTACTAATGCAGTATTGGGCTCATAATCCATCATTCCTTCCTTCCACTCCATGATGAAACTGCCTCCTCTTCCACTTTATGCTATTCCTGGGTGCTATTCCTCATTCCACTTTCTACACACAGGTCATTGTTGGAAATATACTTGTGCCCACCATTTATTGCCCTTTGGGATATCTTGATTTTTCAGAGACTGTTCTTTTATGATTCAGAACCACATAGCACCATTGGGAGAAAATTGTGTTAAAAAGAAGAGTTTTGTGTCAGAGATGAATTTAGAATTGAAAGTACTGCAATTTAACAAATGCAATTAGGCCTGCTCTTTTCCTCCTCTTCAATTCTGGGTCCAGGTTATTATTGTCCAACTTCAGAGATAAATATTAATTTATCATGAGCTACTGATATCAGGCAAAGCATAAGATAGAAAAAACAGAGATGTTCACCAGTGACAAGGAGAATATCTTAATGAACCCAAGTGGAAGAGGAAATTCTCAGAGAGTGAAATACAGGACAACTAGGTAGCTCACTGGATAGTTAGCCAGACTTAGAGAAGGGAGGTTCTGGATTCAAATGTGACCTCAGCCACTTAGTTATATGACCATAGACAAATCTCTTAACCCTCATTGCCTAGCCCTTACCACTCTTCTGCCTTGGAACCAATTCTTAACATCAATTCTGAGGCAGAAGGTAAGACATTTTATTTTAAAGAGAGTGAAATATGGGGGCAGCTGGGTAGCTCAGTGGATTGAGAGCCAGGCCTAGAGACAGGAGGTCCTGGGTTCAAATCTGGTCTCAGCCACTTCCCAGTTGTGTGAACCTGGGCAAGTCACTTGACCCCCATTGCCCACCCTTAACCACTCTTCCACCTATGAGCCAATGCACAGAAGTACAAGGGTTTAAAAAATGTGACATTAAAGAGAGTGAAATATATCAGATGGTGTTATTTCTGAGATGGCAATGGGCTGATTCTATCAAGTCTCAGAATATTACAGAGATTCCTCAGTGAGATCCATAGCCACTCAAAAGACATCAATCTAACAATCCATAGAAGTAAAATCCAGAGGCTCAAAAATGCTTATTGTCGAGATGGTGGCATGCATTTTGGATGGTCAGCCCATTGGCTCAAATCGTAAGCACATCCAAGGCAGGCACCACAAGTAAGCAGTGTTCTGGGCCTAGACCCAGAAGTTTGTTATACTAACATAATTTCTTGGCCTTAATCATTTTGGATGCATATGGTAAAATATTGTTCTGTAATTTCATCTTTTTCCTCCCTTATGTAGACAGTGACTGTCTTTTAATGCACTGCTAGGGCATAGACTAACAGGCACGCATATTTGTTTTTCTATAATTCCAAACTAAATGGTGCCTGAAGAACTTAAAAAGCCATTATGTCTGTGATTTAAACTACCCAGTAATAAGAACACTTACCATTTCTACATTCAAAAGCTTTGCAACCCTGAGCTAGTTCACATAATAATATTCCTGGAAGTTTAATTAGTATTTTATTATAAGTACTTCTTTCCAGATGGGGAAGCTGGAAGCCCAAGAGCTTACAAATTACTTTTTTGGCGTCTCTCAGTAAATCCATTTTGTGTTGGCCACAATGTTAGGGCAGGTGACGGTCTCACTTATCTTTGTCTTTCTCCTTGGTCTTAGCAAGTCAAATTGAGCATTTTTTGAACCAGACCTGTGATTTCATGGGGAATTTTCAATGAGGAAACCCTTTGAACTGATGCAGATGACCTTCTCTAGAGTCTCTAGTCTTACATAGAGAGATTAAGTGATTTGCCTCTAGGGTCACATAGCCCAATTGTGTCAAAAGTGGGCTTTGCACCCAGGTTCCCCAGATTCTGAGCAGCTCTCTAACCATCATTCCATATTGCCTCAATAGGCGCTGAATACACATTTATGAAGTAAGTGAATGTTCTTTGGTGGGCACTGACATCCTGAGTCAATCAATCGTGCACTAATTAATGATTAATTAGCAAATGCCAAGAGAATAATGACCTCAAAGGCATGCAGTAAAGAATGGAGGCAGAAAGGAGATAGGAAGTCCTGAGCCTGAGGGAGGCTGAGGCTCCAAATCACAAATGCTTAATGATTGATGACACTTTCCTAGCAGCCTCATTGTTTCTCTGAACATATGTGTAGGGTTTTGCTCATCCTTAAGTGCTATATAAATGCTAACTATTATCCTTATTCTTATTTGTGGTGGCGATTGTGCTCTGTGGGAACAGGCATAGGAGGAGGATCCGGGACATAATCACAATGTGAACCAGAACCAGGAGGGGTCACAGTAAGAGCAGCCGGAGTTAGTTAGAGGTTACCCATGGGTGGGGGGTATGTTGGGCTGGAATGAGGAAATGTCAAGGAGGAGAGAGATTCAAGGGGAGAGGGGAGGGAATCATTGAAGTTGGTGGCCATTAGGCTGGCTTAGGTAGAGGGCAGAAGACTAGAAGGACAGGGAGGAACTGAAGGACTGGAGGTTACAATTTGAGCGAAGAGCAGGTTTCAAAGGAGTTAGGGGGTGCCAGAAGTGGGAGGATGGAGAAGGAAATGGCAAACCACTCAGTACCGCTGCCAAGAAAACCCCAAATGGGATCCCAAAGAGTTAGACACAACTGAAATAACTGAACAGCAGCAAGATGTAGAAAGAAGAGATTAAGGCCACAAGGTACCATTGAAATGGCTGGCAATTTGTACCATACTAGGATGCACTGAACTAGGGTAATAGGGTAGAAGAAAGAATAAGGAAGAATAGAAAGACTGAGGATCATGATGAGGGTGAAGAGCAGTTTAAGAGGAGTTAAATGTTAGAGGTAGAGAGAAAAGAGAATATTGTCATCACAAAGTACAACGGAAATGAATGGCCATTGGGACAAGACTAGGGAGGGAGAACCGTGAAACCTGAGTAGGGGGATCAGCTAAGAAATTATTGAAGAATAAAGCAATTGAGGGTCTTGATGAGGGTGAAGTGATATCCCAGAAAGGTCCCCAATACACATATATAGTAAATGTACATACATTTATATGTGTATGTGTGGGTATGTAACATATGTCTATCTCAGCATGAAATGTCAACCCTTATTAAACTGCTGCTAATTGAGGGGGAACTCAGCTTAGGAGAGAATGAAAACAAATAATAGTAATTGTTAACAACGTGACCTTTAATCACTGCATACCTTGCACTTGTAACACAGCTGTCTCTAAAGAGCTTAAAGCACTTTTCATATTATTGAGCTTTTTTAATCTAATCTTCCAAACATCCCCATGAGGTTAATGTCAAGTATTGTAATCATCATCAGTCCCATATTACAGGTGGGAAAGAAAATCAGTGATTGAGTGTCTTATTTTTATGTAAATTATAATTCTTTGTTTGATCCTCTCCTACCTTCCCAGTCTTCTTACACTCCTCTTCCCATACACTTTGGCCTCTCAGGTATTTTCCTTGACTGTCTTCCATGTGCAGAACTCTTCTCCCTCCTGATCTCTGCCTCCTGGCTTTCCTTCAAGTCTCAGATAAAATTCTTCTTTCTATAGGAATCCTTTCCCAGTCTTCCTTGTGCCTTCTCTCCAGGATGATCTCTAATTTACCCTAATTTATCTTATTTGAACTTCTATTTAACAGCTCTTCAGACATTTGAGGGCAGCTATAATATCTTTTCTAAATCTTCTTCAAGTTAAACATCCTTAGTTCTTTATTTTTTTTAAAATATTCTTTTATTTTTACTATCATGCAAAACTCACTTCCCTAATGGTCATTGTTGTAAGAGTACATTTATACAAAACCCAAACCCCAAAATAAAACCATAAATACACTGATGTGAAAAATGACTCCAACAGTTCTTTCTCTGGAGGTGAAGAGCATCCTATCATCAACATGTACCACAATTTATTCAGCCATTCCCCCATTGATGGACAGCCTCTCAATTTCCAAATCTTTGACACCACAGATAGAGCTGCAATAAACATTTTTGTACAAGTTTGTCCTTTTCCCTTTGTTACTGCCTCTTTGGGATACAGACCCAGTAGTGGTAGTTACCAGATCAAAGAGTATGCACAGTTTTATAGCCCTTTGGGCATACTTCCAAATTGCCCTCCAGAGTGGTTGAATCAACTCCATCAACAATGCATTAGTGTCCCAGTTTTGCTACATTCCCTCCAACATTTATCACTTTCCTTTCATCATATTAGCCAATCTGTCAGGTGTGAAGTGGTTTCTCAGCATTGTTTTAATTTGCATTCCTTTAATCAAGAATGATTTAGAATATTTTTTCATATAATTATTGATGGCCTTGATTTCTTCACATGAAAATTGCTTATTCATGTCCTTTGACTATTTGTCAATTAGGAAATGACTTGTATTCTAATAAATTTGACTTAGTTCTCTGTAGATCTGAGAAATTAGACCTTTATCAGAGAAATTTGTTATAAAAATTTTTCCCAGTTCATTTTTCCCTTCTAATCCTGGTTACATTAGCTTTGTTCGTACAAAAAGCTTTTTAATTTAATAGAATAAAATTATTCATTTTATATTTTATAATGCTCTCATCTCTTGTTTGGTCTTATTTTTTCCCCCTTAGCCAAAGATCTGCCAGGTAAACTATTCTATGTTCTTCTTATTTATGGTATTCTACTCTCTCTATCTAAATCACATACCCATTTTGATCTTATCTTGGTATAGGGTACTAGATACTGATCTAAACCTAGTTTCTTCCATATTGTTTTCCAGTTTCACCAGCAGTTTTTGTTAAACAGTGAGTTTTTATTCCAAAAGCTGGGATCTTTGGGTTTATCAAACACTAGATTTCTAGAGTCATTTATCCCTATATATCATGTATCTAATCTATCCCATTGATCTACCATTCTATTTCTTAGCCAGGACCAGACTGTTTTGATAGTTCTTAGTTCTTTCAACCAGTCTTTTCATGGCATATTCTTTAGTCCATTTGCTGCTCTGGTTGCCATCTTCTGGCATGTTTCCTTTATGACATGACTAGAGCATAGCATAGCAGAACTCCTGACTCCATGACTCTGCCTCTCCAGATGAAGTCTTGGAAAGCATAACTTCTTTTGACTGCCAGGTCATGCCATTGACTTATGTAGACCTTAGGGTGCACTAAAACTCCCAAACTTTTTCATAGGAACTCTTATCTAGCTACCTTTCTCCAATCTGTGAATTTAATTTTTGAAACCCAAGTGCAGAACTTTGGTTTTATTCATATCAAATTTTATCTCGTTCAATATGACTCAGCATTTCAGCCTGTTAGATTTTCTTGGACATCAATTGATGCCTCCATTGGCCATGCCTCCAAACTTCACATTCCACCCAGCCTTCATTCAAGTGACTGATAAAAATATTGAATACCTCAATGCTAGGGACAAATCTATGAGTGTCTTTCCTTTAGGGACTCCCCACAAGCTGATTTTGATTCTAAGGAGTTCTCTTTAGATATTCAGCCAATTACAAATCCAGCTAATGTTACTATTATTGAGTCTTCAGTTCTTTATCTTCACCCTAAGCATAGCATGATAGACTTTGTCAGATATTTTGATAGAATCTGAATATGCTACCCCATCAGTATTTCCCTGAACTATCACTCAAGTTATCTAGTCAAGAAAAGGGAGAACAGATTATCTGATGGGACTTGCTCTTGATAAAGCCACACTGGGGTCTAGTGATAGCAGTTTCCTTTTCTAAATCCTTCCAAACCATCTTTTTAATAATATGTTCTATAATTTTACAAAGTTTAAAGTTAAACTCAATTAGCTTCTAACTTGCAGAATTCATTCTCTTTTTGGAAAAATCAGGGATGCACAGACTTCTTTGTAGTCCTGTGCCATCTCTCCCTTTCTCCATAATCTCTCAGAGATCACTAACTGGGTCAGCCATGGCACTGGCTGGCTCTTTTTAGTACCCAGTGATGCATTTGTTTGAATCTGATGACTTGAACTCCTTGAGGTCATTTACTTGCTGCTTGATTGCCCCCTCACTTATCTTAGGTTTCCTACTAATCATTTTTTTCATTTTAAGCATTCCAATCCAAAGATCATTCTCATTAGAAAACAGGAGCAAAATTAGAATTGGATAGTTCAGCTGATTATTGACCATTCTTTCCATCCTGTTTACTAGAACAGTATTGCTCTTGTTCTGAACATAGCCTTCATTTTTTTTCAGCCATTGTGCTTTAGCACTTTCTGGGATTTAGTGCTATTACAGAACTGTGCTATTCTTTTTGAGTTCATTCTCATTTACTTGGCCTTGCTCCCATTTTCTAGACATGTCTTCATAAAACCTTAATTTCACAGTGTCCTGGGCATCCACTTTGGATTCTTTAGGTAGATCTTTCCTTTTCTGCCTCATCAGAATCATTTTTACTCATACCATGGTATAGTAGAGAAGGAGCTACTGAGAGAGACTTGACTTTAAATTCTATCTCTGCCACCTACTGGCTGTGTGACCCTGGTCATTTAATTGCAACCCTGAGTTGAAGATAAAACACTAACTTTATCAACAGGAGTCACCTCACCTTGTAGTTTTCTGTACTGGTAAAATCGTAGATCTGGTTTCTATTCCCCATCCTTCAAAATTTCATTTTTTAGAGTTCTAATTCTTCTTGGACAAAATTGCTCCTTTGAAATATTGAGCCATGAGAGCCTATTAATCTCTTCTGATGATACTTTGAAATCCACTTCCTCCCAAATTTATGAAGCCATGCATGGCTTTTTTTCTCCCTTGCCGTCAAGAATCCTATAATGGAATGGTCACTACTCCAAAGTCATTTCTGTTTTAGCAGCTACTCCATTTGTTGCCTGGAATTGGATCCAGAAGAGATTTCCTTGTTGCTTCTTATACTGTACATTATAACTAAAGCAAATCACCAATTTATCAATTACTCTGCTTTTGGCCAAGCCACCAGATGGTCAAGGTCTCTCAACATTATAACTGTCATTTTCCTCTATGACTTGATTCCCTAAATTCCCTCCCCAATTCCTTCTCTCTCTCTCTCTCTCTCTCTCTCTCTCTCCCCCTCTCTCTCTCTCTCTCTCTCTCTCTCGTCTGTAACATTCCCCCATAATGACATCATTTTTGTTTTTTAACTCAGTTGATCTTCACCCAAATTGCATTTCATCATATTTTCCTCCTTTGGGGGGAAACAAGTATATCTTTAGAAATGAATTTAATACCATTGATAATTTTTGTATTTATGTAACTTTTACATCTAATACATTCCTTTCCCTCTCCTCCCCAAGAGGGTTACATTTTTGTAATAATGAGCAAGAAATAATTTTATTGAATATATACAGATGATTTCATTTTTTCCTCCTTCCCTCCCATATGCACTATTTATCCCATATACAGTCTATCCCTGCTTCCAATACTCTTTAAAAGAATCTATTCTATTTTTATCCATCCGCTTTTTTAAACCCTTACCTTCTATCTTAAAATTGATACTAATTATTGGATCAAAGGCAGAAGAGGGCAAGGCAATTGGGATAAAATGACTTGTCCAGGGTCATAGAGCTAAGAAGTGTCTGGAGCTGAATCCAGGACTTCCTGTCTCTAGGCTTGGCTTTCTCCACTGAGCCACCAACTGCTCCTATCCTATTTTTTATGCATTATAATTTCTTTTTTAATAAATAGTACCTTTTCAGTGTCAAAATACAATCATGGGTCGCATCCACTTAGGGACATGTATGAGATAAAATTTGCCACCTTCTATTAGGAGTTATTGTCCACCATGTTTATGACCCATAGTGGGTGCTGTTGTACATTTGACACCCTGTTTTTATTGCTGGCTTTCTTCTTGGATGTTTCTTCCATCAAATTGAGTGGGAGGCCTTTGAGATAACATGAACATTTGTCATACAGAGTGGATTAGTGTGGATATTTTGCAGTGTGCATCATTGAAAGAAACTCCTGAACTGATGAGATCCATATGATTAAATTTATGCCAAACATGGTCTTGGTACTGGGGATATGATGATCATGAATGAAATAGTCCTTGACTTCAAGGAGTTTACACACTTTCAAAAACTCAGCTGTTATGGCCCATGTTGGCATAAGACTGACTCTGGGTTTTTGAAGATTATGTCAGTAGAGGCAGTAAGCTCTTGAAAATTGGAAGGACTTTGGGTCTTTGGACTGTATCTACCTTCTGAGGACCAGTCCACAAAATACTGGCCAAGTATTTTGTCAACCAGATCATCTCATGAAAAATAGTTGACTGAAGTGTGGAAGGGCCCTTATGTGCACTGATGGGTAGATGGAGTGCCCCGTGGATGTACCATTTGAAATATTAATATGGATATTAAAATAAAAATTCAGAAGTCATTAATACAAAATATAAGGAAAATATCTAAAGTTGTCTGAACTTTAATAAGTACAAAATAAATAGAATAGATTGAAAATTTCTGAATACTTTGAGCTGCACAAAAGGGGAACGAGTTGACTTAATTCCATTTATTGTCCTAAGCTCTGGGGATTTATAGGCAAGCAAAAAATATTCAGTCATGCTTTCAAGGTGCTCACAATATGATGGCAGTGGAGTAGGGTGACAATATGCAAATTACTATGTACAAACAAGATATATATATATACATATAAGTGTGTAAGTATGTGCATACACACATATATAATATATATGTATATTATATATATGTATTTATATATATGTATATATATAAATTGGAGATAATATTTGAGGAAAGGCACTAATATTAATGAGGTTTGGGAAAGGCTTCTTGTAGAAGCTAGGTCTTTCGCTGAGACCCAAAGGAAACCAAGATTCATTGGTGAAGGAGCAGAAGGTTCAAAGTATGTAAAATAGCCAATAAACGTGTCTGGAGTCAGGAGATGGAATATGTAGAATAAGCAACAGCAAAAGGGCCAGTGTTACTGGATCCTAGAGCATGTGGGGAAGTGTGAGATGGAAGGAGACTAGAGGGGAAGGAAGGGGCCAGTTATGAAGGGCTCTAAGACCAAAAAGAGGATTTTGTATTAATATTGGAGGTAACTGAGAGCCTCTGAAGTTGTCTGACTGGGATTAGGGGAATGCTTTGCTCAGGTGTGTGTCTTAGGAAGATAAGTTGATATATGAATGGAAAATGGGTCTGCAGTGGGGAGAGAATGGAAGGAGGCAGACCCATCAGCAGCTATGGCAACAGTCCAGGGGTGAGGTGATGAAGACCTACACCTATGTGGAGGCAGTGGCAGAGGCAAGAAGAGGACAAATGAGAAATGTCTCAGGGATAGAGAGTTTCCCACCCCTGGAGGTCTTCCAAAGAGGGGCAGAGGGGCTGTGGAGGGGAAAACCAATCAGGGGATCCAAACTTCTTCCTTCTATGAGAAGAGAAAATGAAAGTCAGATATATGAAAAGAAAGAGAAAGAAGGAGAATGGGGAGGACCAAGAGTAATGAATGAAGAAAAGAACAGAGTGAAAGAGAAGGGAGAATAATGGAAAGGTGAAACACCCAAGGAAAATAAGGAATTGAAATGAAGGCTTGAGTAGGAATTCATGCAAGAAATGCAGTGAATGAAATAAAAAAAAGAAATAGAGCTTATCCAGGCTTAAATTAATTCACAGGACCAGGCGGCTGCCTCCATTCTCATCTGTATTTTCTTCCTGTGAAAGGTCTGGTAAATCCTACTAAAACCCCGCTTATCCCCTTTGCTTTTTCCAATGGCACTTACAAGCTATGGTCTCTAGTAATTGTTATTTTAAAAAATGACCAAATGTAGCACTCCCTGGGCATTGTTAATTTTTTGTCTGGGAACTAGCAGGAACCCAGGATCGTGTCCATGTGGGTGCTCCTTGCCTTCACTCCAGCAGATTGTGACCCCTTCCTCTTGCCCTCCCCCCCCCCAGTAGCTAGGGTAGCAATTAATGAATCTTCTTGAGTTTATGATGATAGGTCTGAATGCCAGGGATATGGCCTCTATTCAAAAGAATTTTCAGTCTTGTAGGAACTTCTAGGGCTTGTTTTCTTCTGCATAGCTTTCATGCTACAGTCTAGTGGCTTGCCCTGTGTCACACAGCTAGTGTCCAAGGGTAGGATTTGAATTCAGGCCTATCTGACTTTGAGGCTTGTGCTGGATCTACTATAACACACTGCCATTCATCAGAAGAGGACTTTGAAGGAGATTACCTTTACAAAGAAAATATGGTAAAATGCATTTCAATTCATGTTTCTTAATTGCATAATTGTATACTTGGGGTTTACTGTTCTATAGCCTATTAATAGGACCCATGGCTTAAAAATTATTCTTTTCATGCTAAAGAAACTATACCATTAGTTCATGTAGACTGTAAAAAGGAGAGAATTGATCTCCAAAGTGAAATTTTAAGTGTGAGTCAGTTTACTTTTCTCTGAGTTCTTCCTCCCTTGTTTACACAAGTACCATTCCATAGAGGAACCATTCTTAGGCTGAGAAAGATTGGATCCCTGTCATTTAATATTAGCTGCTGTTCATTTTCCACTTTCCCAAAGATCTAAAAAACTACAACAAAATCCTAATTCCCAGTTTTAACTCCTTTGTGTTTTATAACCTTTTTAGTTTCCAAGATGAGGTTGGGAGGAAGGGAAAAGGGGGAGACAAGGGTCCTTTTATTCCCCTTCCAGAGATGCTGGCAATTACCCAGCATTTATGCAAATAAAGGTCAAAGCCATTTCTTTGTGAAGGTGGTAAGCATTTCAGTCTGGTCACTGCTTTCAGGAAGGCTGCTAACAATGCCAGAAAAGGTACCTAAGGAGTGGACTGAAGGTAAATCCATCCTCAAGCATCATTGCTAACCAAATCGAAGCATCACAACAATTTCTTTCTTGATGTTTTCATCCAGCCCAGTCATATTCCCTGCCTCCTTCCCCATTTTTCTATAGTGCTCTGGTCTAGTGAAAAGAGTTTGTATTTGGAGTCAGAAGCCTCCATTTTCCTCATCTGCTAAAGTGGGGAGTGATAGTAGCATTAAATATTAATATATTCAGATATATTATAGCTTTAAGGATCATAGAATCATTTAGTCTTAGAAGGGACCTTAGAAATTATTTAGAAAAACTCTCTCATTTTATAGAAAACTGAGATCTAAAATGTCAAATTTGCCTCAAGTTACCCAAGAAGATCTTCTAACTCCAAATCCCATCTTCCTTAAACCCTATCACATTGCAGATCAGACAGCTTTTAATGGCTGAATGAGCAAGTACAGAATATGTGCTGGGCACTAGAAATATAGATACAAGTCCCAGGGACTAGAACTGGGACTGGAGAGCAACAGATTGTCATGCCCTTTTAATAGGAAGGCTAGGATTGATTTGATTTGATGATCGTTCTGAGAGAGACTTCTATAAGTAATTGGTAAGTTCATTCATTTAAGGATTAGAAGGGACTATTAAATCCATTGATTTCTAGAAAGGTGAAGTAACTTGCTCAGGAGGTAACAGACATAGAAAGTGTCAGAGCTGGAATTCTCACTCATGACTTCGAATAATAAATAATAAAGGCATGACTTCATCCCTCAGAGAGAAGCTTCATTGACCTTATTGAAGCAGCCGTGGATCCAGCTTGTGTAAAAGAAAGGGAAAATGGCATTATGTAGGTCATCATAGCAAGAAGCATCTGTGCCTTGTACTAGTGTCTTAGGGTACTTAAGTTAGGGGAGGATTATTTAGTAAGTCAGACCATTGGTCCTTTTCAGACACCACTGTTTCCATAGCAAGTCTCCAACCCTCTGCAGCCCATTTGGATCTCATGCTGACATGTGCCATATGATGCTTCTAAACTCCCTGAGCTATCAGCATTCCTTTCCTTTGCAAAATCAACAATCCCCCAAACCCCAATAAATGAGGCAAAGTGGAAACTAATTTTATAGGGAAGAGAAACACAATCATTCAAACAAACATGACAGGCAAGATTACAATGCTCGCTCCAAAAAAACCATTTCTTTTCCGATTCACTTTTCATGCCCCCTTTATTCTTATTGTAACCATTTACCCTTTTGAGTAATGTGGTTTTCTCTGAGCAATCCTTAAAAGGATTGTTCAAGACTTCTGGAGGAGAACTGGAGTTCCTCATGCATATTAAAACTGTAAATCTTGCTGTCCTCTGGAAGAAATCTTCTCTATGTATTTAATAATCAAGTTCATCTTTAATTAATGTAGTATTACCTTGTCACAAAGGTGAATCATCTTGTGTTTTCTGATTGCCCTTGAATATTGCCTTGAGGTTAAAGTGAATGAAGCTGGGTCTATGCATTGATTTCTAGGTACGAGGACGGTCACCAGTTCAGCTCCAGTCTTGACGCAAGGACCAAGTCCTTTTAACAACACTGAGTCTGAAACCAAGATGAAACTCATGAGAGAGTAAGTAGTGTATTGACACCTTGAGAAGTTTGGGAAGTAGCCCAAGGTATAACACATATTTTGGGGTGTTATTATTCTGAGAAACACATTTCTAAAAGAGGGCATTTCTCCAAAGACAAACTAATTAAAGGTTCAATTTAGTTTAGTAAAAAAATATCCCATCATGAAGACCTAAAGTTGTCATGTCAGAATCTCTTTATGGGGGTCACTGGAGAATAGAAAAACCCATTGCCTGTCTCTAGTCATTCCTGTTTGACTATTAGTCTTTGGTAACTGTACTCCATAGATTTCATGCCAATTTTTTTCTGCTTCCTGTTGTGGTACTGGATAAATGGGTACATATGAGCTAGTCTTGGTCCAGGAATCTAATTTTGGTGTTAATATGAGTTTGTTCTTCTTGCATTTTGTACCATTTTGTCATCTTGAGAACTGGTCTCCAGAGTTGGGTATAACCTGGCCCTAAGAGGGTATATGATCAACCAGTCCAGGAAATAGCTAGCTATGGGACTTGCTTCAAACACAACTCCACCTATCCTTTTCTCCTACCATTTTTCCAATCTGTACTTTTCTTCAGCAATCAGGCTCCCAATCTCCCATCCTATGAACTGGTTGGAGGCCCACAGGGACAATTATAAGGTAAATATTACCCAGCCTCCTACAGGCAGCAGCTGTGTGGGTGCCACTGGGAAGATTTCTCCCTCTTCCCCAAGATCATCTTGTGACTGTAGCATGTCACCATTCTTTTTGGGGGGTGGGATAGAAAGACAGTTAAGAGATGAACAGCCTTGAATAGGTAGTATGCTATGTCTCAGATCTCAATTATATCACTTCCGCCTTTTTTTTTTTTTTTTTTTTTTTTCCCCAAGTATCTCTATGTTGAGGGCACCACTTTGTGATGGTGACAACATCTTCCAGTCATTCACATTCACAACATTGGTCTCCATCCTTGATCCCTCCTTCTCACTTACTCCATAATTTCTATCAGTTTCCAAGAATTGTTTCTACCTCTACACCATCTCTCACATCTCTCTTCCTTCTCTCTTTACTCATAGCCACCTCTCTAATTCAGGCCTTCATCCCTTCTTCCTTGGATGACTACAATGGCCCCATAATTCATCTCTGCCTCAAGGCTCTCCCTTCTCCATACCTATCAAAGTGATTTTCCTCAAACACAAGCATGTTTCTTGGTATTTTCTTGATAGCCACAGAGATATTAAAGCTGGCATTAATTTAAATCTGGCAAAAAAAAAATAACACCTTTATGGGTGTCAATAGATGGCAAATATAACTCTTTACCAGAATTTTGGTAAAAGAATCCAAACTTGGGTTTTCAGTGGTTAGCTCATGGTCAATGAGAGTTGAAGACCTACATCTTCCTTGGGCAGCCCTTTTGGCTTCACTTTATGGCATCTGGGTGGTATAGAAAAAAAAAAACTAAAAGAAAAACTAACTCTGATCTCTTTTTTAAAACTTTATTAAAAGAAAAACAAAACCCACCAGAGTTCCCTAGCTGAAGTTAACTAGAGCCTTCCGCTCCTCTCAATCTTCTCAGATTCAAAGGCCTGTCCCAAGAGCGGGATTGGTCCTTATATAGACCAATCCTGAGCCGGAGGTAGGGGGTGTGGTCGCTCCCCTGCACGGGATTGGTCCAAATCAGGACCAATCCCATGCTAGGAAATAGGTGTGGTCCCTCCCCTAGCATGGGACTGGTCTATTCAAGACCAATCCCACACTAGCAAGTAAAGGGGAGGGACCTCAACACTTCAAAACCTACAGAGGTGTCCTGTATAGAGATCTGAGGCTGACGTTAGGAACGCCGGAGTTCAAATTCTGCTTCATATAATCATAATCTGTTTCCCTGAACCTCTCAGCTTCAGCTTCCTCATCTTTAAAATGGAGATAATCCAGGGTGGTTGTGGGACTCCATTGAAATAATGTATGTAAAGAACCTTGCAACTCCAGAAGTGCTAGCTATTCTCATTAGTGCCATTTTTATTATGACCCTTCTGTGTCCTCGGCTGGGCTCCATAGCCAGAGACTTCATTCCCTTTATAGCTGATATCTTTATTTTTCAGATCATTGTTTCTAGTTTATAATTATATTACCCCAAAAGAATCCAATTACATCTCTTAACATGAAAAGCACCTAGAGAATTTCTCTCAGAGTTGGGGAAGAGGCTGGAAATTGCTCCTCTCACCTTTGGTCCTGATTGTGTTCATTCAGACCTTGATTAGCTACTCTACAAGAAATGAATCAAAATGCTTGATTAATCCCATTTTCTCAAGGAGGTAACAATAACACGGTTCCCATTTCCACTGGCAGAAGCCCTCTCGCTCTCCCTCACCCTCTTCCTTATATTTTTCCTGCTTTCTTCCACAAGAGCACGGATGATAAAGACAAAATGAATGCACTTCTGGATTCATAATCTGTAGTAGAAACAGGATAAAAACTAAAATCTTGGTATTTAAAAACATCAACAACAACAGCAAGGATTAGAGCTCTAGTTTAGGAGTCCCTGGTCACCAGAGTGGAATATATTGATAGATTTCAAAATGGGTCACTCTTAGCACCCTCTACACCATGTCCTTGTCTCTTCATTTCCTAGAGTTCCTGATTCCCAAACGGGGAGAAATCCAGGTCTTTTTCTTTCCTTGTTCAGATTTATGATTATCATCAAACTTCCTCCTCACCCTCTTCCTGATCAATGATACTAAGCCCTTCAGGGAAATAAAAAAGATATTTCTCATAAAAAGAAGGACTCTTGTTGTAGATCAGCCTGCTTCAACAAAGTTAAATCCTTGATCTCAGGACCTGTGCTAGCATTGTGTGTAGGAGAATCCAGAGGAGTCAAGCTTGTGAACAAGAATCCCCCTACTGTGGAAATATTAGGAAGCTGGGGAATTGGAGGAGGAAGGAGGGTGGATACTCCCACTGGTTGGATGTAAGACTGGCTATAGTCTTGTTGCCTTTGGATGTATCCGGCTTGGCAGAGTAAGACAGAGGAACACAGCTCTAGCATTGTGCATAACCCAGAGAATCTTTTCTCTCATAAGCATTTGATGTGCTAATCTGCTGAAAAAGCATCTGGAGAGAAATTGTGGATGTCTAGGAGCCTTGGGTGATGTGACTATTCTTGGTACCCACCCTGGAGTGTAGGGGATTAATTCGTCAGGAAGGCAAGCCTGGGATGACATGGTGATTTAAATACAGCCAAAAGGTGATTTATCTGATTTCTTTGGATGCTAGTAAAAAGAGCTGACTTGGTAAGAGACTAAATGTGAATGATGATTCAGGAGGTACATTCCTAGGTAGTTTCTGGTAAATCCTGAGGGGAATAGAATAGAATGAGAGGGATATCATAAGGTAACAGGTTTTGCCTCTAGTTTTTCTGTGTCTGAAGAGGATATTAAAAGAAAGTACAGGAGAAAAGAGGAAGATGATTCAGAGGAGGGGTTCAAATGCCCATTGGTTTGATCTGATCAGTGTTGATCACGCTAAATGGAAGGCGATTAGCTGGTGATCAGAGGTGTAACCAGCAAAATTTGACATTGAGGGTAAACCTCAAAAATACATCTGGGACAGGTAACCTGACATAGTCACAGATTGAAATAAAAAAAAAAGATTATTGAGTAGAGAGCAGAGACCTGGAGATGTTGGTTTTGATAGACAAAGACCCTAGGACCTTGTGAGAGGTTACTGCTGGGGAGACTTAGAGCAGGACTGAGCCAGCTTTCAGAACTTTCTTGGGGTACTAGCGTGGGAAGTGAGGGAAAGAAAGAGCTTCTTTGGACATGGGTATGTTTGTGTGTGTGTTCCTAAGTTCTACGTTGCTATTTCTAGCTGCTAAAGGAGTATGCTTGTTTCCAAGTTTCAGTGCTCTAAGGCAAAGCCCTCCTCTCATTCTTTCATCAACATCAGTTGATGTTTTGTGACTGGCACAGGGACACTTATTCTCTGTCTCTTATATTTGCCCTACCTGGTAGATAGTTAGTAGCTCCATATTGACCTGCCTCTCAGTGGTGACATGAGCCTCTTACTCTGTATGTGCTGCCTTCCAGGCACCTATTGGGTTTTACTTTTATATTTTTACTTTTAAGTTTTTATTTTGAATATTTTCCCATAGTCACATATTTCATGTTCTTTCCCTCTCCTCCAAACCTCCCTAACCCCACTTAGCCGACGCACAATTCCACTGGGTTTTACACATATCATTGATCAAGATCTAATTCCATATTATTGATAGTTGGGCTAGAGTGATCGTCTAGTGACTACATCCCCAATAATATACCTATTGGGTTTTAAATGTGTTTTAAACTATTCAGAAGAGAAAAGCCCAGTTAGGAGTCTTGAATAGAGTTAGAATTTGAGAATCAAGTTAATGAATTTGTATTCTGTGCAAAGCATCTATTTTCTTTTAGTTCTAAGCATCAGAGGTCACTTGAAAGGATGAGATTGAGTTAGTAATGAGGTTGCCAAGGGAATTCTCTCTTGATTGGGGAAAAGAGTAATGAGGAAACATGATGCATAGAGATGGCACGTCTCCATGATTTCCCCATTTCCCACCTCTGCCAATGGTGAGGAAATTCAGATATAGAGATTGGGAAGAAAGACTTCAGAAGACCAACTATAGCTTCTGCTTGGAAGAATTACTAATACCTTTTCCCTGATAATAAACAGAGAGTTAATTGTTGAGTTGTTTTTTAATGTCAAAGTAACCAGGGTGGAACAAAGCTAAAATAATAACTCAAAATTAAGTAAAACTCCCCTCACTTTCTGGGAGGTGATGCAAATATTATCATTCTCATTTGACAGAAGAGGAAACTAAATCTCAGAGACTGTGTTTTATTCAAGGTCACACAGCTGATTTCCTCAGTTTAAAGGAGGGATACAGCCTAAAGTAAGATAAAAAGAAATACAGGTAAGTACAAATTGAATACCTTCTTCTAACAAGCTTCCATTAAGCTGTCATCTGGCAGGTGAAGTTTAAAAGAAGAAAGTATGTATCATAGTACCAATGTAGTATTTCCTAGGATCCGAGACTCAGTACCGTACTGGAAGGGATTTTGGAATCATCTGTTCCAACCATCTCATTTTACCACTGAAGAAACTAAATGCCAGAGAAATTAAGTATCACACAGGAGATAAGTAGCTGAGTCAGAATTTGAACTCAGGTCCTCTAACTAAGCACAGGCAACACTCTTCCCGATGGACCATATTGAATTCTATTCCACCTCAACTTTTCATGTTCATGTCCTCTCCCTCCCTTTAGATTTATTTCTTTTCCACCCTTTCGCTTCCTTCTTCCTTCTCCTTCTCTATCCCTTCTGATTCTCCCTTCTCTCCCCCTCTCCCTTCCTCCTTCCTTCTCTCTCCCATTTTTGCTTCCTTATAGAAAAGTTTGTGAGAGGCAGTGTGGCGCGTAGGAAACAGCATTGAAGTTAGAATTGAATCCTGGCCATGTCCTTAAGAAACTTGCTACATCACTGGAGAAATTAAATTGTCAATCTGTGAAGAGATAACCTCTCTAGGGGCAGCTGGGTAGCACAGTGGATAGAGGGCCAGGGTTGGAGTCAGAAGGACCCAGATTAAAAATTGGCCTCATGCTAATTGTGTCCCTGAGCAAGGCACTTACCCCCATTTGCCTAGCTCTTGCCCTTCTGTCTTAGAGTTGTTACTAGGACAGAAGGTAAGGGTTTGGCTTTTTTTTTTTAAAATAAAAGATAACCGCTCTACTGGGCAGTATAGATAAGTATAATGAGCCAATAATGTAATAAACTAGAGGAGAAAAAGAACTTACTTTCCCCCGATGAGATCACATCCACTGACTAATAGAATGAAATTTTCATCCATATGGATTTTACGTAGTGATCTCTTATAGGCACAGCCAGATGGGGCAGTGGATAGAATGCTGGACCTAAAGAGTCAAGAGCTCCTAAATTCAAACCCTGCCTCACCATTTCCTAGCTGTGTGACCCTGGACAAATTTCTTAACCACCATCTGCCTTGGTTTTTTCACCTACAAAATGGGATCAATAGCAGCACTCAGCCCACCCTATAAAGGTGTTGCAAGGACAAAATAGAAAATATTTGTAAAGTACTTTGCCAAATTTAAAATGCTATATAAATGTTGTCTATTATGCCCTATCTTCTGACCCAGATGTTATGATTTAGCACTAGACCATGAGTCAGGAGTTCAAGCAATTTCAAGAATAGTGATTGCTCTTGACCAGGGGTTGGCAACCTTTTTGGCCTTGAGATCCATAAACACCACATTTTCTAAAATGTAATTTCGTGAGAGCCGTACAGTGCTCACAGTGCCTCTCCTGTAACAGCGCCTGAAAAAAATGGACCTTATGGCTCCTGCGGAAAAAGCCATATCTGGCCCTCAAAAGAGCCAGATATAACTCGACAGCCATACATTGCCGACCCCTGCTCTTGACATTAGACCAAGACAGATGTGATGTGATGAGGAAGCACATCTTGGAATGGAATATTCTGCTGGGTGAGTGTGGTAGAGTTAAAAAGAGCCCTGGGTTTGGAGATGGAGACCCAGCATCCCTTATTGCTACTTTATCACTTGTCTGAATTCAGGAAAATCACTTAACTTCCCTAGACCCTCTGGGAAATCAGGGGTTTGCGTGGGGAGGCTTTGTAAGTACGATCCTTTGAAATGACCAAGGCATGGTTTATCGTTTCAGATCGTATTTATCAATCAATCATGGGCTAACTTTACTCAAAATTAAATTTTTAAATAATTTAATACATTTAATCTTACAATTTAATCATTATGATTATTTATAATTTATTTTATTAAGCAAGCACTTACTACGTGCCAGGCACTGTGCTAAACTATGAGGTTACAGAAAGAGGCAAAAGATAGTCACTGCCTGCCCTCAAGGAGTTTATAGGTGGTATCAGGTGGTATCAGGGTTCCCTGTAGTAATGGAAGCTGCTTCTTCCCTCTGGGTCCAATAGTCCAATCAAAAATTTTCTTTGGCTTATAGTGAATAAAAGCTATAATCTAGTGGAATTAACATTCCAAGCAATTTCATGTTTTTATCTATTCTCTGGATCCTTTTTTAAAGGATCCTTTTTGGAAAAAAATCTTGTTAATTCCAAATGACTCAGTTTTATCCTCTTAATTAAAAAAAATGGGTAGAGGGGTCCTTCCTTTAATGACTCTCTTATCGACTCCACCATTTCAACATGGACATGTCTCCGTGTTCTCCCTGGGCTTCATAAAACAAATTTACTGTCCCTTATTAATGTTTTCAATCCTAGTTAAGTACATAAATGAAGTATAATGTTCTTGTATTGTTTCCATTAACTCTACACAAAGTTTATACTATTTTCATTTGGGGAGTAATCAGCATTATTTTGAAACAATTTAGCATGTTTATGATACATTTATAATAAATTACTACAGCTGTTTTCTAGGCCATTTCCAAATACCTACAATCTGCCCAGTCCTAAGAATTATAGGCTCTACTGGGTACCACAGGTTGAACAGGAAATTTCTGTTTATTGCTTTATTAGTTGAGCTTTATATCTAATGAATTTTCAGTTTACCACATTAAAAACAGGGCAGATTTCAGTGTGGAGCCTGCCCCTTTTATTCTCAGATGTGGGATAGACCAAAGGTGTCTTGGCTAGTTCCTTCCTAGGTCTGTTCTTATCCCCCAGGCTCTCAATGGGGGAAATGTTGATTATGGGGCATGCAAATGCTAAAAAAGACTTGTGGGGTCTGCTCCTGGTGTTGTGTTCTCCCCCACTCTGTTTTTACACAACTCTCGCTTTTGAACTACTTCCCCAGATACTTCACATATCTTCCCCATTCATTGATGCCCATAGACATCTTAGATACTTCTCTGGAAATCCAGATAGCCAGACTTGTTCCATTGCTACAGAGGATCTCAAAGCCCTAGTCTTCCCACTAGCTGCAGGTGTGGGTTCTATTAATAATAATTATAGCTAAGGGCAGCTGAATGGCTCAGTGAATAGAGCACCAAGTCTAGAGTTCAAATCACATTTTCTAGCTATTGTTAAAAGAAAAATGTGGAGATATATATATGCATATATATATATTTATATATCTTGATCTTCTGAGAATTGATTGTATATATGAATCTCAGGATAGTATGGATGGAGGAGGGATTGTATGCCCAGGCCTAAGCTGGTTGTAGTTGGTGAGGGAGAAAGCACACTCTCCTCTCACAGTTGCTGTTGATATAATCTGTGCCTCTCCTCCCTGACAGGCTTGTTTGACTAAGCCTGTCAGTTGTTCCCTTCTAACAGTTTGCCCAAGTAGGGACCCTTTGAGAGACAGTGTGAATGGTTAGCCTCTCTAGATCCCAACCTGAGTTTGGATTAGTTGTTGATAAGGGCTATTGATTAGCTATTGGAAACAGAAAGGTACTTGTTGGTAAACACTGTATTGAATCTATTGATGGTGTAGGGAAACAAGGTAATAGGATTGAGGAATTAGGAACCCTATTGCTAATTAATTGGCTATTAATCTAGGTTGTTTATCAAAGTCTGGAGATTGCTAGGCTTAGTAAACACTGGACAAATAGGCAAATCACTTGACCCCCATTGCCTAGTTTTTACTGCTCTTTTGTTTTGGAATCAATATACAATACTGTTATAAGATGGAAGGTAAAGGTTTAAAAAGGTTTAAAAAAAACCCTACCGTGCTTCAGGCATTGTAGAAGGCTATAGGAATAAAAAGACAAGAATGAACCATTCCTCTGGATAATGAAGGCCAGAAATCTGGCTACTTCCTCATGCTACTAAACAGCTTCCCTGGGTCTGAGTTCACTCACATCTCTTACAGCAGTTCCTGGCCAGGGTAGCAGCTGGGGAGGATGTCTTCTCGGCAGGGACAACATCTGCTTCTTTTTCTTCCTCTTAATTTCACCAGTGTTCCAAGCCCCTAATAGTGATCACACTAACAGGTTTTACGTCCCTGAATATATCACAGGTGTTGTCCTTTGGGGCAAAGACTATCTTATTCATCCTTTGTTTACCCCGGAACATCCAATAGCGTGCTAGTCCAACAAGAGAGGCTTAGTTAATATTTATTAGTTCTACACTTGGGCAGAAGTCTTTGTTAGAGCACCACAAGAAGGAAGCACGCTACTCTAACAAGAGTCGACATGTTTGGCTCTAAGCCCCCCATTCCCATTCCTATCTTCCCTTATCAGACCTGGCTCAAACTGGACTCATTCGATTTGACCTTGATCTGGTCCAGACAATTTTTATCCAGGCTCAGGTCAGCTTTACAGGTTTAAAATACATCCCTCCTCCATTCTCACAGTAGGGTCTTGCCTTCTTGAGTGGAATTTCCGGGGAGATCTAGATTGAAAAAAATACCATCAGAATCTAAATGGAGGAGAAACCCTAGAAAAGACCTAGATTTGATGTGCTTACCAGATGTTCTCTAAAGAGAAGCAGTGCAGAATGGTGGAAAATGTAGGACTTACCACAGATAGACACTTAGTGTTATCCTTGATCAAAGCTACAACCAGGGCCATGCCTAAAAATCAGGAGTTTCTTATTGCCATGATGATCCAGAACTAGAACCCTTTCTTAAAACAAAGGAAATCAGGTAAACAAACAATTACTATGTTGACTCTGTCTAACAATGTATTCCTCAGGGAACATCTATAATTCACTATATCATCACCAAGAGTAGGATAGCTTGTTTTTAATACAGTTATCCTGAGGAGATAAGCTTCTCACCCCCATCAAGCACTGAGCTTGATTATAGCTCATCTGGACTCCTGGGGGTTGGAGAAGTATGCCATTCCCTGTTTTGTACCAAGGCATGTGGTATGACTGGGTGCCCTCCTGAGGAGCCTAAAGAGAGAGGTTAGGCTCCCTTTTCTCTGACTCATTAGCTCATTAACTTACTCACCCTAACTCTCTGGGGCCAATTTGACTTATCACATGCCATAGGGAATGGGACACTTAATTTTTTCCTACACAAAAGGGAATGTTAAACATGAGACTCATAGTGTGTGCCTTAGCAACGTGGCTGGAAAATAGGACTTAGTAACAACTTATAACCACTATTTTAATTAGCCAGGAGGTGATGTTCAAACCTTATCCGAACTGGGAGTGGTTTCTAGGTTGCTAATGAGGCAGCTTCTATCTCACCTCCTCTTTTCACTGTCACTCCATCCCAAATCTGAACCTATTCTCAATTTTGCTTTTATTTTAAAGATTATGTCTCCTCGTCTCATCCAGGATTGAAGTCTAGTAGAGGAGCTATGTATGGGCTTTTAGGTACCTTCCCTTTGTGAATGACAACCTATTTATCCTATATAGAGCTTGTTTTGCACATATTCACCTGCTTGTTGTCTCTCCCATTACATTCTGAGCTTCTTGAGGATAAGGACTATCTTTTTAGTGCTTAGAACTGTGCCTGGCTCATAAATGGTTATTGACTGACTGACTGACTGGTCCTGTCCTGATTGGCACAGAAGTTTTTAACCTACTCCATTTCAGACCTGGACTGGTTCACCCTTTCACAGGCAATCTGGTACAAACTAACCCCCTCTACCAGAAGCTCACCATATTAATGCTAAACTTTGAGCGGACAGCCTATGAGTTTGGCCCACAGAAGCTCAGAACTCCTGAACTTAAGCAATCCACCATTCTCATCCTTTCTGGTAGCAGAAATTGTAGCCATATTCACCATTCTTAGCTCCCTCCTCAGCTACTTCTCCAACTAATCACTCTTCTCAGAATGTCTAGTACCTCTGTGCCATTCAAACTGACAAGGTTGCCTTCAGTCCTGAATGTACCATCCATCATGTTCAGTCACCTACTCAAGAAATGAAATTCAAGGCAGTCAAGGCGGCTGATGCCAAGAACATGTCCATATCCCATGTGGAGACCTAGCCAAGGAGGATCATTGATCATTTTCCCTTCATGAGAAACTAGAAATGGAGCCCATATTTCAAGTATGGAAAAACTCAGGCCAAGAGAATGCCAGCTGGAGGTGCTCTTATTTTAATTGACATAGCA
Source organism: Gracilinanus agilis (assembly GCF_016433145.1). Classification (NCBI taxonomy): domain Eukaryota; kingdom Metazoa; phylum Chordata; class Mammalia; order Didelphimorphia; family Didelphidae; genus Gracilinanus; species Gracilinanus agilis. The sequence continues at coordinate 40,582,217 of NC_058134.1, forward strand.
CCCTGCCCTCCTGCCTCTCTCCCGAGATTGGAGGGTGGGGACAAATGAGGAGCTACCTAGTGCTTACCTGTTAATACTAAAATACTAAGTCCTTTTGGTTCTGGGCTACCACCTGGCCAGAAGTAGCAAGAGAGGTCATCATCCCCAAAGTCCTTTTACCTTGTCCTTACAGTCCCTGGATATTTCCAGGAGATCCCAGAGGAGATACATCTTGGAATAACCCCATTTCACCCTCTGATACACCCACTTTCTAGGAGCTTTGGAGAAGATAGGTAACATTCTCATACTTGCTCCAGAAATTAATAATAGGAAAAAAAAGAAATTAATAATAGGATTGAGAAGAGAACTCAGGGTTCTTTAATCTCTTGCCCCTGGCCACAGTTCTCTGAAATTTGTATTGGATATCTCTGTTCAAAGTAGATAGAAGTAAGAACTTTCTAGAAAGTATGAAAAAGCCAATTCATTTTCAGTCTTTTTTGTGATGAATTCATAGGTGACAAGTAAAATATATTTTCCTGAAGAAGTTCAATATCACTTCCTATATCTTTTTTTACTGCTCTTGTCATCACCTTGAAAATCTACTTCTAAATTTAGGTCATTGGCATATCCTGTTTTTCTTTAATAATCAGTTATTAGGGTGGGGAGCAACTTGATAGCCCGGTTAAGAGCCAGGTCTAGAGACAGGAGGTCCTGGGTTCAAATTTGGCCTCAGATACTTCCTAGCTGTGTAACCCTGTCCAGCCCTTGCTGCTTGTCTGCCTTGGAACCACTACACTGTTTGGATTCTTAGATGAAAGGTAAGGGTTTACAAAAATACCAATCAATCAGTAGGGCATCTTGAGCATCTCTGTTCTTTACCTTTGTTGCTGAAGTCAGCTCAGGGCTTAGGCAGGGATAGAAGATATTGAGGATTTCAAAAAGGGCCATGTAAACCGGCTTTCCTATTGTCTCACAAAGGGGGAGCTGCAATTTGCAGTTCAGTGATGCAGTGAGGAGCAGACCTCTGACCTCAGAAAGTTGTCTTCATCCCTTTAAAAATATACATAAAATGACTTGATTCAAGAGAAGCAGATGAGAGAAAACAGTTTATTCATCCTGAGGTTGCCTCAGTGTGTTCATTAGTGCAAGAGGGACTCAGGGATTCCTTTTCTTTTTTGCAATACTCAAAATTTCTCCAAGACCTAGCCCAGCACATCATTAAAGAGTCTATAGGAAGCACTTAATCATGCAACCCACTTTCCCCAAGTTTATACACCATTCTTCCAGTCACATAATTACTCATTTGGGAAAAGAATATTTTTGTTCTCCTCTGAATGCTTTTTTCTGCCCTGCCTATTTAATAATAATAATAATAATAATAACTAGAATTAATTCAGTGCTTCAAAATTTCCAAACACTTTACAACTATGTTATCTCGTTTGATCTTTATAACCCTGTGAGGCATGTGGATTATCCTCATTTTATAGTTGAGGAAACTGAAACTAAATGACTTTAAATGGCTTGCTCAGCATCACACAGCTAGTAAGTAGATGAGGCAGGATTAGAAATTAGGTCTTCCTGACTCCAGTTCCAGTACTGTTCACTCTACCCCCGGCTCCCTTCATCTTGTAATAATTATTGCCTCACCAATCCCAACAAAGTTCTGGAGTTGTGAATCAGCAAAGTGAACTTTTCTAGTTATGCCTGAGCGTTTCTTGGGCACCTGGTGTTTGCAGAGGACTGCAATGAAAGTAGAAGTTATGGTTCCTGTCCTTGAGGGATTTATACTCTAATGTTTATCAGTAAATCTCAGAGTCTGGAAGGACCTCAGAGGCTGCCTACTCCAACCTGCACCTGAACATGAATCTCTTCTTAAACATCCCCAATAAGAGATTGTCCAACTTCTACTTAAATACCACTAGTGATGGGGAACGTATTACTTACTGAGATGACCCATTCTATTGATGGACAGTTGTTGGGAAGTTTTTCCTTGTAGATTCTAAAATCTGCCTTGTTCCAACTTCTATTTCTCCTAGTTTTGCTGTCTGAGTTTAATGTGGACTAAAGTGACGTTTATTATTGTTTTTTTTAAATGTGTGACTATTAGAAAAAAAAGAAGACAATAAGAGAAAAAATTGTTTATTAAAGCCACCTCAATCCCCCCAAAAGGAAAAAAATTGCAGATTCTCATGTTAATGTTCTTTGGACCAAATAACAGTGGAGCCCTTGATTGATTTAATGACTAGATTTCCCTGGGAGGTTATATTAATTAACTGTGTTTTGGTTTTCTGTGTTTATGATCAATGCTCAATCAAGGATTATTAAAGCACAATTTGTATTCCATGTTTCCTATGAAAAACTGGAAATAGAAAAATACCACTATCAGACTGAGATAACCGTATTGTTTCTTTCAGACAGCAAATGGTGGAACTCCTGAAATTCCCAAGTCTTTCTTATATGTGCCTGTCTATTAAAGACAAGTATTTCCCATTCTTTAAGATCAAATTTGATACTGGCTGAATTGATAGATATGGGCTAGGGAGTAATAATGCCACCATACCCACTTGCCTTCCTTACCCCTCATTGGTCCTCCTCCCCTTGTTATGGAAAACACCAGTCAGGATAACAAATAGGGGTAAAGAAGAAGTACTAGATCTGTGATTTCATTGGTAATAGGAACTTTGGGATGAGGAAAGTCCTTCTTCACCTTCTCTGCAGTTTATTGAGTTGCCTAGGGCACTAAAAAGTTCAGTGACTTGTCCAGGACCATACAACCAGGAAGCATCAGAGATACACCTTGGACCCAGTCTTCCTGGTTCTCAGGCCAGTTCTCTATCTATTTTTCTGTACTTATTCCACAACAAAAAACAAGATAAGTTGTGTTTAATAATGAAATATACTGAAAGTTCATATTGAGTCTCATTTCATTTGAAGGGATGTGATGGAGGGGACAATAGCAGCAGAAATATCTCTACCACCACCATCAGGAACAAAAATAGCATCAGTAACAGCAGCAACATTAACACCAAGAACATCAGAGACAATAGCAAAATCAGGAACTGCAACAGTGGCAACAAGAACCACAACCACCTTCACAAATACCAATCCGTTGCCTGTGTCTTAGGAAGAAGCAAAAAGGCAAAGGAAGGGAGAAAGGGAAGTCCAGCTAGGGTGATGCAGGATGAGACCCCATGAGCTGTGGTACTGCTATCAGAGCTATAAAGACCTGGCAAAAACCCTGAAACAGCCAACTGGGCTGTGTTAATCCTCCTGACCATCTGGCCCGTGTGATGGAACTGCTGCCCTGTGAATCTCTGCAAATAGACAGAGTGGCAGAGGATTGATGGCTGGCTTTACTCAAAACCACAATGACAGCCAGTGGGATGGGAAGGACAGCAGAGTAGGTAGTTCTCCTTTATGTTCTGGAACCCTAAGATATATTAGAACACATCACAGACTCCCAAACCCCACTTGCTAGGAATGCTTTAGCTTAGGTGGTGCTAGTCACCAAAGCAGCAAAACATGGAGTGAACATGAAACAGAATGAAGTCTTGATTATGTAGTCAGTCATTTATCAGCTACTATTTATTAAGTGCCAGGTGCTATGCTAAACAAGAGAGAAAAAGCCCCTGCTCTCAAGGAGCCCATAGTCTAAGGGCAGGTGATTGGGGATGGGATACAGCCTCCATACAACTGTTCAAACAACATATGTACAGGAGAAATTAGAGATAATCAACAGAGGGAGGGAAGGTATGAAGATCAAGTGGGACAAAGTGGATTTTAGCTGACAACTGAAGAAATCCAGGGACACTAGGAGACAGAAATGAGGCAGGAAAAAGTTCTAAGCATGTAGGCCAGTAGGTAGTGTCCTTTGTGAAGGAAAACCAGGAGCTCAACATCCCTGGACCACAGAGTAGATGGGGAGATGTGAAGTGTAACTAAACAATTAAGATAGAAAGGAGCCAGGTAATGGAGGGCTTCAAATGCCAAACAGGATTTATTTGATCCTGGAGGCAATAGGGATCTCTACTAGATTGATCTGGGAAGAGAGATGACTTAAAGGTCTTTAGAAAGATCTATTTTCACAGCCAAGGGGAAGATGGACTGGAGTGGCCAGAAATGGGCATGACATCAAAACCATATTGCCCAATTAACAAGTGGGCAACAAAAAATAAATGTGTGGGATGGAATATGGAGAATGAAAGTACATGAGAAATCCTTGATACCTTAGTTAAACCCTGAAAATGAATGCTAAAAAGTTAAGGTGCTTGATACAGAGATCTCAAAATGTGATATAAATAAAATGTTTATAAATTTGAAAGTGCTATGTAAATAGCAGGCATCATTCTGATTTTCCCAACAAAAGTAAAACCAGCTCTCCCTAGTTAGAGGCAAGAATGATATATTTTTGTCAGCAATATCCTCAGCTATAAGTAGGCAATGATGTATAGCAAATCAATGTAGGGCAATCAGAAGAAATAACTTAATTCCTAAGCTCAGATGAGAGAAAATAAGAGTAGGTATTGAGGAGTTACTTAAAGCTGAAGAACTTGAAGTCATTAAAAATCTTCACTTAACACAAGCTCCAGCTGCTGTGTAATAATGAAAGGCTGAAAAAATAATGCTGATGTTTTCAATGATTTTAAGGAGAATGGAATTTTGAAAAGCCCCTTTTGAGTTTGATGGCATGAATCCAAGTAACAGACCAAACAAACAAAATAACTTAAAAATAAAAACTGGAATCTGCTATAACTGTGATGAACAAATGTAATCTCCCACAATATTTGATGAAGAGTATAAACACATTCAGCACCTGCACATAATAATCTATGCTGCATCTGTTGCCAAGGTAAGGACAATGGGAGGAAGAATAAAGCCCTCTATGTAAGGACAAGCATCAAATACCACCAATAGCCAAAATGGTATGAGAAAACTCCCAAGATTTGTGGAAAGACAAATGGAAAATTATATCAATATCTATTGCCCAGCCTATGCCAGTCTATGCCTTAGGAAATGCCCTAAAAGATTGCACTTGGAATGGAATTGGGGGAACTATATATATATATATATATATATATATATATATATATATATATATATATGTATGTATGTATGTATGTATGTAT
>NC_058134.1:40590241-40600202 GCF_016433145.1 Gracilinanus agilis
TCCTTCCTTCCTTCCTTCCTTCCTTCCTTCCTTCCTTCCTTCCTTCCTTCCTTCCTTCCTTCCTTCTTTCCTTCCTTCCTTCCTTTCTTCTTCATCTGATACCTGCTATCTAAATTACCTTCAGCAAGTCAGTTAACTTCCCTTAGTTTCCTCATCTTGTAGACGAGGGGGGTTGAATTAGATGACCTCTGAGGTCCCTTCCATGTTTAGATTTTTGACTTTCTGATCCCATGAGCTTATATCCCAATATTTGTATGCAATTCTATGATAATAATTTCTCCCAGGGTATTTCCATCTAAACTCCACTGAACTAAAATGAGAAGGAAATAATAACAATAATAATACGTAATTATTATTAAATTATAATAAAATTATATATAAAATAAATAAAATTAATTTTAAAAATAAATATAATACTTTTGTAATAAATGAATAGCTGTCACTTATAGTGTTACAAAACTTCACACAATGCTTTACTTAATTTATCTCATTTGTTCATCACAATAAGCCTGTGAGGTATATATTATCATTGCCTCCATTTTACAGAGGAGGAAACAGGTTAAGCAAAGGTAAATGACTTTTTCAGAATTACACAGTGTTTCACAGGCAAACAAGTGGCCCAGTGGATAGAACTGGGCTAGGAAGACCTAAGTTCAAATCTAGTCTCAGGCACTAGTTGTGTTACCTTGGGTAAGTCACTCAATCTCTATTTGCCTTGGTTTCTTCAATTGTAAAATAGAAATAATAGTATCTACTTCCCAAGATTTTTGTGAGAATCAAATGAGATGATATTTGTGAAGTGCTTAGCATATGTCTGGCATGTAGTAGACATGCATAAATATTGTTGCTCCTCCTCCTTCTGCTACTATTGCTGCTGCTACTACCACCACCACCACCACCACCACTATTATTATTATTATTATTATTACTGCTACTACTACCACTATTGCCACCATGGTATCTCTCAGCTTACAGCCCAGTTCTCAGAGCTGCCTCCAAGGATGCCCATATGTCAAGTGGCCCTGGCTGACAGAGTTGTCTGGGAGGTTCTGTAATCAGACAGGTGCCCACTAGTAGCTTGATGTCTTGGAGAGTGTGAATAGCAAAAAAAATGGCAAGAAAGTAGATTATTTTAGTACTGTCATAGTTGGTTGAGCTATTTCCTCCTTTAATCAAAGGCATTCTCCTGGAGGGCATCTGTTCAGAGGAGCTGCAGGATTCCTGGATGAATGGCACAGCTATAGCCTTGGAGAAAGTTTGCTGTCATTATTCCAGATTCTTGAATTTCTTCCCCCTAAATGGCAAGCTGCCTTTCAAACCTATAAATGTGAGAAGGCTCTGGAATTCACACTCTTTGATTTCTAGCCCTGTTTGTCAGAGAGGAGTATATATCTTCACTCCTCCCGAGCGTTCAGAGAAAAGGACACCCTGGTGTGTTTGTGGGGAGCTAGAAGGCAAACAGGAAAAATGCTGAAGCTGGCTAATAAGAAAACGAGGCATTTCAAATAGATTGCTTTTTATAAGCTATTATCTTTTTAAAATTCAATTTTATTTTATTTTCAATTCCATAGCCTCTCCCTTCCCCACCCACTGAGAAGGCAAGAAAAATAAAACTCATTACAAATATGTAGAGCCATGCAAAATAAATTCCTGCATTAACCGTGTCCAAAAAAGAAGACAGTGGGGTAGCTTGGTGGCTCAGTAGAGAGAGAGCCTGGAGATGGGAGGTCCTGGATTTAAATCTGGGCTTAAATATTTCCCAGCTGTGTAACCCGAATTGACAAGGCCTTACCATTCTTCTGCTTTGGAACTAATATTCAGTATTGATTCCAAGACAGAAAATAAGAGTTAAACAAAAAGAAAGAAAGAAGGAAGGAATAAAGATAGGAAGGGGGGAAAAGAGGAGAGAGAGAGAGAGAGAGAGAGAGAGAGAGAGAGAGAGAGAGACAGAGAGAGAGACAGAGAGAGACAGAGAGAGACAGAGAGAGACAGAGAGAGAGACAGAGAGACAGAGACAGACAGAGAGAGAGAGACAGACAGAGANAGAGAGAGAGAGACAGAGAGAGAGAGAGAGAGAGAGAGACAGAGAGAGACAGAGAGAGACAGAGAGAGACAGAGAGACAGAGACAGACAGAGAGAGAGAGACAGACAGAGAGAGACAGAGACAGAGACAGAGACAGAGAGACAGAGACAGTGAGACAGAGAGAGAGAGAGAGACAGAGACAGAGACAGAGACAGAGTCAGAGTCAGAGTCAGAGTCAGAGTCAGAGTCAGAGACAGAGACAGAGACAGAGAGAAGATTTTTTTAATCTGAATTTGTACCTTGAGTTCATCAGCTTTCTTTCTGGAAGAAGACAGCATATTTCACCCTGAGTCCTTGAAATTGTGGTTGGTCATTTTGTTGATCAAAATTATTGAGACGCTCTTGGTTCTGCTCACTTCACTTTGCCTCAGTTTACAGAATGCTTCCCAGGTTTTTCTGAAACTATTCCCATCATGATCAATCCTCTTCTTACAGCATGATAGTATTTCATCACATTTATATACCATAACTTGTTCAGCCATTCTCCAATTGATAAACACCCTGTTGATTTCCAGTTCTTTGCCACCTAAAAAAAAGAGATGCTGTAAATATAGTTTCTTTTCTTCTTTCTTTTATCTCTTTGGAGTATAGACTTAGCAGTAATATTACTGGGTCAAAGGGTATGCACAGTTTAATAGCTCTTTGTCTAGAGTCCTAAATTGTTTTCCAGAATGGGTAGATCAGTGCACAACTCCACCAAGAGTACATTAGTGTATCTGTTTTCCCAAAGCCCTGTCAATATCTGCCATTTTCCTTTTTTGCCAATTTAACCAGTCTGATGGACATAAAGTAGTACCTCAGAGTTGTATTAATTTGTATTTATTTAATTATTAGTGTTTTGGAGTATTCTTTCCTCATATGGCTCTTGATAGCTTAGAGTTCTTCCTCTGAAAACTGCCTATTCATATCCTTATCACATAGTTTTGAGCCTCAGTTTCTTTATCTGTTAAATGGGAATAATACCCACCTCCCAGAACTTTTGGAAGGACCAAATGGATCAAATGAGATAATATTTATAAAGCACTGAGCCCATTGACTGGCACATGATGGACACTTAATACATGTATTGATAAATTATTAATAAATAGATTTCAAGGATTAAATGCCTGATTCACACAAAATATTTTGGACACCTTATAGAGCTTCCTACAACTTTTTCTGCGGCCCACATCACTCCCAGTTTGAATCAGCAGGACTGCTGAGAGAGGTTGTTTAAGGTCTGAAGCTTTTTAATGTTGCTAGGATTCTATCAGCATCCCATGATGTCAAGAAAAACTGGTACTGGGCAGCAATAGGAGGAGTGGAGGGAGTGGGGTCAAGGCTTGAAATGTCAATGACTTATTCACTGCATATGTATCCCAACTAGAAAGAGCAGCCCCTTTTATGATGGGGATGAGGCTGGAGGGACAGACTAGCAGAGCTGAAGATTCCTTTAAGAGTCTGGCTGTTTTCATCCCAGATCCAGCAGAGTCTAGGGGTAACTTTGTTAAGGTGCTTGTAAATCTTGAGTTCTCATTCCTGAGAACTCCTGAAAAAAAAAAAAACAGTAGAAGGCGCCCAAGGCTAGAAAAGGAGAAACCTGATTTTTAGCATTTTTAATTAAGATTATACAATTCTTTAATTACATCAAGATTCTCTGTGAAGCAATATGATCTTTAACAGTAATATTCTTCAGTAAGGCAGCTTGGGTTAGTGGATAAAGAGTTGGGCATAAGGGTAGTGATAGAGAGCCAGGGGTAGAGAGGGGAAGTCCTGGGTGCAAATCTGACCTCAGACATATCCTAGCTGTATGATCCTGGGCAAGTAATTTAACCCCAGCTGCCTAGCCCTTACCACTCTTCTGCCCTGGAACAAATAGTATAAATTCTAAGATATAGGGTAATGTTTTAAAATGAAAAAGAACCAGACTCAGCAATTTTGTGATCTCTAGCAAGCCACAGAACCTCTGTGTGTGCTCTAAGGAGTGCTTTAAGATGGTCAATTATAAAGAGGGTCCCTTCCTGATTGGGTTAAAGGAGTTTTCTGAGTAAAAGATATCATATCAATAAAAGCACAGATCCATTCCTTTCCTTATCCTCATTTTTTTTCTGGTGGCCTTTTATGGCATTGAGTCAAAGAATGCTCCAATCTCCAAAGAATCAAAGTTGAGGGTTGTCCGAAGAATGATGGAAAGACTCATAGTGTGCATGAATAGGACATGCTCTATCACCTATGAAGAATTGTACAGAGGAGAATCAACGAGTAAGTGCTTATTAAGCACCCACAGTGTGATAGGTAGGTCTTGGGAATGCAAAAATAAACAAGAAAGCATCCCTGCCTTCAAGGTAATTCCATTCTGAGAGGTTAGAGTGTGTGTGTGTGTGTGTGTGTGTGTGTGTGTGTGTGTGTGTGTGTGTGTATCCATGTATATATAAATTCTGAGCATTCAGGTGGCAGAGTGGATGGAGTGTTGTACTTAGAAGGGTTCAAATCCTGCCTCGAACACTTACTTACTGGATAACCCTGGGCAATTTATTTGAACTGCCTGAACCTCAGTTTCTTTATCTGAAAAATGAAGGGTTTGGACTCTGGTCTATAAGGATTCTCCCAGCTGTCAATCTAAGATCCTGTGACTTTGAGGTAGAACCATGACCCAGACACTGGCCTCTGTTTGTATCCATACAATGTCAAGGGAGCTAGAAGAAGACCCTAATGTGTAGGGAAGACCCTTGTGGAGGATTTCTAGGGGAAGAGGGATAGAGTTGCCAGGATAGAAAGCAAGAGTGGGATGTAGTCTGCTTCACTGGATGGTGTGCCCACAAGATCCACAAGGCAGTTGGATAGCATATTATATAGGGAGCTGAACATGGAGTCAAGAAGATCTGAGTTCAGAGCTTGTCTCACTACTCTAGGCAAGTCACTTCCCTTCTGTCTGCCCCAGTTTGGTCATTTGTAAAATGGAAATAATAAGAGCACAACCCCAAGGGTTGTTGTGAGGATCAAAAGGGATAATATTTTGCACTTGGCAAAACTCAAGGCACTCTATCAGTGATAGTATCTACTGTGAAATATCGGAGTCAGAAAGGGTAGCTTAACCCAGTTCCTGGGTGGTTTGGTGGCTCTGTGACCTTAGCACCCAATCCTCAGAGGCAGCTCAGTGTATCTAGGCAAGGTGACTTCAGAGGTCTCCTCCCAGGAGCCTGGACAGCAGAGCTGCCATGATGATTTGGGAAGCCTTTGAAATCAAGTGGCTGCTTCCCCACTTCTTGGTGCCTCATAACAGCAGGGCCACAAAACATGAATAATCTTCATCAGCCTCTTTAGGGTTAGGAAGTGTTTGTTCTTCACTGCTGCCTAAAAGAAACTGCCTTTTTAGCTCATATGTCATCACCTGGTGTAATTCCCTTCAAGGCTTTTCTTAGAACAGGTACATTGTAAAATGTGCTCCAGCAATGCCTGATTAGGAACTGGCCACAAATACAGGAAACTGAAATGTAGTTAATCATTGGATAATTATCTTGCAATCATCTCTGAGAGCCTTGGAGGTACTAGAGGGCAGCTACCTCCAGGAGCCTTTGCATTTCACAAGTTTTACACCAAGAAGTTTTACATCTTGTTATTGGGAAGAGGGTACCTCATGCTACCTTCCCTAGAGGCAATGAGTGAGGTTCTGTTGTGGCAGGTCTCCAGAGAACATAAAAAGGCCCATTCTGGGAATGAGGGTATCCTGGAGACTTCCAAAAGGCATTTAGCAGGATCCCCCAAATAGTGCCTCCAAGCTTCTGACTGCTCTTGGCAAGTCCATGTAAATGAAAAGTGCTGAGCCCTAGTCCAAAGTCAGTCTACATCACTTTTCATATTAATTCTTGGTCAGCTCTAACCCAATAACCAGAGAAGAACCTCTTGGTTCACCAATATCCTAGATATTTCAACACGAATTCTTTCCCTCATCAATAATCCTCCTTCTGAGAGAGACCACTACAGATATTTAGGGGAGAGAAGGGGAGTGGGAGGCAGCTTCCTGTCAAATGACTGCTAATGCTTTCCATGAAGTTATTTATGCATTCAGCCTCAGAGCTGACATCTGAACGAATGGTGTGGAGTATTGTCCTCTTCGTGAACATAAATTATTTTTTCACCTTATTAAAATGTTTTCCAAGTGAAGGAAAATCTCCCTTACTCTGTAGTTTTGGAAGGTAAGCATTGAGTAGAGAACTATTGGCACGCCTTTGAAGCTTTGGTAGTGTATCCTTGTATTTCCCTAGGACCATCATCCAGAAAGAATTTCCATTGGTTATCAAGTTTGCCCTCCTTTCACAGGCAGCCATCTCCTGGCTACTTTTCTTCTCTGTGTTCTCAGTAAAGAAGGAAAAAAATTATATTAAAAATTAATGGCATTTGCAGCTTCTATTCAAAGTTCAACTTTCTGAAAGTTTGGGTCACTGAGGTCCCAGTTCTCCATCTGTTAGGCTCTTTCCAGTTTGGTGTGGAGAAGCTGATTGCTGTGGATGGAGAGGAGGAAGGGATTAATGAAATACTCACACATGGGATTCCATGCCTGGAGAGGGACAGTCATTTCTGAACTCTGCTCTTCAAATTTGCTGCTTTCTGTGGAGACCTTGAAGTCTGCCTTTGGATTTAATGTACTAGTTAGTATAGCAAGCGAGATTCTACTGCAATAACACCTCTTCAGAGCAATTTAGAGCAATGGGAAAGGAATTGCTCTTTCCATCCACGTGGAAGAGAGTAGGGAATGGGAAGAAGGTATACTACCCACCCTGTGGCATTCAATGTTAATGAAGTGCCACCTTTTGTGGAAGGTATCAGGATAGAGGATGCTGGGAATACCAGCTATCAGGAATTGTGCTGCAAGGAATGATGAACAGGAATTGTGCTGCAAGGAATGATGTCAGAAACAACTGGAAAGACCTTCATGGGCTGATGCAAAGTGAAATAAGCAGAACCAGGAGAACACAATATTGTGGAATGATCAACTGTGATAGACTTAGCTGTTATCAACAGTACAATGATCCAGGACATTTATGAAGGACTTAGGACAAAGAATGCTATCCACCTCCAGAGAAAGAATTGAGAAATGACTTGTATTATAAATTTGACTTAGTTCTCTATAAATTGGGGAAATTAGACTTTTATTAGAAAAATTTGTTGTAAATTTTTTCCAGTTTATTGTTTCCCTTCTAGTCTTGGTTAGATTAGGTTTTTTTGTACAGAAGTGTTTTAATTTAATATAATCAAAATTATTCATTTTACATCTTATAATACTATCTCTCGTTTGGTCACAGATTCTTCCCTTCTCCAAAAATCTGCCAGGTAAACTATTCTGTGTTCCCCTAATTTAGTTATGCTATCACTCTTTATATCTAAATCATTTATCCATTTGGACTGTATCTTGGTATAGGGTGTGAGGTATTGATCTACCTTCTGCCATACTCTTTTCCAGTTTTCCAAGCAATTTTTGTTAAATAGTGAGTTCCTATTCCAAAAACTGGGATCTTTGGGTTTATCAAACACTAGATTGCTCAGGTCATTTATCCGTGTATGTTGTGTATCTAATGTACATCACTGAGGTACCATTGTATGTCTTAGCCAATACCAGACCATTTTGATGATTGCTGCTTTATAGTACAGTTTGAGATCAGGGACTGCTAGGTCTCCTTCCTTCACATTTTTTTATTAGTTCCCTTGAGAAGCATAGATTTTAAAAGGCATTTCATTTAGAAGTCACCACATTTGCATGGCAAAACCCAGTGACTATTTTTTTCCAATCAGAGGGATATAATTTCCCTTTTCAGTCTTACTTCTTTGTACACCATGCCCCAAAGATTTGATATACTCTTGCTTAGGGTTACCCGAATCTCAGTGGGAGCTAGAACTCAGCTTTTTTCAAAGCACATTCTAATAGAACACGACAAGTTTTAAAAATAGAACCACAAGATGGTTGGATGACAAATGGAGATGGGGATTTTTTTTCTTTCTGTTAGCCTTCAAATTGTTTTGAAGCTGTGCATGCCTTCAGTCCACAGAAACCAGACAGTTCTCACTTTCCTTGGAAATCTAACAGGAAAAGTAATGTGTAAGGTCTTCCACCAAATAACACTTGTAGGGCACTTGCAGTTGTGAACTTTAGATGAAAAAATGCCACTTGGACCCAAAGGATGCCAACACTGGAGATCACATGATAAAACAGAATTTTGAAGCCGCATGTGTAGTACCGTCAAACAATGTCAAACAACTGTCACCATCTTTAGGAAAGGTTACAGCTGAAATCTGAACCAATTCAAACTTGAGAATGCCTGAAAGGTCCAAGAGAACCAAAGAATTTAATTCTGTTGGAGAAGGAATTGCTCACTAAAGCAGTTACCGTGCTCTGTTGTTGGATACTGGGCAAACTGAGATAGACAGTAATACCAGGTGACAGACACTGTTCTATACCAGCTCATTGTTGAGATCGCATTTAACATTTGCCCAAATACATCCATGTTTCATAAATAGCACTTCCTAAATCGATTCATCATTGATTAGTGTCCTCTGAACCGCCCCCCCCCCTTCAAATTTCCTTGGCTGCCTGAGGCTTCTTCAACCAAATAAAATCAGACTTTCCCAAGCTGCTGATTTCCACATTTATCTAAAATACTGTGATTGCTGCCTTTTCTCATTTACTGTGTTCTTTTAATTCCCCGAATGCCACATGAATTCTTACCTGATTTCCATACTTATTTCTACCCCAGTTTTATTCTCTCTCTCTCTCTCTCTCTCTCTCTCTCTCTCTCTCTCTCTCATTCTCCCCTAGATCCTGCCATTTCTGTATTTTAATTGAAGGGCCAGGGCCAGGAAATTAAATCTCCATCTCAGATAGCATTAAAAAGATATTTTTACTTCTTTTTACATTACTTTTACTTCTGAATGATATTGCTGCCCAATAGAAGCTTTTCTGGTAACAATGAAGCAAAGTTAAGCAAAACAAACCCACCCATTAGCCATGTCTGATGGTTTGGAATAATGGCTCATTCCACACCTATTTTCTGGAAAAGAAGTCATGTTTTATCATAATCATCCTTCTAGAGCACAAGGTCTATCAAATGTCATCATATCAATCAGCTATTTTCTTTCTCAATTTCTTTTCTTTTCTGAAGCCCATGCCTCCAATAAATAGGTAATAGAATACAACAAAATATGTTTTTTAAATTATATACTATGACCAGACTGGTTTTTTGTCAGGAATGCAAAGTTAGTTCAATATAAGAAAGATTATAATTCTAATAAGTCATGGGAATAGAACAAATAAAAATTTTGTGATTTTTTATCAATAAGTACTAAATGGGCATTTGCCAAAATCCAATGCTCATATCTATTTTTAAAATCCTCTAGAATTTATAGAAATAAATAAGCCTTTTCTCCACATAACAGATAGTAATTGTTTAAACCCAAGAGTAAACATTATATGTCACAAGAAAAAGTTAGGGAACTTTCTGATAAACATCAGAAAAAAGGAAGAATGTCCATTATTACCACCACCATTTAATATCATGAGAAAAGATGCTAGTGATAACAAAATAAGAAAAATAAACTGAGGGAATAAGGATAGATAAAGAGAAAACAAAATTACTGATTTTTGCAAATGATAAAATAGTATGTTTAAAAATCCTAGAAAATCAACTAAAAATTAATTGAAATAACAACTACCACAAAGTTGTATAAGACAAATTCACATGAATCACAGTCATTTTTATGTAACAAAATTTCTATATAATAGCATTCTCATTCTAATTAAACATATGAGGAAGAGCTAGAAAGAACAATTTCATTCAAAATAACTATGCAATACTGCGGAATGTATCCTACCAAGATTCACACAGGTACTATATGAATCTATAAAAC
>NC_058134.1:40602061-40604062 GCF_016433145.1 Gracilinanus agilis
TCTCTCTCTCTCTCTCTCATTCTCCCTCTCTCTACCTCACTCTTTTCCCCCTCTTTCTGTCCCCCCCCATCTCTCTCTCACCCTCTTCCTCTCTAATCTCTCTCCCTGTCTCTCCCTGTCCCTCTCTCTCCCTCCTTCTCACCCTCTTCCTCTCTCATCTCTCTTCCTCTCTCATTTCTCTCCCCCTCTTTCCCTCCCTCCTCTCCCTCTCCCTTCCTCTCCCTCTCTTTCCTTCTCTCTTCTCTCTCTTTCTTGATAAACATGCACACCCACATACATGCACACATGTGTATATGAAAAAAATTATTTTTTATTTACTTTAAAAGTTAATTGGTGGGCAGCTGGGTAGCTCAGTGGAGTGAGAGTCAGGCCTAGAGACAGGAGGTCCTAGGTTCAAATCTGGCCTCAGACACTTCCCAGCTGTGTGACCCTGGGCAAGTCACTTGACCCCCATTGCCCACCCTTACCACTCTTCCACCTATGAGACAATACACCGAAATTAAGGGTTTAAAAAAAAAGTTAATTGGAGACTTTTCCCTCTTACCATTCCCCTCATATGCCCTTTCCTGAATTCCTCCCTTAACACAAATGCAGAAGAAAATAGGATCTTCTATTATTTCTCCCATTTCTCCCAACTTTTCCTTTTTAAAAATAAATCCCTTGATTCATTTGCTTTCCCTCACCCCAGTTTAAAAAGCAACACTAGCACGCTCCTCCTGCCACTAGCTGCCACCTCCAATTTCTCCAATCCACGATAGTTAAAAATAAATCCCTCCCTCTGACTGCTGCCTACCTCTCCCCAGTTGAGGACACAAACACAAAAACCCCTCTCCAACACTTCCCGCCCAATCCCTCTCCCCCCAGAAAACAACCCTTCCCACTTTATTCTCTAGCTGCTGTTTGCTGTGCCCTGAGGCATAGCTTAAAAATATAAGAACAAAGGTAACAAAAACAATAACAACTCTCCAAATACTGGATGGGAATTGCAGGGAAGAAGATTTTTCATAAAAAAATGAAACTTCAGCAGCAAATCCTCAAGTAGGTTCAAATCCCATCTCAGACACTTCCTAGCTCTGAGCCCCTGGGAAAGTTATTTAACCTAACACCCCCCCCCACTCCACCTTGCTCCTGATCTATAAAATGAAGAGTGTGTGTGTGTGTGTGTGTGTGTGTGTGTGTATGTTTCTTCTAGCTTTAAATCTATAATCCTATGATCATGATCACCATTATTCAGACCTATAAATGGAATGGGGAGAGAAATAGAAAGCAAATATTCAGATGTGGTTCCAGAACGGAGTATCTGATCCTAAATACGTGATGACTCTTGTATCAGAATTTCCCTCTTGACAAGAAGGGATCAGGAATACCTTGTGAATTTCTTACATTTCTAGCTCATTATCCGCCTCCCCCAGCCAACATATGAGCTGGAAATTCAAGCATCTTGTACTGCCCTGGGGCAATTACAGCTCCCCTTATAAGCAGAGAGACTCACAAGGCTCAAAATATCAAATTATATTTAAAGTTTATTCAAACAGATAGAACTCCCCAGCAACAAATATAATAAGCAAGCCTCCATTAAATTACATTACTGGCCTTAGTACACCTCTCATGGGGAGCAATCAAGACTTCTTTCCTGGCATCTCACCTTGCTCCCCTCCTATGCTAGTAGCAGGTATTACTAGTTGATGTTGTCAATGCTAGTATCTGCTATAATTTTCTACTGTCCTTTGGAGATGAGATGTTAAATAATTATTGATCTCATTGGGATTTTCAGTATCCAAATCTCAAATGATTTCCTAGCTAGAAAGGGGGGGGGGGGAGCCATGGATCCTGGACATCGATCCAGGGAGCTGAAGGAGCACTCCCAGAAGATAGTGGTCATCTTTGGTCATCTTGCCACTGGTGTTACCTTTTTTTTTTTTTAGTGTTTTTTTTTAACATTTATTAATATTCATTTTTAACATGGTTACATGATTCATGCTCCACCTTTCCCCTTCAACC
>NC_058134.1:40604162-40630075 GCF_016433145.1 Gracilinanus agilis
GGTTTTGTCATGTGTCCTTGATCAAGACCAATTTCCAAATTGTTGGTGGTTGCATTGGTGTGGTAGTTTCGAGTCCACACCCTCAATCATGTCCACCCCGACCCATGCGTTCAAGCAGTTGTTTTTCTTATATGTTTCCTCTCCTGCAGTCCTTCCTCTGAATGTGGGTAGCGTCTTTACCATAAATCCCTCAGAATTGTCCTGGGTCATTGCATTGCTGCTGGTACAGAGGTCCATTACATTCAATTTTACCACAGTATATCAGTCTCTGTGTATAGAGTTCTTCTGGCTCTGCTCCTTTCGCTCTGCATCAGTTCCCGGAGGTCTCTCCAGTTCGCCTGGAACTTCTCCAGTTTATTATTCCTTTTAGCACAATAGTATTCCATCACCCACATATACCACAGTTTGTTCAGCCATTCCCCAATTGAAGGACATACCCTCCTTTTCCAATTTGTTGCCACCACAAAAAGCGCAGCTATGAATATTTTCGTACAAGTCTATTTATCTATGATCTCTTTGGGGTACAAACCCAGCAATGGTATGGCTGGATCAAAGGGCAGGCATTCTTTTATAGCCCTTTGAGCATGATTCCAAAATGCCAGCCAGAATGGCTGGATCAGTTCACAACTCCACCAGCAATGCATTAATGTCCCAATTTTGCCACATCCCCTCCAACATTCATTACTCTCCCCTTCTTTCATTTTAGCCAATCTGCTAGGTGTGAGGTGGTACCTCAGAGTTGTTTTGATTTGCATTTCTCTAGTGTTATCTTTTGCACGTTTTGTTTCTTGAAACTCAGCCTATTCTTTGCCCCCTATTCCCTGAAATTTATCTCTCTTCCAGAAGATGGTGCTCAAAACCCATCTGCTCTTTGCTACTCTGTTCCTGTCTTTATATGCAATTCAGGGGTCCTCAGATGGATGACATTTATTCATCTCTCTCAAAGAACCTGCCATCCCACCTGATCTACAATTAGATTCAGAGGGTTTGGCTTAACAACAACACTCCCTGCTATTAAATCCTTTTGTAACTAGCCCCCACCACTTCCAGTCTCACAGGTGGCTTCTTTGGGATAGGTGGATGGGAATGGTGACCACTCCTTGCACCACTCAGATGGCTCTGTCTTCAGCATCGTTTTGTGACCTGAGACTAGAGCTCAGGAGAGAGACTGGAACTGGTTATGTAGATCTCTGATTCATCTGCCTAGAGATGTAACTGAGCCTTTGGGAGCCTATGAGATCACCACATGAGAGTGTTGAGAGAAAGAAGGCTAGCACCAGAATCTTGGGAGACACTCAGAGTTAATAGGTGTGACGTGAATGATAAACAGGGAAGGAATCATTTCAGAGAAGGGAGGTGAACCAGGAGAGAACAGTGGCATGAAAACTCATAATAGGAGAGAATATTCAGGAGAAAAGGGTGCTCACTGGTGCCATGATGCAGAGAGGTGAACAGGGATGAGGGAATGGGAGAGAAGTCCATTATATGATCACTGGTTACTTTAGAGAGAGCAGTTTCAGTTGAGTGAGGTTTGAAGCCAGATTGCAATGAGGCAGTTAGATGACTCAGTGGATAGAGCTCAAGAAAACTCAACTACCTAAGTTCAAATCTGGCTTCAGACACTTCCTAACTGTATGGCTCTGGAAAAATCACTTAAACCTGTCGGCCTCAGTTTCTTCATCTGTAAAATGAGCTGGAGAGGGAAATGGCAAACCACATCAGTATCTTTGCCAAGAAAACCCCCAAAATGGAGTCCGGAAGGGTTAGACATGACTAAACAACAAGAAGAAAAGAATTAGAAACTATTAGAGAGTAAATGGCTTTTTTCAGAGTTTGGCTAAGAAAGAAAGGAAATATATAAGGTGATAGCAAGATTAGTGGGATCACGATCCTTCATTTCCTTTCTTGGGTCCAGGATATTTAAATTGCCCCAAAGTCTCACTAAAAGTCAGGGAAGATGGCACTCCAACCTTCCAAAACCAGAACCCATGTGCTGGAGTAGGAGAGAGCTTTGCACTCCTTATTACAAACCATCACCATATTTCTGTCGAGTTGATAAGAGGTCGTGGCCCAATCATTTATAATCAACTCTGATATTCATTTGATACATTTCCCCATAATAAAAGCATGATTTTATGATCACTGAAACTGTGCCTCATCAATATCTGTATCATAAAGTGCCACATTCATTTTAATTCAACAAGCAATTATTAAAGGTCAGACATGGGATTATGTGCCAGGCACCAAGGTAGGCTTAGGGATCCAAAACCAAATATGGAGGTACCAAGATATCTAAGCTTCTATAAATAATGGCATAAGTAAAAGGTGGTTAGGCAGCACAGTAGATAGAGTACCAAGCCTGGAGTCAGGAAGACCTGAGTTCAAATCTAGCCTCAGATAGCTAGTAATTGTATGACCCTAGACAAGTCACTTAACCTGTTTGCTTCACTTTTTTCATCTGTAAAATGGGGTTAATAACAGCACCTACCTCCCATGGTGGTTTTGAGGATCAAATGAGATAGTAATTGTATAATACTTAGCATAGTGCTAGGCACACAGTAGCCACTTAATAAGTGCTTATTCTCTTCCCTTCTCTATAGATATTTTTATCACTCTGGACTCTTCTTTTCTGATCTATAAAATGGGGATGTTAAACTAAGTTCCCTTATTACTCAAATAGTCTGTATCTGGCTATTTTATTATTTCTTTTGGCATTACTTAAAAAACAAACAAACTTACTTTTCATCTTAGAATCAGTTCTGTGGATAGGCTCCAAGGCAGAAGAGCAGTAAGGGATCATGGGAGTTAAGTAAGACTTGCTGGGGGTCACATAGTTAGGAAATATCTGATACCAGATTTGACCAGAGACCTCTTATTTCTTGGTTTGGCTCTCAATCCACTGAGCTACCTACCTACTCCCCTGGCATTCATTTTTGAGGGATGTTACAACCCTTCTGGTCACAACATTCTAATCTGAATGACACAAGGTAAGCCCATTCTTCCTATGACTTTCCTTTAGTGGACAGAGAAACCAGACAACTTCCCTCCTCTTCCCCACCTCCCCAGCTTTAACTAGACTCCTAACTATAGATTCAGCTGGAAACATTTCACTGAGAATGATTTCACTAGTGCTGTCCCCTCCATCACTTATCTCCATCACTCCATCAACTCTATTGCCAAAAGTTTCCCCCAAAGAGTCTGCGTGTGGGGCTGGGTTCTCTCTTCCCAATCATTCATTAAGAGGCTAAGTTTAGAGTATCTTTGCAAGGGCATCTTTAGAAGGGCTGGAAGTTGACTCCATTCAGAGGAAAGGTGACTTATGGTTGGTATAGAAATGGAAGTCAAGGAATGGTGCTGAGGTGGCAAAACCCCCAAGATGCTGCGAGCAGGGAGGACCAGCAGAGACAGTCCTGTCAGTCACCCACCTGCCTTCCCAGGCTGAAAATGGTGTGGAGCTTACTGTGTCCTTTATTGCCTTTCATCTCAGGGAGTAATTGGGGCACCTTTCTTTTCAGGCGAGCCAATCCTAGCTGGGTGCAGATGGGTACCCTGCGGTGCACCCTGTGCTGAGAAAGATGGAAGTTGTCAATAATTACAGCTTTGGTGTCCTCTGTTAATAGCAAATCAATGGTTTTGAGGGTTTTTCCATTTCACTCATCTCTTGGTCTGTCTGATCTAACAGATAACATATGAGCGCCAAGAACCAGAGGACCTGCCTTCTTTCAAATTCTCCTGCTGACTTTTTTGTGACCTTGGACCCTCTGCATCCTATTTTCTGTTCTTTTTGTGACGAATTTTGCTCATTTGTTATCCAGTTCAAAAACATTTTTAAAGTGCCTACTATGTGCCAGGCACATACATAGTTATTTATATATCATCTCCTCCTTTAGGCTGTGAACTTTTTGAAAGCAAGGACTTTTTTTTTAACATTTTTTCTGAATTCCCAGTGCTCAGCACAATGCCTGGCACATAGTAGGCATTTGATAAATTTTTGTTGACTGACTATCAACAAACATGAACATTTCCATTTGAACTGGATAACAAATGAGCAAAATTTGTCATTGTAGTTGAAACTACAAGCTTCTGTTACATTAAAGTATATATCCAATTTAACACTGCAGAAGTGAAATTACCCTGTGTCTCCATATGAAATTTTTTCCCTCTTTTGTTATTTTTTAACTTTTGATCAATCCTCCTTTCTGTTTATTTTTCAAAAAAAAAAATACTTATCACTATCCACTAACTTTCCCCCACCTTCATATAGATGCTCTCCATTATAATAAATTAATGTCAATGCAAAACAAAACACAACACATTGATTATGACTGAAAATGTATCTCTAACATTATTCTTCACCTCTAGTCCATTACCTCTCTTTCTGCCAAGAGGTTGGCACAAATTAGGAAATTAATAAATGTGTATTCATTGATTGATGCCTCATCATCAGTCCGCTGAAGTCATGGTTGGTCACTGCAATCATTAGAAGACTGTAGGCTTTCGAAGCTGTCATGGCCATCATGTATAATATTTTCTTGGTTCTGCTTAGCTGCAGCAGTTCATACTTGTCTTCCGAAATCAATTATTCTGCCATATTTGCTATTTCTTGGGGTTCAATAATCTCCCTATTCATCCACGTGCCACAATTTATTTAGCTATTCCCCAATCGAGACAAAGTTTTTTGTTTATTTGTAGACAAGCATCTTAAGATAATGGGGTAGAGAAAAGATAGTAGAGTAAGAAAAGTGGACATGTGCTATTCAGCCATCCTAAAGATCTCTTGACTTCTGCCCTGCCTTGTCTCTTGCCCTGTGAGTTTTCCTGGCATCCTGGAAGACTCACCTCTCATCCGGAGTGAGGTCGGAGTGCTCCAATCAGAGGGCCTTAGGAAAGGAATGTCAGGAACATAAACTGTAATACTAATCATAACACATATCAATAAAATGGATTTTAAAATGTTTTCCTCCTATCCGTAGTTATGAAAGTAAGCTTCCCTTATCTAGTTTTTTAATAATGAATTTTTATATTTAGGTCCTATATCCATTTGGAGCTTAGTTTGGAATAAAGGGTAAGATGCTGGTCTAAACCTGATTGGTTTAAAGTGCTCTCCAGTTTTCCAATAGTTTTTGTTGAGTAAGTAAGCCCTTTTCCCAGTTACTGCAGCTCTTTCGGATTTATTGAACATTCTGCTACTAAGTTCAATTGCTTCAGCATTCTTATAGCTAATCTGTTCCACTGATGAGCTTTTTGATTTTTATAATCAGGGCTAAATAGCTTGGTTTATAGAACAGTTTGAGGTCTGGTATTGCCTCATTCTTATTTTTTTTTCATTGTTTCCTTCGAGATTCTTGACTTTTTGTTCTAAAATATGAATTTTGCTATTTATTTTTTCTAATTTTTTTTTAAAGCAACCCCTAGGTGCTTTGATTGGTATGACCCTGGATTTTATGCAGGATCACTTTAATTACATTGACATAGCCCAAACATGAGCAAGGGATATCTTTTCCATTGTTCATATTTTACTTTATATCTGTAGAATGTTTTATGATTGTAGTCGCCCAAGTTTGGAGGCTCACTGCCAGATGCTTTATATATATTCAGGCATTATTCTTGAATGGAAAAGAGTTCTTATCTCCTCTTACTCAGTTTGGTTAATAATCAACAAAAAGACTGTTCGTTTTTATGGGTCTGTTTTCGATCCTGCTACGTTGCTTCTCCAGAGCTCTCTACGTAACCTATTCCATTATGTATAAAGAGAGATCGTTTTTCTCTCTGCCTCTCTTTATTCCTTTGGTCTTTTCTACTGCAATAACTAGTATTTGCAGAACTACCATTATCTGATATAGGTCTAGAAATGCTATTTTTATAGGACAAGATAAAGAAATTGAGAAAAAGAGCATCTTATTTTCCTCATCAGTCTAGTGGGACCCTGCAGATGCTTCCTAGGGAAGTTGGAGTTAGAAATTTATAACCTCAGGAACTAGCGCTTCCAACACACACCCCCTCTTCCCATTTTACAGATGAAGAAACCAAGACCTGGTAGAGTGATTTCGTTTTCCCAGTGCCACAGAGGTAAAATAGCAGAGTTAGAGTTCAAACTCCGATCCTCTAACTCCAGCCCCCTGTTCTAACCATTGCATTACACAGCCTGCCTGTGATATAGTCAGATAAGGTCAGTGTATCTATTGGAGGTGGGGGCGAGGGGAAAGAGCCCTGATCTTAAACTGAAGATACATTGTGCCTTTGTTATATTTCTTGAGAGATTGTTTCCTCTTGAATTTGGCTAGTGTTTTTCTTAATTTCCCAGTTATGTTGGGAAGCAACATCTTGCCGTTAAAAAAAAATACCATATTGATTCACTCCCAAGGTTTAGAATAGCCTCTGGCCGCCAGTATCAAGAGTGAAGCCACAGGGCAAGGCCATTTAAAGAGCCACAGATCAGCTGGGAAACCAGATTGGTCCCAAGTATAGCAACATCTCTTCTAGCAGCTAGGTAGCACTGGGCTGGTAGAGCACCTGGCCTGAAGTCAGAAAGTCCTGAATTTGGGGTAGCTAAGTGGCCCAGTGGATAGAGAGCCAGACCTCGAGATAGGAGGATCTGGGTTCAAATCTGACCTCAGTCACTTTCTAATTGTGTGACCCTGGGCAAGTTACTTAACTCCAATTGCCTAAGCCCTACTACTAAGCTACTTTGGAACTGGTTCTTACTATCAATTCTAAGAAAGAAGGTAAAGGTTTTAAAAAATAGAAGATCTGAATTCAAATCCCATCTTGGACAATTTTTAGCTGTGTGACTCTCAGCTAGTCCCTTAAACTCCATTTACCTCAGTTTCGTCATCTGTAAAATGAGGATAATAATAATACCTTCCTTCTCAGGTTGTTGTAAAGATCAAATAAAATAATATTTTAAGTGCCTAGCATATAGGAGGTGCTTAATAAATGCTTGTTTTCTTCCTTCTGTCGTCAGTGCCCAAAGGTAGGTAAGTGTGTTCATTCACCATTCCCTCCCGAGCATCACCTCCTTTATGAAATAGGTACCATCTTTGATTACTGTTTCACAAATTCATTTCAGTCAGTTAACGAAGCTTCCTGGAAAATAACGATATTGATTTTATTTTCCTACACCGTCTTTCCCAAGGCTTATAAAACATTTCTCTTCTCATGCTCAAAAAACTGTCTTCTCCCTCTGTTATGCTTACCTCAGTTACTTTTTTTTTCCCAAACCCTTAACTTCTGTCTATTGACTTATAGGTGGAAGAGTGGTAAGGGTAGGCAATGGGGGTCAGGTGACTTGCCCAGAGTCACACAGCTGGGAAGTGTCTGAGGCCGGATTTGAACCTAGGACCTCCCATCTCTAGGCCTGGCTCTCAATCCACTGAGCTACCCAGCTGCCCCTTACCTCAGTTACTTTTAAGGTTTCCCAAGGCTTTCTCTTGTTAAGATGTCTGTGATTATCAAAGGGTTTATGCAATAAAGGTCTTGTGCATTCATTAAGGAGCCATGGGGAAAATGATCCTTTTGATTTTGATTTTAGTTTTAATTTAGCCTAAATGGGATAAAAATTCAATGCGACCATCTTGCAGATAAGGAAGATTTTCTGATACCCCTGCTAAAGAGGCTCGTTCCTATTTTCCTGGACTGTGTGTGTTCTTGTCCTATCATCTTTTAATGCTAAATAAATTCTGCCTTTTTTTTAGGGCTTCTATTTAGCCAGTTATCCATTTCAGTCACTCAATCAACATTTTTTAAATACCTACTTACTGTGTGCAAAAGAAAAAAAGAATGAAGTAGTCCCTCTCTCAAAAAAAGTCAAAGCCTTGGTCATACATGTAGATAAAAGACTCTGGGACACAAGGGTGAAAGAGTAACTTGGACAGATTGCTGAAGGGCTGTCCTGGGTCCTGACTATTGGTGGGAGCCAGACTGTGCCTCTTTATCCCCCATCATCATTGATCTTCCACCTTCAGATTTGTATCTGGCATCTGCTAGGGAGGATGAGAGGATAGATGAAGCCGTGTCACAGGTGGGTGGGCTAGCAGGGGAGTGAGGAGTGTGCCCCTGTTCCAAGTGGGCTTTTACTTTTGAGTCGGGTCTTTCTTACTGCAAATGAATTACAGATCTGAACAGGACTGGAAGAAACCTTGGTCTCTGTCCCGTAAATGCACATTTCTCATTGTTTTCTCTGGGAAAGGAAAGGGTTAAATTTTAATTGTTGCCGTGCAGCTAAATATTGTTTTGAAGCAAGATGCTAAAAAATGTCCTGCCGTATTTAACTTTACACGACAGACAGGGACAATCTGTTGAGCAACATTAGTGCAGCTGGTAACACCCACAGGGGAACCGAGGGCCGTTAGGTCCTTCTTACTTTGAGGCTTCACCTGGGACTGAGCAACCCCAGGGTATGGGAGTCTTCAGGTCCACCTCTGGGCAAAGCTGGGCAGGAGCCATGGTCTCCAAGCTCTCCCTTTCTGCACCCCCTCTTCTCTCCTTTGAGATTCATAGAATCTGAGTGAGAAAGGAGCTCAGATACTGTCCAAACCAAATAACCTTATAAAACGGGGGAGGCATGCATAGAGAGAAGGGGTTCTGAGAAAAAGATCTTGAGGTTTTAGTGGAACATAAGCTCAATGCGTGTCCATAATGTGATGTCACAGCCCTAAAAGCTAATGTGAATTTGGGCTCTGTATCCAGTGAGCTTCCAGGAATAGGGAGGTGATGGTGCCATGGTACTCACCCTTCTTCAGATCTCATTTGGAGTGCTGTGTCCATTTCTGAGCACCCCAGTTTAGGAGAGATGGAGAACATGTAGAGGAGCAAAGCCAGAATGAAGGAGGGCCTTTAGTTCTTGCCATATGGGGATCATTTGAAGGAGGGGGTGCATCTAGCCTGGAAAAAAGACTCAGGGGAAATAAGGGAACAAAATAACTGTCTCCAAGTATTTGAAGAACCATCAGGTAGAGAAGATTTCAGTTTGTACTTTTTGGTCCCAGAAGAATCAGAAATGATGGCTAGAAGTAGAAAAGAGACTAATTTAAGCTTGTTGTCAGGAAAACTTCCTAACAATTAGAGCTGTCTAGAAGTTAAATGGCTTGCCTAGAGAGAATGTAGTATTCCTTCCCCTCTGCCCCATTGGAGGTCTTCAGAGGCAGGAGGACCACTTGCCAGATGTAGGTCCTTAGCGCCAAATCATGCTGCCTCTACTCTGGCCATCATCCCCACAGGAACCTTGAATCCTCCACAGAACCACCATGGGCTCTAATCAGCAAGCTTTCTCTTCATCTTGCCCCAAGCCCGCTGCAAACGATGATATATATATATCACAAATAAAGGAGAGGAGAGGAGTTTCTAATATGAAGCATTATTATTGCTATTATTTTATCAGCCATAGGATGATTGGATCCCCATAAGATCGTGGCTCCTAGGACCATCGGTTTAGAGCGGGAAGGCTCTAGTTCAACTTTCCCATTTTACAGATGAGGAAACAGAGGCACTTAGAGGTTGAATTACTTGCCCAAGGTCACTCAGATAGTAAGTGGAATCTGATTTCTGATCTATTGCTCATTCCATGTCGGGGAAGTGACTAAAGAGAAGAAAATTTAATCAACCCCAAGTTGGAGTTTCCTCTCCCTGGCTGTGTCCTTTTGCCATATTCTGCCCATAAAGGCAACAACTTTATTTTTTTAAATCAAATCTTGAAATCCACGTGCAGGGCCTGGCTTAGCTTTTCAATTATGGAAGGTGGGCTGTAGAGCTGTTGATTGTCTAGAAAACGATTTCTTTCCATAAGGACTGTTTGCCTCCTACACAGGCTCCAAACTCTCTTATTATCTATATTTTTAGCATTTGAACATGGAAGTTCTTGGATCATCCCTGATTATATATAATATATCCATTACAAACATGACCTTTTTGTTCCGTCCTCATTATCTCTGGAATTGGGAAAGATGGATTAAAGAATGATCGTTGGTATATACATCCTTGTGGCATTAGACAGGTGTAGTTCCTAGGCCAGAGGGACATTAGTACCAGTGAAAAGGCTCAGGAATTGAGAGGACTGGATAAAAATAAACCTATCTGTAAACATGGAACAAATGCCCTAAATCAATGCGTACAAGTCAAGAAATACCTGTATTTGTGGAATGGAATGAGGAATGGGTAGACTGGAGGGTTTTAAGGCTGGTAGAACAGGGATGGGGGGGGGAATAGAGTAATCAGAATAGTAATAACAGTGAAGACTTCTCTGTGACACATTAAGGTTTCCAAACGTGTTATCTCAATTAAGCCTCACAACTAACCCCGTGAGGAAGAGAATAAAAATTATTTTAACCCCATTTTACAAATGGGAAAACTGAGACCCAGAAAGGCTGAGTAACTTGCCTAAAGTCACATAGTTTGCAGTGTCAGAGATGACACTGGAACGCAATTCTTCCTGAGCTGTGTCCACTACTCTTCTCCACTATGCCATGCTGCCCCAAGTGACTGGACAAAAACAAGGGGTTCCATTTTAATTTATTAGAGTTTGAGACGCATAAAGTAGAGCCATGCCTCCATCTCTGACCTCTGAGAGGACTCTCTTGAGCATAATGGCTGCTTTGGCTGATTATCAGTCAGAAAGAAGAAATCAATAGAAAAGGCATTTATGTCACTTCTCTCTGATCTAAGTGATTTCTCTACCTGTGGGCTTTTGTTATAGTCATTTAACATTTTTATTGGTGTTGCTATGTGGTAACAAACCATGGAATGCCAAAGACTCCAAAGAAAAATGGGGAGTATCCCACAGAGGGCAGCACAGAGGTAAATGGTGGGAGCAATCTAGGAGGCTCTAAATTAAAACAAACAAACAAACAAACAAAAAAGAGCAGGAATTAAGGATGTCATCAAGGGATGGTATCGAGGAAGAGAAGATGGAGAAGATGGGTCATTATATGAAAAGAGCAAAGGGCATCAAGTGGCCGTCCAGATGTTGAGATGTTGGGAAAAAAACAAGGAATGTATCCAGAAAATTGGGTAGAACCCATACAAGGAACTTTGAGGACAATGTGGGTGGAGGATCACATAGTATGGGCAGACGTTACTGGAGGATGCACCTTGACTCACTGGACAAAACTCCAGAATCAGCGAGATCATAGATCCATTTGCATATTGGAATATATCATTTTATCGTATTTTCCCTACTTTAGGAGCAATAACGAGCTAATTAGCATTTCTATCTCATTGTAAGGTTTATAGAGAGCTTTTATGTTTGTTACCTCATTTGATCCTCACAACGACCCTGGGAGGTGAGTGCTATTATTATCTCCATTTTGCAGTTTAGGAAACTGAGGCAGACAAAAGTTCAGATAGAAGTGCCCAAGGTCATACAGCTTCTGTCTGAGGGAGGATTTGAATCCATGACTTCCTGACCCTACAACCAATGCCCTTTGTACCATATCACCTAGCTGCCTTTGATAGAATAGCCTAGTGGTTAAAGTGATGGACTTGGAGGCCAGGAAATCTGGAATTGAACCCTAACTCTGACACCGTTTGCCCTCTCTTAGCCTTGGTTTCCTATTCTGTAAAATGGAGATGCTAATATCAGGAGTACTTACCTCCTTGACCTTTTCTGAGGCTGAAAAGAGCCAATGTATCCCGATCAGTTTTTTACAGACTTTGAAAGCACTTGAAAAAATAATCCTGTTTTCCCTGCCTATGAAGCCGCAGCCGCTTCTCCTCTTCTGTTGGGGATGGGCTTAAGAGCCCTCAATGTCTCCTAGATGTTAGATAACACCACCAAGTTCCCCTTAAATAGAGTTTTTCTATTTACAAATTCCATAAATATCTGAAGGCATCACTGGCAAGAAGATTGCAGCTTGTTTTCTAAGTGTCAGAATAAATTCACACTGGAATATTTTCAAGGCAATTCTATGACATCCATCATTTTTTCTTTTTCTTCAAATGAACGTGTCTGGGACGTGACTGACCTGTCTTTATGCAATGGAGCTAATAAGAAACTGTAGCATTGCAGAACTGGACAAAACCTTTTACCCACATCTTGGGTCTTCTCCAACTGTGTAAATGAGGCACCAACATTCAGATTTCTAAGGGTTTCCCTGTACAGCAGTGGATCATGGGGAGAGAGATCAGTTAGTCAATAAACATTAAGCTTATAATCTTTTGGGGGATGAGGCTATGTTAAAAAAAAGATGTTTTGGGGGAGAGGAATACAGCTGGGTGAGAAATGAAGAGATGGTGGTCCAGCATGCCCTCCTTATGTGGAGACTCTGGGAGGAATTGTCCACTCTCTACCCTCTCCTACCCAGGGGAAGTGGGGAGGGAGTCTGAGGGCCAGCAGGCACTGAGGACCACTCGAAGGTTGATGTGAACTGACAGGATGATGAAATTCTATGATGATGAAATTCCAGGACTGTAGGTGGGCAGGAAGGACAGAGACAGCTGCCCTGGGAGGCAGGATGGGGGAAAATAGGCAGCTCAGTGGCTTGAGAGCTAAACCTAGAGATGGGAGGTCCTGGATTCTTCAGACACTTCCTAGCTGTGTGACCCTGGGCAAGTCACTTAATCCCCACTGCCTAGCCCTTACCACTCTTCTGCCTTAGAACCAATACACAGTAGTGATTCTAAGACAGAAGTTAAGGGGTTTTAAAAAATGTTATCTATGTGTAATTGGGAAAAAATAGAATTTAAAAATTGTTTTCAAAAGAAAATGAAAATTTGGGGTCCCTTCTCCCCTAGAATGAGAGAAGACTAGAGCTGGAGTTTAAGAGAAATTTCAAAGTTGATGGGTTTCTGTACTACTATACTAGTAAATAAGGGAATCGTTCTGACGTGTTTTGTTCTAAAACTGCCTACTTGGCTTTGGCAGCTCAGTTTCAGGAATATACATGAAAGATAGTTTTTCTCCCCTTGACTATTTTTGATCCAATTTTTGACCCAATTTATTATTGGCCCATGATTTTACATATATGTGTATACACACATATGTAGCTCTAAGAAGGAGTGTGGACACTGGTACCACCGATGTCAACATCACTGCTTCCATCATTAATGCTTAGCATAAGTTTTAAGTTCACTCAGCAGGATCCACCAGAACCGCCATCAGTGACCACCCTTTATAAAGATGAATGTTAACAAAAGCATTTCCACATTCCGTTTGAACTCGACAGATATCGATTGGGTACCTACTCTGTGTAAGACAATGTGGTGCCCTGTGTAGAGTCCTGGTCTTAGATTTAGGAATTCCTGGGTTCATATGCTAACTCTGGATGTGTGATCTTGAAAAAGTCACTTCACCTTTTAGTGCCTCAAATCACTTTAATGTTATTTGCTGAAGAGCAGTAGCTGATCTTTGTAAAATGTATTTTCTCACCGAGGCATCCTAAATACTGAAGAAACCTCAAGGTTGGGCAGAAAAAATGCTTGGTTCTCTCTCTACTGGGAACTGGGGATTCAGAGAGAGGAAGCAATGGCTTTTGTCCTTAAAGAGCTTCCCATCTCTTAGAGGAATGCACTGATTGTCAATTTTCTCTCTAATTTGTGCAGATCGGCCATTCAGAAGTTGGGCTTAGAAGTATTTGACACTGTCTACAGCTACCTCAAGAAGGCCAGGAGGCAGGATGCCAGTGAAGAAGAGATCAGGGAGTCCCTGGAGAAGGTGGTACCACGAGCCAGTGACTGTTTTGAGGTGGACCAGCTCATCTACTTTGAAGAACAGTTACTTAAAACAACAAGGGAAGATTCTGGGCTCCAGAATCATCTTTAAGGGATGGTCAAAATTGGGTGTAAACCAAATGGGAGACAAATCCCAAGGATTAGTCAAATACACAAGATGGATTGTGTTATGGAGGGTGGATCAATAACTGGGGATACCATCTTTGTCTTCCCTTTTATCAAGTGGAGTAATTATTTCTTGAGCTAGCATAAAATACTTTTGTCTGTTCTCTCAATGTGGGTGTGTTACATGGCCAACATGGTACAATCAAGGTTGGAGTATCCCACTAGGTAGTGTTTTCCAAACAGACTATGAAAAAAGAGTATTTTTTTTTGTTTTTTTGTTTTTTTAATTTTAAACCCTTTACTTCTGGGTATTGATCCATAGGTGGAAGATTGGTAAGGGTAGGCAATGGGGGTCAAGTGACTTGTCCAGGATCACACAGCTGGGAAGTGGCTGAGGCCGGATTTGAACCTAGGACCTCCTGTCTCTAGGCCTGGCTCTCCATCCACTGAGCTACCCAGCTGCCCCCAAAAGAGTATTTTTTAACTCCTCCTGGTGGGGGAAGTAATCTGCATGGGATAGTAAAAGGATTCTGGATCGGAATTCAGGATATTTGGATCCCTGTGCTTTCTCTGCTATTAATTGGTTTTGTGGTGATGGACAAGTGGCTTCTGTTTTTGCCTTAGTTTCCTATAAAACGAGTGGTTTGAACTAAATGATCTCTACCATTCCTTCCTGTTCTTAAGTTCTGTTCTAGTTGTTCTTTCTGGTTCCAGTTCTAGAAATCTAGACGATGTGCCCATTGGGCTCCCAGTACCCTTAGCTCCTCTCAAGAATTCCCTGACATTAAGTTTATGCTTTCCAGTTTGGGGAAGTTGTCAGGATATAGAGGTACACTCTTGCCCTTCTTCCTCTGCCCTTTTTTCCAAACTCATTCTTTCTCCAGACTTCTTTATTTTTGCTGAAAAATCCACTGTCCTTCAGGCTCTGAGGTCTGCAGCTTCGGGGTCGTCACTCTCCACTCCTCCTTCTCCCTCATCCCTTATGTCCAGTCAATCAGTGGCCAAGTTTGTCTATTCTACCTCTGTCACACCTCTTGCATCTGTCTCCTCTCCACTCAGCCGTTACCCTAGTCCAGCTCTTTATCTACTTTCACTTGGACTCGCTTGGACTGTATTCAACTTACTGCATCCTCTCCAATGTCAAAACAGCTGCCAAATTAATATTGATAATTCACCCCTTTGCTCAGAAACATTCAGAGGTTCCCTGTCATCTCTTGGATGAAATACGTGCTCCATAGCCTGGCATTTAAACTCCCCATAAAAGGAGGATGTTGGACTAGATGTCCCATCAGATCCCTTTCAGCTCTGAATCTATCATTATATATGTTAGAGTTGGCTTGAGTTTAGAAAAACATGTAGTCATCAAATTAAGATAGAATATATTTCCATTAAAGTTTTCTTAAAATATTCCATGAAGTGCTACTTTTTTTCAAAAGCAGATAAGATTTAAACAAGTTTATTTCTTTATAGATGGATGATTTCTCTATTTTTTTGTCCCTTCAAAGATTCCAAAGATTGGTTGCACACATGACTTATGGTTCCAATTTATCTTTCCAGACGTATTTCATACATAATTCCCTTTCAGGTGCTCTTGATTTTAGTCAAACCATCTTACTAACTTTTCTCACAACTTGGCATGTAATCTTCCACCTCCACACCTATTTCCAGGTTCTTCCCTTTGCCTGAAATGCCTTCTTCCTCACCTCTGCCTCTTAAAATCCCTACCTTTATTCGTGGCTTGGGTTAGTAAAGCCTTACTAATTCCCCACTCCTAGAGGCCCACTCTAGTTGCTAATGCCTCAAACTCATCCTGAAATGGTTTTGTACTTGCTGTAATTCTATATCTTGACCAACTACAGTTGGAGATACTGTACAAAGGACAATGGCCATCCAGACGACCAATTTACATATCTGGGAACCTGTCGCATCTCCCCATTGGAAGGTAAGCTCCTGGTGGACAAGGAGTGTTCCCTTTCTGTCTTTGCCATCTCTAGCTCCTGGCAAAGGGCTCTGCTTGTGGAGGGCCTTTAATACATGTTGCTGGAGTTGTTGAATTGTTATTCTAATGGAAAAGAGTTACAGATAAAATGGCGGGTCAGGATTCAAAATCCCATCTCCAGCCTACTCTCATGAAATGGAACATCAGCCTTGGCTATCCTAGAGGTCCCTGGATGTGTGGTGGGTCTTTTATTGGAGCAAAGTGTATTTCCTTGCCCTGTAAGTGCCTGCTGTGCATGTCATCCTCCTCTTATAGAATATAAGCTCCTTGAGGGCAGTGATTGTTTTATTGTTGTCTTTGAAACCCAGTGGTTAGCACTGGTGTAGACACACAATAAATGCTGGTTATTGACTGATGGATATATGACTCTTTGTGGTTTTTTTCTTCATTCAAAGTTTCTTTATACTAGGAATTCTCAACATATATATATATGTGTGTGTGTATGTATATATAGATACAATATGATATATCTAATATATATACATTGCATATATGCATGTGTATGTACATATACACATGTATACATAAAATGGAGCCCATGGGAAGTGGGATGAAACTCTAGACTCCTCAGAATCTAAATGTAAAAATGGAATAGAAAGGATTACAAAGGTATTGAAATTTAATCCAACAATGTTTTTAAAAAACCAAGTCCACAGACCCCAGATTAACACACTTTTATCTGTATAGTTTCCTACCAGCAGGTATTCCCATAGTTCTCCATTAATGAGATCCAGGCTGGATCCCCTGGATTTTAGATTGGTGAGTCTTCCTGGGTGGACACTGGAAGTGTTTCTCCTCCAGTCACAGTTAGAAGGTGTGTTGGCAGAACAGATGGAGGACCAGGCTGGATCCCCTGGATTTTAGACTTATGAGTCATTTTGGGTACCCAGTGGAAGTTTCTCCTCCAATCACAGTTAGAACTTACGTTGGCAGAACAATCCAGGGTCAGGGTAAGACTTGGCATCGATAACAGCAGACTGTCCCCCTCTTTACCCTAATGAAATCCCTTCCTGAAGGACTAACTCAAGACGATTCCAAAATCTATTTTGTCCCTTGACCACAGTATCCTTATTTAAAAGGTGAGGAGGGAGGAGAGATGCCGTAACACAGAAGTTAATGAAAGTTTCTGAATCTCCTTGCTGACACTTTTTATGGCCCCTGTCAGAAAACAAAAGGCAGACTAGTGTGAGTGTTTCTTGTGAGGAGTAGTGGGCGATCGCCCTGGCATAGCTGGCTGTTTGAGGTCCTTACTTCCTTTCATAAGTAGATAAATGCATCCAGGGAGCAATGACTGGTGAGTCTCTACTGGTTTTTATAATGTGTTCACAGGAAAACAGGCGGAAATGGGAAACATCTTATATCCTTGGGATTTGTGCTTGTGTTGTATCAGGCTTAAAGAGAAGAAAACAGAAGCAATGAGAGGTTTAATCGTAGCATCACACCTTGTAAATGAAGCTTCCTCTGATTTATAGTTTCATTGGGCAGGCAGGTTGGAGCCAAGAATTTAAGATGACTAAAGGAAATTACCTTTAGTTATTACCACTGGAAAGATGTTATCTGCCTCAACTCCATGCAAAATTGTCTTAGTGAAGAAATGGGCATGAGTATTTAGGAGGAGCAGAATGAAGAGCCCAAGAAGAGAGTTGCCATTTGACAGGGTTAGGGACAGAAGGGACTTCGAGGGAATTTGCCATCCTTTAAGAAATACTATATCCATGTATGTAAAATTAGTATACAAATTACGTAGAATTACATAGAATACATATAATTTTATATCATGTAAGTTTATTTTAATATATAATATATGTGCATATGCCTAAGGCACACAACCATATATATTATATATGTTATACAAAATTATATAAATAATTGTTATATATAATATAGAAAAATATTATATAAATACTAATATATATATATATAAATTATACCAAACATCTCAGTGCATTTTTAAGCTATGAAAGCTCAAGGCTTTGTGTATACTCTGTGTGTATATATGTATTTTGCAAATTCTAGTTGACCTATTTGCTTTTTCTGTATGCCTCTGATATGCAACCAGCTGTTTGGGGACAGGTTGAGTGTTATGAGCACCTAGGCAGATGCTGAAGATGGAATATGAATAGGGTGAGGGACCCAAACCACGGCTGAATGTGAGTTTAGATAAGCTCCCACACCAGCAGAGTTAGGTCTCCTTTAAGCCCAAGATTCTCTGCCACAGCCCAGGGGCTTGGAACCAATCCAGCCAGGCAGTTTGAAATGTCTCTGGGAAGTCGATTGAGACTTCCTGAAACCTTAAATTGATGATGGATAAATCTGGCTTGAATGGCTAGTCCAGCTAATCTGGATCTCTGACTGCTAATGACCATTTGCTGTTGCTAAGGGAAGCAATGGCTTCAAGAACATTTAGGCTTTAGGGTTTAAACAGGGTTTATTTAAACCAAACTGAGGGTAGGTCAAAGGAGTAGGAAAGTGGGTGAAAGGAAACCCTAAGGATCTTACCTAAGTACTTGTTGTTAAGTAAAACCTAAATGCTTTTTAGGGAACCTGATGTTCCCTAGGTGCAGAGTAGGAGAAAGCCTTGAGGGCAGTTCCCAACTCTTTTGCTCTGTAGCTGAGCCCAGAGGCTGTCAAGCCCCTGGTTCAGATGCTGTGGTTCTTGATTGTAGCTGTTGACTCTAGCTTATATGCAAGGTTGTTGATTATGCCAATGAAGTATTGAATTTGGCTAGTAATAGAAATTGTCCCTGCCTGCCTAAGGAAACTCCCAAACCACCCTGGGCACAAACCACCTCCTCCCTAACCCTCGAGATGAGAAAGAGAAGTGAAGCTCCCAGGGGTTTGCGGACCCCCTTTTATATCCCGTCCTTCACTGTCACCCTGGCACACGTCCTGGGTGCTCTGCCAGGTTCTGTGTTCCAAAGTGGCAACTGCTGACTTGCACCCAGAGAGAAAATGGCTACCCATTTCTGTATATGACACGAGGCAGGGGGCACAAAAGGGGGATGGCTAATTGCTTCATGTCTTTGGGTCTGAGCCTGGGACCAAAACACATCTCGAGACTCTAAGTCTGCATGAACCAGGGAAGAGGAGCTGAGCTGTCAGTGCCCAGGCTGGAACTTGGTCCAGAGGCAGATGAATGAAGTGGGTGGCAGCCCCAGAGGAGAGAATTATCCCTGTTAATGACTGATCTGACAGGTGGAAATAGAGATACAGGGGTGGTGGGGATGAAGGTAATATGGCAGCCAGCCCAATGGAACTAGACAGGAACTCATGGACCATCTAATTCAAAGCCCTCATTTTAGAGATGAGGAAATAGGGGCAGGGAAGTTAAATGGTTTGTCCAAGGTTGCACAGCTAGTATGGGATACATCCAGCTGGTGGGCACTAATTATATATTGGTTGAGTGACCATGAATGACCATGACATGCCATGGC
Source organism: Gracilinanus agilis (assembly GCF_016433145.1). Lineage (NCBI taxonomy): Eukaryota > Metazoa > Chordata > Mammalia > Didelphimorphia > Didelphidae > Gracilinanus > Gracilinanus agilis. The sequence goes on from NC_058134.1 coordinate 40,623,363, forward strand.
TGTGTAATGTGCACAAGATGGGACAAATACAAAGAAGTTTTCTCTGTGGCTTATGGAAACAAGTCCAATGACTTCACAGTCGCCTCTGAAATGGTTGGTCTCTACTCAAAGGAAAGAATTATTCTTTCCAAGGAGAGAAGGAACATGGATTCATGGTCATCATTATAAAGATGGAAGTAAAGCTTTGACCTGCTTTCTTCATGACTTTCAGGAACCATTCTTGGAAATAATGCCATTGGAAGGTTATTTTGGAGACTGAGGAAAGTGAGACCTATAGCAGCTAGGTGGCACAATGGATAGGACTTGGCTTGATTCAAGAAGAGCTGAGTTCAAATCTGGCCTCAGATACTAACTGTGTGACCCTGAGCAAGTCACTTAACCTCTGTTTGCCTCAATTTCTTCAACTGAAAAATGGGTATAATAATAGTATCTATCTCTCAAAGTTATTATGAGGATCAAATAAGACGCAAGGCTCAACTTTCTCCCACTGTGCCCCTCTCAGTTTCCCTATCTATAAAATAAAGCTGTGGAGGTCAGCTAGGTAGCACAGTGGATAGAATATCAGGTCTGTAGTTGAGAGGACCTGGTTTTAAATCTGACTTCAGACACATGATACTTGGCAAGTCACTTAATCCCAATTGCCTAACCCTTAGAATCAATACTTAGTATTGATTCAAAGGCAGTTAAATAAGTAAATTTTATGATAAATAAATAATTTTATTTTTATTTTTAATAATTTTTAAATGAGAGAAACATAAGGTTTCTAGAAGACAAAGTCTTATTTAGTAGTAATAGTGCTTATACTTTGGCAGGTTCTTCACAGCTAGTTATTTAAGATTCCTATTTAGTCTTCTGATAATATTTTATATATATATTTTTTAAACCCTTGTACTTCGGTGTATTGTCTCATAGGTGGAAGATTGGTAAGGGTGGGCAATGGGGGTCAAGTGACTTGCCCAGGGTCACACAGCTGGGAAGTGGCTGAGGCCGGGTTTGAACCTAGGACCTCCTGTCTCTAGGCCTGACTCTCAATCCACTGAGCTACCCAGCTGCCCCAATATTTTATATTTTTGAACATATTCTTTTTTGTGTGTTCTCAAAAGCATGTAACTGTACATAATATGTTCAAATTGTTTTTATTTTTGCCTTGCTTATTTTATATTTTATTGATTGATTTTCTGCCCTTCTCTATTTTAATCAGATTAGTTAAAGGTTTAGTAATTTATTGTCAAAGAACCAATTTTTAGCTTTCTTTTTCATTTCTATAATTCTTACTTCCAATATGTATTTTCTTCTAATTTTAATATCTTTGTGTTTATTTTAGTTTTTTGTTTGTTTTCTAATTTAAAAAAAATTAATATTTTGTTCATTATCCCTTTTTTTCTGTTTCTAACATATGTTTGCAGAGATATGATTTTTCCACTGAAGATTGCTTTAGCTGAATCCCAGAAATTTTTAGCATATTGTTTCATCACCATTTTATTTGACATGATTATTACTTGTTTCCATAGCATTCTTTGACTTAATCATTATTTAGAATTTTATTGTTAGGTCTCCATTTGAGTCTGTATCTTTTTGTTTGTGATCCCTGAACAAATGGCTATTTTTATTGCATGATTGTCTATAAAGAATGTATCAAGTATTTCTACCTTTTTATATTAGTTTGCAATATTTTTGTTCTCAAATATGTGGTCAATTTTTGTAAAAGCTCCATGTGAAAAATATGCATATTCTTTTGCAGTCCCATTTAGAAGCCACTATAAGTCTTTTAATTCTAGTATCTTTAACAATTTGTTTGATTTCATATTTTCCCCTTTATCTTTCTATTAGACTTATTCAAAATTGAGAGAGGAATAATGAAGTTGCCTGTTACTATATATGTCTTTTTATAGCTCAGTTAATTTTTCCTCTTTTGGTCCTGAAGTCAGGAACACTTGAGTTCAAATTAGATACTTTGTGATCCTGGACAAAGCACTTAATCCTATTTGCCTCCGTTTTCTCACTTATAAAATGAGCTGGAGAAGGAAATGGCAAGCACTCTAGTATCTCTGCCAAGAAAACCCCAAATGGGGTCATGAAGAGCCAGACAGGCTGAAACAATTGAACAACAAAATGTTTCCTTTATGAACTTGGATGCTAAAGCATTTGGAGCATCTGGGTTTATTATGTATGAGTAGTTCCTTTCAGCATAATCTAGTTTCCTTGTTTAAGTCCTTTTTTTCAGTATTTGATTTTGCTTTGTCAGATAGCATGATTGCAACTCCTACTTTTTTGGATTTATTTGATAAATAGTAAGTTTCCCCCTACTTCCTGTTTTATTTTGTATAAATGTTATAAAATGTGTCTCTTAAAGGCAACAGATTGGAGAGCTCTGTTTCCTTATCTATTGTCACTTTTGATCCATTCACAGTCAAGGTTTTGAGTTAGGTTTATTTTCCTCCATTTTTCTCTAATATATTTTCAAGTTATGGTTTTTCTCCTCTTTTGGAAACTTAGTACTATGTTCTGATGTGAATATTTTATGATAAATCACTTAGCCCAAAAAAAGAATAAAGATTGAAAGTGCTTTAGAAGGCCATTAGAGCTGTTATTAAATAAATCATTTATATGCTAAAAAAAAGATAAGAAAAGGAAGGAAAAGAGAGAGAGAGACATTTGGATTAAATGAGTATAGACCTAGAAATGAGAATGAGCAACATGAGAATTGAGTTGCATCTTAAAGAAAATGAGAGGAACTAAAAGGCAAAAGTAAGCAGAGAGTCAAACCCGGCCTCAGCCACTTCCCAGCTGTGTGACCCTGGGCAAGTCACTTGACCCCCATTGCCCACCCTTACCACTCTTCCACCTATGAGATAATACACCAAAGTACAAGGGTTAAAAAAAAAAGTAAGCAGAGAGAACATTTCTATTATGTGGGACAGCCGGTGAAAATGCTTAGTTAGATGATGGTGTGAAGAATAGCAAAGGTCAATGATGTGTCCTGAAATTATCATTCATAAGATCATAGATTGTGAGATGGAAGGCATCTCAGAAGTCATGCAACTCCCCATCTCCATCCCATTCTACAGATGTTGAACTTGAGGACTGGCTAACTCGCCCTATTTGGTGCCTGGATCTCCATCTACTGGTCCCTATAATTTATTGTACTCTGGATATTTTCTCCAGTTTTTTCATGGGGCCTCAGGAACATTCTGGAACTCCCATATTCCTGGATTCCCATCTTGAACTCTTCATTCTTGTTCAGGCTCCCTCTGCCAGCTTTTCCTCTTCTCCCCAAAGTTCTCCTGCTTTCTCTTGTGATGTAATCACCTATGCTATAATTACGTAGTCTTGTGTGAAATGAAATTCTAAGAACTTTTTTTCATTAGTCATTTGTACTGGTCAGCCATTTGTGGAAATGCAATCAACTCCTGTTGGATTCGCCTTTGTTAAAAGCAGAAGATAGAGAGTTCAATTTTAGTCATGCTGAGTTTGAGGCAAGTCACCCAAACGGGTGGGTTCGGATTGGTTTTAGAATAAGATTTTTTTAAAAAGGATTAGAAATGTAGAATTGGGGAAAACGTTTCCTTAAATTTTTAGAAGTTGTGATTAGATGGCCATGCTTTAAGGACAACAAAAGACTAAGTATACATGAACAGAGCCTAGTATTATAATAAACTAAAACCACATTATTAATGATTGGCACAATTGTTACTCAGTGTAAGGCAATATTCTATAAACGAAAAGCAGTTTACATAATGAGATTAGCATTGCTTTTGTTCAAATGAAACAAGTTTGTAATATTTATGTCTTTCCTCTTAGTGATCTAGTCTCTATGAACAACATTAATGTTCTTTGTTATCTGCTGGCATCTTGCGTGATTTCACTATCATCACATATACACTGAGTAAAAGACAAAATTATTGACTCTGACTCCAGCACACAGGATTCCTGTGACCTCATTCAAGGTGCTCCATCTGTCCTGCCCTGCTTTCCAGGGTTGTAATAAGGAGCAAATGGGATTTTTGTGAAGGAAACTGACATGTCATAAAACTTCAAGTTTACTTCCTTTCTGCTAGACCACATTCTCTTTCATTAATGATTAGAGAAAAGAGCAGAAGAGGAATGGACTGGGTTTTTTTTTTAAAACTCTGACTTCCTAATTGCCTCCTTGGACTCCAGGAGCCATTCTTGATCACCTTAGCTTATGATTTCTGGCCTCTCTTCTACAACCAAGCAATTCATGAGCCAACTTTGTCCTTCCCTGCCCTTATCTAGTGAGAAACTTGGTTTTCCCCTAACCCTGCTACATCTCTTCTCCTACCCAATGGCTTTTGAAGGAGTCAGGAGGAGGGGAGCACGTCTAAGTGGTTCTCTTCCCATTCTAAGTCTCAGTGATGGAAATCACCAGCCACAGAGTAGGAAGTTAACTAGTAAAATTTACAAGGGATTATTCCCCTTTGCAGCAAAGGTGGCTTTGGTTGAAGGACTTTATGGAGAAGGAAGAGCAAAGCATGTTTCCAACAAGAGTAACTTGTCTCTAGCTGCCGGGGGAGTGTGCAACTCCTATGCCATTATTGAATTTTAATTTACTTTTCAGTGACTCTGTGCCATCAAGAGAGGGAATAGACCACACCTAATTAACCCATAAGTCTGGCATGAAGTCATACGGAGAGGGGAGAGGGACCCTTGGGTCTTTCAGGATTAGATCATAACAGGAAGGCTCATGGGTATCGTGGGAACTTGGGTCAGCTCCAGGTATGCCTTTTGGAAACACAGGTTCTTTGAGTCTTAGATTGAAAGGGACCCAAATGCCCAGAAAGTTAACCATAAGTTCAACAAATCTTCTTTGCAACAGTAGTAGCCATCCAGCTTCAGTCTGAACCCCTCCAGTGAGAGGGAACTCATTATTCTTACAAAGACAGTCCATTCTAATTTTGAACAGATCTAATTATTAAGAGTCTACTAAGGGAAATGCAATTGCCCCTGGGGGGGGGCGGGGTGACCTGCCTCATCTTGTCTGAACCTGCTTAAGAAGTAAAAATGACCATGATAATAATTTCTGGGAGCTGAATTTGAATTTTCTTTTCTAATCAAGGTTGTCCTGGATGCCAGTAAATTATCCATCCCTACTGATGCTCTTGGCAATGGATGCTTCCTCCCATTTCAAATTCTCATTTGTTTACTTATCTGACTTTGCTAATATACAATAGTTTCTTAAGATCAAGGATGTTTGTTAATTTATTTTTGCCTTCCCAATGACTATTATAATGTCTGATACAGAAGATAGACCATAGTAGGTCTATTATCAATATTTGGGAGATTGGATTGAATTGAGATAGGAAATCTCCAGTAGGAGGAACTGCATCTCCTTTGAATGGAGTCTGAGAAGAGATTGACATTAAACTCTGTCTGTATTGACCACCGAGTCACCCCCCACCCCATCACCCTGGCACCAAGAAAAAGCCATCATTAGCACATTTCTTTCAAGAGAGCCTGTACAGAGGGCAAGGCTAAATGCTTCATCCATTGTCTGCCAGTCTTTCCTCTAGGTCTTTCCCTCTCTCGTGTGCCATGGCTGAATCAAATCATGAGAGGGAGAAAACTTCTTGGGGGCCAGCTGGGGCCAGCTGCAAATCATTAAAAAGAAGACTCCTAGGATCTAGGATGCAAGACAACCTTGAAATGGTAAGGGTGATGGAGGAAAGGTTATGGTCATTATTGTGTGAACATCTCAATTACTCTGTACTGACTGGTGAGCCTTGAAAGAAAGTCAAGGATGCTGTCTTGTCTCCCTTAAGTGAAGTACCCTGGGGAGGTAAAACGGGAGGAGACTGGGGGAAAGCCAGGTTTGGCTTCCTCTTTGCTAGTTAGCTTGTTTAGTGTCTCAGAAGGTGAGGGCTCTAGCTGAGGGCTTGCAGAATGCACATTTCAGTCTTTTTCAGCTTAATCACAAAGACATTGGTAAATCTTGGCTTTAGCCAGTATTTTTCTTGAGTTCATTTTCATGGCTAGAGCTGAAGTTATCATAGGTCACAAATCAAAAGCCACAACCACCTCTCCCAGGTTTCCAGGGGGGCTGTCACTCTTTAATTAGACATACTTGAAGAAGAACTCCATGTTTTATGATACTTTCTCCTGCTGAGGGGATCTGTCATGACATTCCAATCAATAGTCATTGATGATGATGAACATTCATGATGTTCTTATGAAGTGGGTAGAGCACTGGGCTTGGAATCAGGAAAACCTGAGCTCAAATACAACTCTGGGCAAGTCATTTAACTTGTTTGCCTCCATTTTCTCAAATAGGGAAAATAATAGCACCTACTATTTATGAAGCACTTAGCACGGTGCCTAGCACACAGTAAATGCTATATAAATGATAGCTATTGGTATTATTATTGTCATGAAGATTGGATGAGACATTTTTTTGTAAAGAGTACTTAACATACAGGGACAGCAAGATGACTCTGTGAATAGAGAGCCAGCCTGGAAAAAGGAGATCTTGGGTTCAAATATAACTCTAAACATTTTCCAGCTTTGTGACCCTAGGCAAGTCACTTAACTCCCATTGCTTAGCCTTTATAGCTCTTCTGCTTTGGAACTGATACTTAGCAAGAGTTAAAAAAAACTGCTTAGCATAGTGCCTGGAATATAGTATATGTTTTATAAATTTCTGTCTCCTTCCTTCCTTCCTTCCTTCCTTCCTTCCTTCCTTCCTTCCTTCCTTCCTT
>NC_058134.1:40639657-40676494 GCF_016433145.1 Gracilinanus agilis
GGGATTGGACCTAGATAACCCCGGAGTTGTCTTCCAACTCTAGGTTGATGAGTCTAAATAATTAGGTAACTTACAGTAGTCAGTCTCTTGAGCAGAAATAGTTTAAATATCCTAGAATTATCCTTCAGCCAAAGCTCAAACTATCACACGACTAGGCAATGCTCTATCTATTTTTATTTTTCTTCCTTTTGGTTTATATTGTCTAACCACTTTGGTATCCTAATACTTATATACCTACATATATATATATATATATATATATATATATATATATCCTAAAAGTGTTGTTGAAGCTGGAAACTTATTAAATCTTAAAACTGCTTTTAAACTTTAGGGATAGTTGTATTTATGAAAATTCCTTCATCAGGAGAGCAGGAAAAACTTGCTAAACATTATCTCATATGACTTATATTGGATAATAATGATAACTTCCATGCACCATACATTATTTCATTTGCATTTGTTTTTTATTGTTGTTCTTTTATTTTCTGATTCTTCATGACCCCTTTTGGGGTCTTCTTGGCAAAGATTCTGGAGTGATTTGTCATTCCTTTCTCTAGTTCATTTTACAGATGAGGAAACTGAGGCAAATGGGATGAAGTGACTTGCCCAGGGTCATACAGCTAGGAAGGGTATGAGGCTATGAGTTTTTATGAAGGTGAATGTTTCCGACTCCACATTTGTCCACTGTGCCACTTAGCATACATTATCTCATTTGATCTACACAATAGGTCTGTGAGGGAAGTATCACTGGGATGGATTATTATTCCCATGAGAAAAGTCAGGTGAATTGTCTAGGGTCTCACAGTTAAAAAGTATTAAAAGCAAGATTCAAACCTGAATTCTTCTCGATTCCATGGCCATTGCTCTGACCAATTCACCATAATACCTCAATAAGGATGATCTTTGTAAATTTCTTTGTTGCCCATTTTCCATATTTATCAACAAGTACTCTTGATATAATAGCTTTTTACTGGATTTTAAGCCAAGCTGAAGGCTCATTTTCTCCTCATTTACTTCTCATTCCTTTTTTAGGAGATCCAGGTCACAGGCTTCCAACCTCCTCCTCTGTAGTATTTTGCTTTTGATTTCTGGTGTCTCTCTGCTTATTGGCTGATGGTTCTGAGCTCTTTCAGCCTCCTCACATTGGTTAACTTTCTCGAAAAATATTTACAGAGTCTCTATTTTTATCCATTTTCTATTTGTTTTCCCCATATCTGACTCGAATTTTATAGATTTGATATGGAAAGACTATAACCCCAGGGGGCTGTCTTTTTCTAATCTGCTATTTACTTTGACTTTTGATTTAACCAATTGGGGACTTAACTCCATACAGGCTACTCTCCATACTGGTTCAGAAATTACTGTTATGTCTGAAATCATTCTTTTCTTGTATTTTAAGAAATAATCAATTTTATTTTAAAATGATGGTGTTTGGTAGCACGTCCAACATTAGAGAAAGTATCTCTGATGTACAAGAATGAATTTTCTTAGTATACTTTTGGCCTCTGATTTCTTGATCCCAAATCATATTCTTCAACTTCTTAGCTTGCCTGCTTTGTGTCCATTTTTGCATTAAAGTCACCAAATATCAAAATATTTGTTGAATTTATTTGTTGCCTTAGTTCCAAGAATTTTGTCAAGTTATTTATAGACTGTCTCTATTTTTTTTCACCCTTTATGAGGAAGGATGGAGCTGAAGCTGTAATGATGGCCCTGTCCCTCTGTTTGCCAATGTTCAGCATGAAAATTATAAGACTAGATTATCTGTGAAATGTATGCTGTGGTCACATGCTGGAGCCAAATCCAGTTCCTGTCTCTCCAAGGAGAATTTGTGAGCTATTCTTCCATAAATTCTTTTATTTTTAAAGAAATGTAATAAGTATATTTTGTTTTGTACACCACCAGAATATTTCTGTGAATCCCCTTCCCAGGAAGCCTCCCCATATAATAACAACAAAAAATAGAGAAAAAAGGGAAAAAAGTCAGCAAAATGGATCAGTAGATAGATACAATTTGTAAAGATTTCCAATGCACCAAACTCACACTTCCCATCCCTACAAAGAAGTGGGAGAGGGATTTCTTCACGTATCTCTTCTTCCTTGCATTACTTTTTATTAAAACCTTTACCTTCTAGGGGCAGCTGGGTAGCTCAGTGGATTGAGAGCCAGGCTTAGAGACGGGAGGTGCTAGGTTCAAACCTGGCCTCAGCCACTTCCCAGCTGTGTGACCCTGGGCAAGTCACTTGACCCCCATTGCCCACCCTTACCACTCTTCCACCTATGAGACAATACACTGAAGTTAAGGGTTTAAAAAAAAATTAAAAAAAAAAAAACCTTTACCTTCCATCTCAGAGTCAATTCTGTATATTGGATCCAAGGCAGAAGAATGTTAAAGGCTGGGCAATCAGGGATAAGTGTCTTGCCCAGAGTCTCCCAGCTAAGAAGTGTCTAAAGTCACATTTGAACCCAGGACCTCCCATCTCTAGGTCTTGTTTTCATTTCTCTAAGCCGCCTATCCACACCATGATCTTTTATGCTTTTTGTTTTTATTTATATTGTCAATCATGGTATGGTTCAATTTTTCCTGTATTATGTGTGTCAGTGAACAAAAATTGCATGGCAAGAATTAATGTTTGTAGGTGGCTTAATATTTGTGTGATCACTGATCAGTATCACCCTCTGCCTGTTTTTTTAACTTTTTAAAAAAATCTTTTTTATTTTTGTTTATCTTTTTATTTTGTGCCTTAACAGCACAATTATTTAAAAATACAAATCTATGCACTTAACCCTTTTTGAATAAATACTTTTCATTCCCAATAACAGTAATATTAATAGCAATCTATGCTGCAGGAAACCAATTATGTTGAAATACACCTGTCAACCTATTTTTTAAAAAAAGATGGAGAATCCCTGCATTTATGCATAACATCGACCAAGTTATCTCAGGGATCAAAGTCTTAGACTAAAGTTGTGTTCCTTCTGCAGTGGAATAGTTGGCATCAGCAGCTCTTATTAAAAAAAGGATCTCAATAATGAATGAATGATGGGTGATGATGAAAATACTATGCTCTTGGGGGGCAGCTGGGGAGCTCAGCAGATTGAGAGCCAGACCTAGAGACAGGAGGTCCTAGGTTCATATCTGACCTCAGACATTACCACTCTTCTGCCTTGGAGCCAATAAACGGAAGGTAAGGGTTTTAAAAACATTTAAAAAAAGAAAATAAAAAAATTTTAAAAAGAAAATACTATGCTTGGGGCAGTTAGGGAGCAGAGTAATTAGAGTGCCAGGCCCGGACATAGAAGGTCTTGGGTTCAAATTTGAACTGGGACACTTCTTAGCTGTGTGACTTTGGGCAGGTCATTTAACCCTAATTGCGTAACCTTTATATCTCTTCTCCCTTAGATGCTAGATACTTAGTATTGATTCTAAGAAAGTAGAGGTTTAAAAAAATACTATGTTATTCTATACTATTAATAGTAATCTATTACTTTATTATTTTAATTTTTAAATTTTGAGTATTTTCCCAGAGTTACATATTTCATGTTCCTTCCCTCTCCCCCAAACCCGACCCCCCCAAGCCCCCTTAGACAGCACACAATTCCAATGGATATTTACATGTATCATAGATTAGGAACTAATTCCCTATTATTGATAGTTGCACTGGGGTGGTCATTTAGCGTCTACATCCCCAATAATATCCCCATCAGCCCATGTGTTCAAGCAGTTGTTTTTCTTCTGTGTTTCTCTTCCCACAGTTCTTCCTTTGGATGTGGCTAATCTATTACTTTAAAGTCTATTTTAGATTAAAAAAAAAACTTTTTCTTTTAGTAGTGAGATAGTGCAATATATTTTCTACATTTTTCTTTGGTAGTATGGCACAGTGCTTGTTTTTAATTGAGAAAAGCATCACTACACAGTAAAAATTAAATAGAAATACATGTCATGGCAGCTAGGTGGCTCAGTGGATTGAGAGTGAGATCTAGAGATGTGAGGTCCTCGGTTCAAATTTGATGTCAGACCCTGGGCAAGTCACTTAACCACGATTGTCCAGCCCTTACCATTTGTCTGCCTTGGAACCAAAACACAGTATTGATTCTAAGATGGAAGGTAAGGCTTTTAAAAAGAAAAGAAAAGAAAAAAAATCTCATGCATCATAACCATAAGTATTTTTGTTTTTCCTTTAAAAAAAAAAAAACAATTCAGTCCTCTCACTACTGTATCACTTTCACTGAGCAAATTAAACCAAAACAAAATAAAGTCCTTAATACCTAGCTGCGTGGGACATAGGACGTAGGACATGGTTTGGTCCCCAAATCTACATAGGACATAACTGAGTCCCCCCAAAACCCAAAAAACCCCACATTGGCCATGTCCAAGAATGTATGGCTCTTTCTGCATTTTAAGTTCATCACTTCTGTGCCAGAAAGTGAGTGGCATAATTCATCTACATTCCTTTGGATTTGTGCTTGATCGCTCAGAATTCTAAACTCTTTCAAGTCTTATTTTTCTCCATTGTGCTGTTATCATTGTATAAATTCTTCTCCTATTTCATCTCGCTTGTCATGCATCTATTCATAAAAGTCTTCCCAATTTCCTCTGAAACTGTCCATTTCATATTTCCCTATGGCCCAATAATATCCCCAATGCATTCACATACAATTTATGTAGCCATTCTCCTAAAAGGGGGACCCTCTCTTAGTTTATAATCGGGGCTACCACAAAAAGAGCTGCAGTAAACGTTTTTGAACATATAAATTCTTTCTCTCTCTTGGAGATTTAGGCTGAGTCAAGGGGTCTGTACAGTTTGGTAACTTTCTTCTCTTTCTCCTCCTTTTCCTTCTCTTCTTCCTCCCCATTTTCTCAAGCTATACATTTCCAAAACACTGTAAGAATATCAAATTAAAGACAGGTAGCTCAGTGGATAGAATGCCAGGAACTGAAGACAGGAGATTCTGGGTTAAAATAGCTGTATGACCCTGGGCAAGTCACTTAATCCTAATTGCCCAACCCTTACTGTTCTTTTTGCCTTGGAACTGATAATTAGTATTAACTCGAAGACAGAAAGTAAATATAAAAAAATAGCAAAGCACTTTTCCTTGTAACAGCCCCGTAAGATGGTATTATTAGTAAAAGATCTCATTGGACAAATTATGACAATGGGCGCAGCCTTCATCTACCTCTCCTTAAAGATTTTCTGTTCCTTTCTGCCTGTGTGGGGTGACAGCTGGATCCTATGCTATGGGAAGGAGAGTGGAAAGTGGAAGCTGGATTCCCTGCCTGACGCACCTTTCCCTGAATCTCTGCCTCTAGACCTTTGGATTTCTGCTTCCCAGAGACAGTCAGAGACTCGTCTCCCTGCCTGCCCCCATTATCTCTCCGTCACAGACATCCAACCACCAGGTTCGCCTATTCCTGGTGGGAAAATGTTGTCGTGAGTCCCATTTGTCACGTTTCCTTTTTCTCTGCTGGAGGATGTTCTTGAACCCTCAGGCTCATCTTTCAGCTTCCGAGTCTCCCTCTAAACATCTTTTTTTCCCCTGTAATCATCAGGCTAGACGAGGGACTCTCTCCCTCCTGTCTGATGGGCAGAGACGGTGGCAGGTCCGAGTTCAGTCCTCTGTCCCAAATCTTCTTTTACTCTTCAGTGGATGCCTTTGTGGAGAGGGAAGGGGCTCCTCAGAGGCACCCCCTCGATGGAGGATAGGCAGGAGCGTGTCTGCTCAGTTCACAGGGAGTGCCAAGCCAAGTTTGTACCTTCTTGGTGTCCTATTTTGTGGGGTCAGCCTATGACAGGACCCGAACCCAGAACCTCTGCCTCCAAGGCTAATGTGCTTTCTACTCTAGTCCTCTGGGGAATCACAAAACCTTTAGGTGAAGGACCTCTGAAGTCCATCCTTGAACAGGATCCCATTCTAAAACATCTCTGCCCAGCGGCTCCCTATTGCTTGTAGATCTCTAGTCGTGGCAAAACCACCCCGAGTGGGTAAAATATGTACACAGATGAGTAAATACAATAAAAAAAGTAAAATAAAAAACAATGTGAAGAATGAGAGAGATGTAGCCATGGAGGAAGAGGCAGGAAATCAGGGAAGACTTCTTGTCAGAGGGTGCCTGAACTAAGCCAAAAAGGGATCGAATGCTCTGGGGAGGCCAAGCCGAAAGAGGGGTGCATTTCAGATTGGGGGGTGGCAGAGCTCCGTGGAGGAGGTTGGAGGCGGGATCTGGAATTTCAGGAAAGACAAATAGTCCAGGTTGGTTGTAGCTGAGAGAACAGGAGGGAGACGCCTGTGAAATAAAACTGGGAAGTCAGGCTGAAGCCCCCGTGTGGAAATCTTACCTGCTGTTGCTTGTTCATCTTCCAGTCGTGTCTGGCTCTTCATGACCCCGTCTGGGGGCTTCTCGGCAAGGATACAGGCATGATTTGCCATTTCTTTCTCTGGCTCATTTTACAGATGAGGAAACTGAGGCAAGCAGGGTGGAGCGATTTGCCCAGGGTCACCCCGCTGGATTTGAACTCAGGTCTCCCTAACTCCAAGACGAGCCCTCCATTGACTGTACTACCTCCACGGGCTGTGAAAGGTCGTCTAGGGATCTGATAGCGAGTTCTGTGGTAGAGGAGTGTGTGACTGGGTGCTGTGCACGGGGGAAAGGGCGATCCTTTGGCCGTTACCGCATCACAGAAGACCCCCAGGAGGAGGTGCTCTTATCTGGAGACAAAGTGCTCTTCTCCTTCCGTGGATGGCAGGAGCCTGGCTGAGAGTCACAGAATCCTAGAAGGATGGCGTTGGGAAGGGGCCAGAGAGCCATCTCACTCAGCTCCCTCGTTTCAACCCATAAGGAAGGTGGGAATATGTGAGCCCAGCACAGATCAGGACAATTGCTGGGAAAAATTCTCCCAGGATGTGCCATAGAGCAGGTTGGCAGGAACCCTCAATAAATCAAGGGATATGGGGGCAGCTGGGTGGTTCAGTGGATGGAGAGCCAGGCCTAGAGACGGGAAATCCTAGGTTCAAATCTAGCCTCAGACACTTCTCAGCTGTGTGACCCTGGGCAAGTCACTTGACCCCCATTGCCTACCCTTACCACTCTTCTGCCTTGGAGCCAATACACAGTATTGCCTCCAAGATGGAAGGTGAGGGTTCAAAATAAACAAGCAAAAAAATAAATAAACCAAGGGAGATGTGCTTGAGTCCCCTTCCTTCCAGTAGTAGAGAGGGGAGATATCCCTGCACAGAATAGTTGAAAGAACACTGGATTTGGAGTAGGAAGAGCCAATTTAAGATGCTTTTTACTACCTGTGTGACCCTAAACAAGTCACTTTAATACCTCTGGGCCTTAATTTCTTCATATGTAAAAAAAAAAACCAAATGAATTGGATTAGATGACTTCTTTCTTGAATCTTTGAAGTACAAATCTGTGACCCAGTAAACTATTTTAAAGAAGGAGAAGGAAGTCACTTCATTTTTTTCCTTTTATGCCCTTACGGATTTTCGTTTCTCAAGTCAGACCCAGGTTGCATCCTTTTTTCCTCTCCATTTTTAACAATGAGTCAGAAATGTTGAAAGAAGTTTAACAATAATAATTCCCCTGGATGATTCATATGAATATTTTACCCAAACTTCCTTGACTTTAAGAAATGTTGGCATAAAACTTTGCTCCCAGTAAAGACTGCAGAAAGTCTTCATGCTTCACAAAGTCATTACAGTAACAACAATGAATAACTTTATTTCTCAATACTCTGTCAAAGCAGTTGACCTATGCAAAAACTCTTTAACATAAAGCGACGAAGCCGCTAAAGACCTAAACAAAACAGCCTCAAAGAAAATCCTGTTTCACTTGGAAACTTTCTTTTTTTTAAAATACAGTCCATACAAACTTTGTAAAATAGTGTTCAAACAAATATTTTCAGGTAGCTACCAAGAATTTCCACACCAGGCAGCATGGGAGGAAATGACATTCTAGCTTTTGGAACGTGTCCTCTTATTCCTCTAATTGGAGGACCCAAGTGGAAATGGAAGAGATTCTCTTTCTTGTAGAGAGGCAGTGAAGCCTAGTGGATAGAAGGGAAGCCAGGGAGGGAATAATGTCTAGATAGTACCTACTATGTGCCCAACCCTGTGCTGAGTGCTCTATAGAGAGATCTCGTTTGTCCCTTACAACAATTCTGCAAAGTAAGTGTTATTATCATTACCTTTATTTTATAGTGGAGGAAACTGAGGCAAACAGAGGCTAAATGGCAAATGAGTGTGAGGGTAAGATTTGAACTGAGGTCTTTGAACTGAAGCCAAGAAGATGTTAAGCACAAATCCTGCGTCTGACACTGACTCTTGGGCAAGTCACTACTTCTCAGCCCTTCAAGCAACTCTTCAACGTGATCACTAGTTACAGAGGAGGCTGCCCACAATGATGGAGAAAAATTCCTCACCTGGAAGCGATCTGTGTCCTGAATAAGCAGATTCACTTACTGTCTCTTCCCCTCCATCTTGGTCAGACAAGAAAGGTTCATCATGAACCCCTTTCCTTTCTCTTTTCTCAGCCTCCAAATTCTTTCTTCATTCAAAGTAAAATTTGAGATCTTTCGTTCCTGCCCTTTTCTCCTCCCTGGCACTCTTCGAAATTAAATCAAAATCTGGCCAAGCCTTGGTGGTAATCAGCAACAAATGGTCATGCAAAGGGAAAGTATTGCCAGATTGTATTAGATGCGGAATCGGATCACACGGGAGAACCATTATGAGGCAGGCAAAGAGGGTGGCTGGATAAGGAATGGTTAACCGAAGCCATTACTTGGACTCTGCTACTGCTTTTTGACTGGTGGCTGGCCATGGAATCCAATCTGATTGTCCAGAAAGGAAACTGTCAGTGTAGACCTCATCTCTAAACTGTTTTCTGTTTTTCTAATTATTCTCAGATCCAAAGAATTCCTTTGGGGGTGGTAGACCTGTGTGGCTCTTTGGCAGTGGGAGAGCATTTCATCTGAAATTATGTCTAGGAGCTTTTTGCTCTGCTGTCTGAATGGGGAGATCTATAGTTTCAATAAGTTCAGTTCAACAGTCCTGCAGTGGGGATGACTCAGGTCTGGCCTCTAAAGGAAGTCAGGGGTGGCTTCTTGATACCCCCAAGCCACATTTGTCAAACAACCATCATTCTTTCTTCTGGCTATATTAAAGCAGACCCAATTTGGAACTGGGAAGGGGATGAAGAGGGAAAAAATATGATTTCTCTAAAGAAACACATAAATAGAAGAGAAAGATGAAATACGACCCTTTGAAGCAAAGGACAGGTCCTGGTTAAGATGCTAGCATCAGTGGGTGATATTTCTGATTGGCAGGTGCTAGGAGATTATCCCCCACCCAAAGAAAACCTTCCCACATCTTTCATTTTTCCCCCCATGAGAAACAAATTCTCACATTAGCTACATCCAAAAATCTGTCTCATTCTTTTCTTTCTCCTCCCTCCAACTTACCCCTTCTTCCCCAAGAAGATACTTTTTAAAAAATAAAACCCTTACCTTCCATCTTAGACTCAATGCTGTGTATTGGCAGAAGAGTGGTAAGGATAGGCAATGGGGGTCAAGTGACTTGCCCAGGGTCACACAGCTGGGAAGTGTCTGAGGCCAGATTTGAACGTAGGATCTCCCGTCTCTAGGCCTGACTCTCCATCCACTGAGCTACCCAGCTGCCCCCAAGAAGATACGTTTTTAATGAATCACTCAACAAGAATTGATGAAGTGCCTACTATGTGGGGAAGCACTCTGCTGAGCCCTCAGGAAACAGAGACAAAAGTGAAACCATTACTGCCCTCAAGGAGAAAACGTGTGCAAATATGAGTCTTTATAGGGACACAAGTCTGTTTTGACAGATATATGTCTATATAATATATGTGTGTATGTCGATCAGTTGGTTGGTTGCTGTCCTTGGTACTCAAAGAAGACCAAAATGGCACCCCTGCTGACATCTTTTGTACACACACAAAAAGAGAAGGAAGTTTGGGAAAGGAATACTCTAATTGCTAGAAAGAAGGAAATAAGAATTTATTAAACATCCAGAATGTGTCCAGTACTGTGTTAATTGCATCACAAATATAATCTCATTTGAGCCTTGCAACAATCCTGGAGGTAGATGTTGTTATGATCATTACCTTTTTACAGTTGAGGAAACTGAGGTAGACAGAGGTTAAATGACTGGTTTAGGGTCACATAAACCCCAAATTTTAACTCAAATCTTCCAGATTTTGAGCCCAAGGATCTCTAACTACTGCACCAGCTAGCTGAGAGACTAGGAAAGGCTTCATGAAGAAGTTGGAATTGACTGAGTCTTGAGGGAAACCAGGGCTCCCATAAGGGAGATCATTTCAGACACGGGGAACACTGAGTAACTCTGACTCACAAAAGCAGGACACCATTACTTCCTTCTGTGGATTTTCCAAGCCAAGTTGTTCCCAGGCTAGTGAGTGCCTGCGTTCTAGGATATGTACTCATCTAAAAACAACATTTTAAAAATTGTTTGTGTCTTTTGTTTTTTATATAACTGTGGCTTTCTAATATGACCCACTGTCCCAAGTATTCTTTCTCTCTTTTTAAAAAATCTTTTATCTTTTGTCCTAGTATCAATTCTAAGACAGAGGATTGGCAAGGGCTAAGCAACTGGGGTTAAGAGACTTGTCCTAGTGTGTCACAGCTAGGAAGTATCTGAGTCTAGATTTGAACCAAGATCCCCCCAACTCCATATTTAGTATTCTATCCACTATTCTACCTAGCTTCCCAAGAGTAAATAAATCCAAATAGTTAAGCAAAACCAAATAGTTAAGCAAAAAATAATTACATCTGGTAATATAAGTTCTATCCTATACTCACAACCACCACCTCTTACCCTAAGAGAAAGAAGAATGTGTCATTATTGACCTTCTGGAACCAAGAATATCCTTTGCAGTTAATCAGAGTCTGCCTGCCTTTTCAGTTTTTTTCCATTTTTATTTTTGAATGTATCCCATACAGTTTATGGTTCTGTTGGTTTTCCTCCCCCCCCCCCCCATCTGTAAAATGAGGGGATTAACGTGATGCAACACGTTTTGGAGAAGTTTCTGTGTTACTGAACAAGCTCTGGGGTCCTTTCTGGATCTAAATCTACAATACTATTAAGTGACTGAGATCTAAGGAGTTTCCAGCATGCCCTTTGGACACTGTGCATCTCTGCCTAACTTCCATTCGATGTTTACCCTGTATTCTGCCCCAACAACTCGGCCATTTCCCCATCATGTTCCCTTTTGTGAGTTGTCTCCCCCTTCCTTGGAAGATCAGCTTCTCCGAGTAGGGACTGTCTTTTGAGCTGGTATTTATAACTCCAGCTGCTGGCACACAATAAACAATCGATAGATGCTTTTCCATGGATTGATTGATACAAACAATGAATAAGACAGCCTTGGAAACAACCAGATATCTATTTACCCAGAGCAGAAAGCTAACACCATGGTCAGGGGATGGATAAAATCACTAAGTTTTACTACAATTCATAGGGGAAGTGGGCTGATTTACTTGTTAAACTGGGCTGGTAAGTGCTTTGGTATTGGTTGCTAACTTGAAATTAGTGGGAGAGAATGAATGGGCAGGAGGTAAAATGTCAGCTGTGAGAGATTCCTTATCAAATTCCAGCCCTAAGGTTGGGTCTGAAGCAGTAGGGCTTGGCCATCATAGTTACGGGGATCAGGCAGCCTCAATGACATCCCTCCCACAGAAATAACAGCTCTATCTTCTTGTTTATGTCTTCCTCGAGTGCCGGGAATCTCTCTTATATGCTGAGAAATAACCTCTTCTGCCTAAACTGCTCCCAACTCCTGAAATTTTATCTCCTAAATCTTTTGCAATGAGATCTGAGTTGCATATTGTGTATATGGGCAGAAACTAACTTCTAATCACAAAAGTTTGGAGTTAGAAGACAGTTTAGAGATCACTTAGCTCACATTGCTATAATTTGGTGGACCTGAGGATCTCCTGGGGCACAAGATGCCAATAATTGTGTCTCTTACTCCATATTAGGGATCCCACAGAGGAAGGAGACTAAGACCTCAGCACAATTAAAATCCACTTTGAATCTAAAGCCACTGCATCAGGATAAACACCAGATAGCTTTTTTTCCTGAATGACATTTTCCAAAGCAATCACATAACCTCCATTCCATTTTGAACGTAAACAGTCAAATAAACATATTAAAATGCATATTCCCCCAGATGTTGGGTGGTTGTGAGTCTAGTTAGTGCTCAAAATGTTTACTTTGTTCAACTCTCTTCCTAGAAAAGATAATAAAACTTAGCATATGCCTTATAAAAATTACTTAGCTCATTTCTTTAATTTTACAAATGAGGAAACTGAGACCCAAGTTTATATGGCTAGATTGCCTTCCACTTCCCCTGCCTAATGATAAAAGAAAAGGGATTAGGACAGAGGATAGCTAAGTAGCTTAATAGAGTAAGAGCCAGGACTCGAGACAGCAGGTTCAGGGTTCAAAAATGGCCTCAGATGCTTCCTAGCTGTGTGAGCTTGGGCAAGTCACTTAACCTCAACTGCCTAGCTTTTCCTATTCTTCCACCTTGGACCTGAAACATATTTTTGTTCTAAGACAGAAGGTAAAGGTTTAAAAAGGGAGGGCAGTCCTCTGTGCTGGAAGATCATGGCAAATGCTGTTGGTTTTTACCAATAGATTTATTTTTTTAAAACAATAGCTACATTTCCTTGAAAAACCTCTCAAGATCATGGACAATAAGATTCTAGAAATCAATGAGAACAAGGAAAGATTAATTCTGCTTGACAGTGGATGTGGAGTGCAGCCTAGAATGGAGAAAAAGACCTAATAAATCAAATCTTCCCAAGGAGAATGGGGCAGCCTCATGAATGTACAAGTATGAAAAACCTGTCATCTGATAGACAACTGAGGTCTGGGGCTTTGGAACTTGAAGTCTGGAGGGACGTGGCATTACCTGGTCCAGCAAAGACTCTGTTCTTCTTTAATGACGAGCAGAATATGCCTCCAGAATTCAAATACTTCTGAAGAGAGAGTTCTTGCATCTCTGCCAAGATCTATACTTTCAGTTCCAAAGGCTCTTAACTCTTTGAGTTTCTCTGATGAAGGATAACATTCCTGATTTGGAGAAGTTTCTGTGTTACTGAATAGTCCATAAATATTGATTGAAAAGTATTGACTCAGAGGCAGGGGTCTGACATGATTTGGAGACCCCCTAAAAGCAAATATTAACCCCGAGCTCCCAGCAATGCTTTAACCCTGCATATTGAGATGAAACACCTTCTCCTTAAATGGGGCTCTAAGGCTTTGAGGGTCAAGAGTCCTAAACTTAGGTTGACTTGCCCATGGTCATTCAGGTAGTGATTGCTTAGGTTGAATTTGAACTCAGGTCTTCCAGATTCCATGTCCAGCGTTTGATCCATTGTGCCAATTGCTTAATGATCTTTCTTTCAGACCCTACCCTGTCAGCCTTGAATTATAGTATTTTCCAGTGATGCCAGTTTCCTTTGTTCTTATGCATGATTTTCCCTCTGACTTCCAAGGGTCTTGACCATGGTCCTGATCTGTTCCCCACCTAGTAGCTGGAGCCCAGGACTTACTCCCTCACTCACCAGATTGGTCACAGGGGGATGGGATTTTTTCATCATGAAGTTGACTCTTAAATTATAGAAAGGACTTGATCTGCATCACTGGAGAGACAGTCTACACTGATGAAAACCAGTGCAGAAGGGAAGTCCTGAACCCTTCTACTCACTGCTGTGATGTGCAGACTTCCTCAAGTTTTGCTTTTTGTTAGGGGGAAAATGAAGCAGGTCTAATTCCAAGGGGATACTGAGGTATTTATACAATAATGCTTTTTGTTTGTTATGGAGGTGTGGCAGGAAATGAAAGGAGTTGCTTTTTTTCTTAATCACCATATTGTCCTGTTAAAAGAGGCCAAGGACTGTGCCTTAGTATTTCCCCCAGTATGCACAGTGCCTGGTATCATGGTCTGCATAGTGCTTAATAAATGTTCAAAATAAATAAAAACTGAGGTTGCTGGTATTTTTGGAGCAAAAGAAGGAGATGGGGGGGGGAGCGGCAAGGCCAAAGGAAAATGGGTCTTGGTTAAAATAATTGAAAGATTTTACATTTTGGTCTCCTAAGCCTAAAATTATATAATTTTATCAGGGAAAGAGCAGAGACAGGAAATCTGAATTCTAGGCCAGCTTTACTTCTAATTAGCTGCGTGACCTTGTTAATGGCATTGAACCTCTTTTAATTCAGTAGCTGCCCTGCCTGCTCATGAGTAACTTAGCAGTCATGATTGCTCACTCCTCCCTTCCCCAACCCTAACAAGGTAACAAAGACATAATTTGGATTTTAAGTAGATTAAAAATCCATGGCAAGCATCATGTCTTAATTATCCTTGAGTCTTTTCCAGTGTCTGTGCACAGAGAATCCCCATATAGTAGATACTTAGTAAATTATTGTTGAATGAATGAATGAAGAAGATTCCATGTGGGAAGTACGGGTCTTCAGTGGTTCCTGAACATTCCCTACATATTGTCCAGGGTCAATAGCTCTGCTCTATAAAAACTAGGAAAGTCTCCTGGATAGGAACTTAGCAGTAATTGGGGAGTGCAGCCTAGAGCCTTGGATTATTTTATGTTGGCTATATGGGAAGGGACAAAAACATCCAGATATTACTATATCCATCCCTAGTTCAAATGATTAAGCATAAGACCTTTATAGAACATGGAATTTCAGAGTTAGAAAGTACCTATATCTATAAAAGAATCTTCTCTACATCCCCTGTAACCATGTTGGCAAACCTATGACACATGTGCCATAGGATGCTGGATGGGTCCCTCTCTCCTCTCCACAGTGCCTGAGGACATTTCTCTCATCACCCACCCCTCTGCCCAGCAGCCCAATGGGAGTGCTTTCTCCCTCCTCTGACTGGGGTAAGGCAGAGGGACTCACATGCTGCGATAAGGTTGCAGTTTGGGCATTCAGTCTCTGAAAGGTTTGCCATCACTGGTCTATACCATCTAATGTCTTCCTGAACTTCCTCTTTTCCCTTCTCTGCCCCCCGGGGTAACCCATGGCAACAAATTTCAGCAGAGAATCCAGCTAGGGCTCTTCTGGGCTAGGTTATTATTCTCCTCTCAACTATTGTCATTCTCTACCTGCCCACCAAAGTCAGTCTCCAGACCTGTCTTCTTGCTTCCCTGTATCTCGTTTGTTTGGCTTGACTACTCTACCTCCAAGTCGCAAGCACATTCCTAGTTCAGGGTCAGTAGCACACTGAATATTTTACCCTCAAATTAAAGTCTGAAAAATCCCCTCAGCTTATGGAATGTTAGGAAGAAGACTTATCTATAATCCCCTATATCCCATTATTCTATGTCCAGACCTGTTGACTAAATTCCAAAAGGTAGGGTACTTTCTTATTCTCTTCTTCTTGTATTTGTATTATTTTCTCCTTTTCTTGTCTTTGCTTATCTCTATAATACATGCCCTGGAACCACTATCCCAATGCCCTCTTGTACTGAGGAGTAAGCTCCCCAGATCATGACTACTGTGTCCCTGAAGAGTTCTAGGAGTCACCCTAAGGAGTAAAGAATATCTTACTAATGTTATAGCTCAAAAGCCCCCATCCGTGTATTTCACACCATGATTATCACCTGATATCCATTAGTCAGCCAGACTTAACTTGCTTTAGAAAGGAATACTCAGTAACTGCTGTATAGTAACAGCAGTAGGTTACAAATACTACACCAAAAGTCTTTGACACACTCTCCCATAGGTACATACAGATTTACAGGTAAAGTGTCCTCAAAGTGAGAGAAGACTTGTGGCAAAGGGGTAGAATGGGTCCATAGTGCAGTTCCTAGTTCCTGGAAGTCATCATCATTTTATGGGAGCATCAAAGAGAGCATCTTTGGCTTGATGTAACTTTGTTCTGGCCTCTTTGTAAAAGTGAGAATTGATACCCACTTTATCCTTGGCTTTCAATGCATAGATGCTGCTGGGATGCTGCTGGGAAGACAAGAAGTCCAAAATCCTCTGACCCAGGGATGTTGGGCAGGGAACAGGGACTGATACTAGAGTCAAGAGCCAGGCTCTGTTCCTCTCTCTCAAATGATTCCTTTCCAAGGATTTAGATGGAGTGCTCTCTCCTCTTTGCCTGCTCAGATCTCTGGGGTTCTGAAGTAGTTCCCTGGGTTGGCATAGACCTCAAAGGGTGTTTTCAAGTTTTCCCCAGCAATTCAACACTCTTCCCATCCAGTTTTCCATATTTACCTAAAACCTATAATTGATGGACACCCAATCCCACTTAATCAAGATATCAGGGTGTAGCATGTTGAATAGATAGGCTTACTTGGTTGGTATACTCAGGCAACCTCCATATTCCAGTCTTGAAACAGAACATATTATCTGTGTTCTCTCTTCCACTCCTCAGCATACAAACTCTCTGTGGTCAGGGATGATTTCCCCATTACAGTATACATATTTGCATATAATAGACACTTAAATATTGTCACATTGAATTGAATTTTGCTTTGGAAAATCTAACACTTCCTGACTTTTTCTAGGAAAAAAATGCATATGTGGAGTCCTGAGAAATGTGGCTGAGTTCATGGCAGGGCTGCTGAGCTAAGTGAGGAGCCTGGAAGATGCTGCTCTCATTGCAGGGACGATTTCAGAGCCAGTGAATTCTTTCAAGAATTTCGCAGGGCTGGCAGCCAGGGCTTCTTTGGCCCCCGAGAAGATGTTCTCATTTCTGGTGCTGTTCTACCTCTCTTAGGTCAGCAGATGGAGGTCGGTGAGGTGGAGGAGGGGAGCGGGGAGCGAGAAAACAGATGCTTCAGACGCAACTTGGAGCCAATGGAGAAAAACGGGGCTGCAAATCTTGGCAAGGATTTTTCTCCTTTCACCCAAACTTACCCTGGAAACAGGGCAGAAACTGTGAGGGATTGAGATTTGATAATAGATGGCATTGCTATTGCACATTCAGGTTTGCAAAACATTACGTAGATGCTATATTACACATATACTATATATCTGAATATATTATAATTATATACTTTATAACATATGTTACATATAACATGCATTCTATGTACCAATTTACATGTACATATATGTAAATTATATGTGGTATTTGCACAGGATGTAAATATAATGAATAATGTAACATAAACATATATCTATCTTGATTCTCACAATAATTCTAGGAATCCTTTAGATATTATCCCCTATTATGCAGATCAGGAAATAAACTGAGGCCTGGGAAAGACTATAGGATCACAGATTTGGAATTGGAGGGAACCTTAAATACCAGTTAGCCTAATTCCTTAATTTTACAATTGAGGAAACTGAGGCTCCGAAAAACTGAGAGGTTGAACTAGGGCATACAGGGAATAAGTAGAAGAAATGGGATTAAGTGCCTCACCCTTAGCCATATATCAGTAGGTGAACAAGATTAGATTTGGACCCAGGTCTTTCTGACTCCAGAATCAGTGTTTTCTTTTCCCTCTACATCAAGGCTGCCTCTAATGAAAACAATAGGTTTCATCTCTACAGTGACAGCATGATGGAGTGGATGGTTCAATGGTCTGGACTGGGAGTCAGGAAGAGCTGGGTTGAATCTCACCCTCAGTTTCCTTTTCTATAACAAGAGCACCCACTTCAGAATTGTTGCGACAATTAAATGAAATAATCTACGTAAAGGGGCAGCGATAATACATAGAGTGCTGGACCATGAGTTCAGACCTAGCCTCAAACACTTTCTAGGTGTATGATCCTGGGCAAGTCTCTTAACCCTGTTTGCCTCAGTTTTCTCATCTGTAAAATGAACTGGAGAAGGAAATGGCAAACCCACTCCAATATCTTTGCTAAGAAAATCCCAAATGGGGTCACAAAGAGTCAGAAGCATTTAAAGTGACTCTCCAACTTGAAGGGCTACGTGAATGTTTGCCACTCTTATCGTAGGGCTCCATATTTCAGAAAACACTGTGTGTGTATTCTCTCATCTTCATAATAGCCTGATGAGGTACATTGTGGAAATGTGATTCCCAAAGATGACCCTGGCTCCCTCACTTCTCAGCTTCACCTGGAGGTACACCCCTTCCCCCTTGGAGTGTTGGTTTCCTCATCTGAAAAATGAGGAACCTGGACTAGAAGCTCTCTAGCTTCCTTCCAGTTCTAAAACTCTGTCAAGATGAAAACATCCATTTCCAAGAATACAAAATGGCAACACACCAAAGTCTCTTCTTCATTTCCTTCTGACATCTGACAATACCCACAGGGAGATGTTTCTTTGAGATTTCATTGTTCATTAAATTTGTCTTTCCAATATGGAGGTAAGCCATGTAGCTTGGAAATAGGAGAAGAAAGGGTTTGTGAGATATAGTTTGTTGTTCAGTCATTTTCAGTCGTGTCTGACTCTTTGTGAATCCATTTGGGGTTTTCTTGGCAAAGACACTGGAGTGGTTTGCCATTTCCTTCTCCAACTTGTTTTACAGATGAGGAAACTGAGGTAAATAGGGTTAAGTGATTTGCCCAGAATCCCACAGCTAATAAGTGTCTGAGGTCAGATTTGAACTCAAGAAGAGGAGTATCCTGACTCCAGATGGTACTCTATCCATGGTGCCACCCACTAGCTGCCCTGCTTTAAACATATCCCACTAGTCACTGTGTATACCCACATTCTGCCAGATGTTATATTTAATGGTTGGATGCTATCATTACCTGCAGCTGCTTTCAAATGTAGATTTCTAAAAAACACAGCAGTTGGACTGTTTCTGGAGGATTATTCTGAGACAGACATACCCACCCAGAGAGGCCAGAAAAATAAAACTGTCTAGAGATCTGAGTGTTTTGTTTGACAAATTCTGCAAGTTCTACAAAGAGGGTGACCCAAGTATGAAGTTACTTTCCATGAAGGTCCCGAATTGTCTTGGGAGGACAAAAAAATCACCTTCCCTAAGAAGTCCTCTGACCCATATTCTCTTACTAGTGTCTGAAATTCTATTAAAAAATAATTCCTTTGAATCTTGACATCTTTTTAAAAATAATAATAATAGAATTTCTCTCATGCTTTAAGGGCTACAAAATGCTTTACATAGGCTGTCTTATTTGATTCTCATCATGACTCTAGGATCTTGGCACTCTTATTATCCCCATTTTACAGATGAGGAAACTTTAGGAATTCAGAGGTTAAGTGATTTGCTCAAGGGTCTCAGACAGGTAGGATTTGACCTCAAGGTTTGCCTAAGTCCAAGTCTAAGGCTCTATCCATCGTCCCATTATTAAAATGTCCAAGTCCTTGAAAAGTTTGTTAAATTTCCTCAGGCATTATCTGTCAAAGGAAAACATCTCTGGTCTTCTTTATATCCTGGTCACCAAACTGAACTGATTAATAGACCAAAGCTTGTTAAGAGAAGGGACTTAGCTCTTGCCTTTGTAGACTTTACAAGTTTCTTGTTGTTCAGTCATTTCAGTCATGTCTGACTCTTCCTTAACCCATTTGGAGTTTTCTTGGCAAAGATAGAGGAATGCTTTCCTCTTTTCTTCTGCAGCTTATTTTATAGATGAGGAAACTGAGGCAAGCCAGGTTCAGTGATTTGCCCAGGGTCACACGCCAGTAGTTGTCTAAAGCTGGATTTGCACTTAAGAAGAGACATCTTTCCAACTCCAGGCTTCACTGTGCCACCTAGCTAGCTACCCTACTTGACAAACTTGTTATTGTTCAATTCTTTCAGTTGTGTGCTACTCTTTGGCTCCCTATTTAGGGTTTTCTCAGCAAAATGAGAGGGTTGGATTAGATGACATGGAAGGACCCTCTCTACTCTTCTCTAGAAAGATAATTCTTTCAGCAAGAACTGAAATGTAGGATGCTAGGGAAGGAACCCATAGAATGGGAGATACTCCATATAGATGAGAGAGAGGCTGTGATTGGCAGAGGAAGGTGGAGGAAGGATGTGGAAGATGGGCTCCAAGGACACAAGTGGAGAATTTGCCTTGGCAAGGAATAAGCAAATATCATCTTTTACATGGGACAGAAGGAAGAGAGGATTCTCTTAAATTCAAGACAAACTCTAGGACACAGAAGTACTTCCACATGTTCCTCATTTCTGCCTCTATCTAAAACCTGAGGGCAGAGGATGTGGCAATTTTGCTCATATCAGAAAATTCTCCACTTTGTTGATGTCTGGCAGAGGGTGCTCCTGAGATCACATTCAGTTGATTAAAGTGTGCTTTGCCATTTTCTCGTCCCAGGTGTTTAGAGAGGAGAGGGGAAAAGATGATAAATTGGACTCTGGGGCCAACCTTGATCATCTTTCTTTATCTTAGTTAGCAGTTAGCCCAGGTTTAATCCCACCAGGTTAAGTGAACCTGCAGGGAATAGCAGGAAAGGCGCTTAATTGGGCTTCTATAACTCTGGCATCTGGCTCACTGTATTCACATAAATGAAATTACAGGTACATTAAAGAATTGGCATTATTAGTATTACAAGAAATAATCATAACATACCAATACTATGCTTTAAAATGTATCAAGTGCTTTTCCTGTTTAGACTAAGCAGAAATTTTGTTGCCTACAAGAATGCAGGACTGCTTACTGAAGCTATCTTCATCATCTGATTTTCCCAGCTGTGTCTGTCATCATAGAAGTTCAAGTGGGATTGTTTCTCTCTGCTTCAAACAAGGGACTGAATTCATAGAGTACCCATGTAGTTAGGATTAAGGGAATTTAAAAGATAGACTTAAAATGTCTAAGGATTTTTCTGGCTAGGTACCCCTGGTTGGAGTCTGCCTCACAGGAGAGCTAAAGATAGCTTTTAGGATTATAAGCTAAAGAGCTACAAGACCTTTCCTCCCCAAGGCTAAGTTGCACTTCAGCTGAAAACCATCTAAAGGCAGCAGGGAGCAGTAATATCTCAGCAAAGAAGTTAAAAACCACCTGGAGACCAGCAGAAAGCAGCAGAAGTTCAGTATAAATGGCTAGCAAGGAGCAGAAGTGTCTAGAAGAGAACTGTCCAGCAAAATGATCTCCGATCACCAACAGACATTGGCAACATGGCAATTTTTGAGATATAATGTGTCAAGATTATGCATGTTCCCTGACCATACATGTTAGTTAATAAGCATTTAAAGTGCCCACTATGTGCCAGTTGCTGTGGTAAAGTGCTGAAAATACAAAGACAAAAGAGCATTCCTGCTCTCAAGGTGCTCAGAGTCAAAAAAAGGAGACAAATATGTATAAACAAGCTATGTACAAGATTAAAAGGAAATAATGAGGCATTAGAATTGAGAGGCTGAGAAAGATTTTCCATAGAAGGTGGGATTTTAGTTGAATTAGTGTCCCTTTGTATGGGCTTCTTCTTTTTTTCTGTTTTTCCTTCTCTCACTGGTGAGAATCTATGGGAAAGTTTACTCCTGGATAATGTATATAGTTGGTAATCTTTCTTTCCCTAGCATGGAGCTTGGCACAGAGGAGGCACAATGTATTTTTGCTGTGTGATTATCATTTATTTTGTCATGCTATTTAATGAAATATCTTTTGTTTTGGATTAACATTCTCCAATTAACCCTAGTAAATAAATGATATTGGAGAGAACTTGTTAATTATGGCTTGGGGTAAATGCTTTAACATAAAATATTTCAAACTTGGGGCAGTCTTCTGGGGTCCTACATGTGAAGCTCAAGAGCTATACTTGTAACCGTTCTTAGAAGCCAGCCTCTCAAGAAGTAATACCATAATATTTTATAGATATGGTGAAAACTGAGGCTTAAAAAGAGCAAGTGACCTAGCCAAGACCACTAGAGTCCAGATTTTTTGACTCGTAGGGTCTATGATTTTAATGGTGTAAGAAACTCCTGGGTGAGGAAATTCCCTTTATACCCTCAAATCTTAGAGAGCTGCCTGGAGCACTGAGAAGTTACATGACTTAAATGGAGGTCTTGACTCAGACCAGTCCTCTGTTTGCTGTTTTCCCTACATCATACTGCCTGAAGAGACTTTAACAGGCAGAGCTGTCCCTGCTTCTGCATACACCAGGAATCTCCAAACTTCTAGTTGGCCAAGATGACCTTGGGAGGTATGTGGAAATCCCAAGGGCACAGGCACTTCTCCTAATCCAGAAACAGGGCTCTAGGTAAGTACATCAGGAATGCCAAAAGGAAATTAGAAATGTAGACCTGGGACTTGGGTCATTCAAAGAGGTCAACCTCTTTTACGATTTTTTCTCTTTTTTTTTCTTTTACGATTTTTGCAGTTACCCCTGAAGACAACAGAACACAACCTCCCTGATATTTTCTTGAGTCTAAATAATGTGCCCTCAAAGAATCAGAGGCTTGAATTCTCTTCTTTCTTTTGTTCCAGGAATGGGTGTAACCCACCTTTCAGGGAAAGGTTATCATTAACAGCTGAGGAAAAGGGAGGGTGGAGGGATCATTTCCAACATGTTCCCACCTGACTTTTTTTAGTGTTTTCTATGAAAATGCTTCTCCCTTTCCCTCCTTCAACTGCTTTCAGAAGTGACTTTTGCTAGAGGTTTTCTGTCTTGTTCAGCTCAACTATGGGAAGTCTACTCTCCTGTTCTTGCTCTCTGGAATGTAGCCTTTTGAGAGGTTACTAAGACTTTGAGTAAAACTCACTTGGGGTATGTGTGTGTGTATATAAACATATAAAAATATGTAATAAAGACTTCTGAGTCCCCCCTTTGCCACTTATTGCTCTTATTGGACAGAAAAGACACAGTAGCAGGATCTTTTTAGACTTGACAATATATATATATATATATACAACAGAATAAATATTAGAGGAATTTCTTATACTCAACAGAGGTAGCTAGGTAGTGCCAGAGGGCAGAATTCTGGAAATAGAAAGACCTGAATTCAAATTTAGCCTCAGATACTTAACCATCTATGTGGCTTTGGGCAAGTCATTTGACTTCTGTCTATCACAATTTCCTCAACCATAAAATGGGGATGATTATAGTGCCTATCTCAGAGGGCTGTTGTGAGAATCAATGGAGGTATTTGAAAAGTACTTAGTAAAGGCTTAATAAATGCTTATTCCCTTCCCCTGCCCTTCAGTAATTGAATTCACTAAGAATTTATTAAATGCCTCCTCCAATAGGCCAGTTGCTGTGCTGGGCACTGGGGATACAAAAATAAACAAAGTTGTTCCTACCCTCAAGGANTATATATACTCAACAGAATAAATATTAGAGGAATTTCTTATACTCAACAGAGGTAGCTAGGTAGTGCCAGAGGGCAGAATTCTGGAAACAGAAAGACCTGAATTCAAATTTAGCCTCAGATACTTAACCATCTATGTGGCTTTGGGCAAGTCATTTGACTTCTGTCTATCACAATTTCCTCAACCATAAAATGGGGATGATTATAGTGCCTATCTCAGAGGGCTGTTGTGAGGATCAATGGAGGTATTTGAAAAGTACTTAGTAAAGGCTTAATAAATGCTTATTCCCTTCCCCTGCCCTTCAGTAATTGAATTCACTAAGAATTTATTAAATGCCTCCTCCAATAGGCCAGTTGCTGTGCTGGGCACTGGGGATACAAAAATAAACAAAGTTGTTCCTACCCTCAAGGAGTTTCCTTTCTACTGGAGAGAAATAATGAGTTCACAGAAAAGTAAATACAAACTGTATACCAAATAATCTGAGGATGAGTGCCCCCAGCCCAGCAAACTGGAGAAATCATAGACCTCTGAAGGGGCAGCACTTAAGGCTTGATGGGGGCTCAGGATTGTCAGAAGTCGAAATTAGAAAGACTTTCTTCCTGCAGTTTAGCTCTGTGCTCACTCATGTCAAACAGCAGGTTCAAAGAGCTTTTATTGAGTCTTCATTTGAGCAAACATTCACTTTGCGTCTCTGGCCACAACAAGTTGTTGTCTAGACTTGATCTCCTCATCAGCAGATGAAACTTCCAATGGTTGTTGCTTCTTTCCTGAGCAGGTTTCTCCACTTACCTGTTTGGGCTTTCCAAGCTTTTTTCTTTCCAGTGATGCTTGCCTCTCTCTGTCTCTCTGTCTCTCTCCCTCCCTCCCTCCCCCAACTATATCCAGATATAATTTTAAATAATTGTTTCCTGACATTTTGCTATCTACGTTCTTTTCCTTCTTCCCCTCCCTGAGACAACAGGTAATATGATAAAGGCTATACATGTGCTATCATGAAATAGGTATTTCCGTGTTTGTTATGTTGGGAAAGAAAACACCTATCGCTTGGATCTTTAAGCAGTGATTCTTCTTTATTCACAGACTTCTCCCTGAAAAAAATGGTCATAGGAGCCCTTTTCTCGGTTTTCTATACTTTTTAGTGTTAAGGGTTAGCTGTTTCCTCAGTGGTTGCCAAGACTTGGAGGTCCAATGAAAAGAGAACAATCAGAAATCAGATTGATGGGGCTATAACCTCCCTGGTCCACTTGAGGGTTCTGTTCAAGTATTCCATAAAACCTGAGCATCGATGTGTATAATAGCTGCTTATGTCAAATTCTGACTCTTTTGGAATGGTCTTTTAACCTGTAGAGAAAATACTTGCTTAGAAGGCAAAAAGAGTAGCATAGATGCTTTAATTAGCCACATAAACTTCACCTTTCTCTGAGGCACCTCTCCAGTGTTTCCTTTCCTTTGAAATCTTCTCTTCTATCCCTAGATATGAATGTTCTCTCCCATCTCAAATCACCCATATTTATTGTAAATGTTGTATCCCTTTGAAGAATGTAGGCTCCTTGAGGGCAGGACAATTTTCCTTTTCTGGCCCTGTGGCACCATGGGCAATACCCTAATGACAGTAGATGTTTAATGAATGTTTGTAGAATTTTACTAAGTAATATGGCTTTTCTAAGCTTTATTTTCCTCATCTTTAGAAAGCTAGATGAGATCAGAGATCCTTAAACTGAAGTCCACAGAGCTAAGAGATCAGAGATGATTTCAGAGGTCTGTAAACTGGGAGGGAGAAAAAATTACATCTTTATTTTCAATAACTTATCATTAAAATTTAATAATTCTTTTATGTATGAATTAAAAATAAGTGATTCTGAGAAGGGGTACATATGTAGGGTTTATATATAGGGGTACATAGAGAGGGCTTATCAGATACCAAAGGAGTCCATGATATAAAAAAGGTCAAAAACATCTGGACTAGATCAAAGATTCAAATATAAACCTCCTGTGGCTCCCTCACTGCCCAAAGGGCCAAATTCAAGCCTAGCAGCACAACATTCACAGCCCTCCATAGTGTGTCTTCTAGTTTAATTTACTATACTTGGTCCATAGATTAGAGGTGATGGTGGAGGCAAGAGGTGATGCCACTGAGGCAGGCAAAAAGACATTAAAGTTGCTGGAACTTGAAGGACCCTCAAAGTCCTCTCATTTAATGGATGGGTAAACTGAGGTCAAGAAATAAAGATAAGTAATTCATTAACAGAGAAAGGTTTCAGATTCAGGACCCTTGAGTCTAAGCACTATCTCCACGGGTCTTTGGCTGCCTAGATAGTGAGACTTGAGGTACTAAAGAATTGTTCTCTATTCCCCTTTCACAGACATGCCCAGCAATCTGTGACTCTCACTCTATATCATGGAGACCCAAGCTTGAAACTGTTAGCTTTGTCTAAGTTCCAAGTTGAAACTCTTGGTATAAACCCAAACCTTACTGCTAAGAAACTGGCAATCTGAAGTTGAGAAGCATCAGATTAGAACATCTGGGTTCTCTCCAAAAGAGGAGAAAACCAAAGAGATAGTGTGGCTCAGTGAATAGGAAGCCTGGCACCTGGGAGATGTGAGTTTGAATCCTACACTTACTAATTATGGGATCCTGAGCTAGTCTCTTCACCAGTCTGGACCCCAGGTTCCTCATCTATAAAATGCAGAAGTCAGTCTAGATGATTTCTTAGGTCTCTTTTCCTTCTACCTGGTCTTTGGAAGTGTCCTCATCAAATTTAGAGGAAGGAGCTACTTTGGCAAACAATACATAAGTGAAGTGATGGGATGCTCATAGTTGCATATGGAGCTGCTTGGCAACAAAACCACAAGTAGGATCAAGGTCAGGCTCTCCATCCAATGTTCTTCCCATTACACCAGATGCCCAGGAAAATCTTGTGCCAATGATATCGAGACAAAGCGATCAGTATGCTATTTAAAATGATGGCTTACAATAAGGATGCCAATGGGTTTTGAATAACAATATATATGTGCCTGTCACTCTTTAAAACTTGCAAAACAGAAATAAATCTTCTCATTTGTCTCTCACAGCAGCTCTGAGGTAGGGACCTCAGTAAAAGTCAGTAAAATTTCTCTACTGTAACTGTTGACATTCTTGAGAGGCCATATTTCTTACTTTAAAATAATTTATTAATTAACCAGTCAAGGCATCCTAATCTGGTCAAATGATCCCTTGATGAATCCAAAGGCCCACTTCCCCCTGGATCAGGTACTGATAGACAATTTGGGGAGCTCTTCCTTGAACATTCCAAGAAAGCTCCAATTGGGAAATAGTTCATTAGGAGGTGGTCCATCAAACTCTCAACCCTTCCTCACACTGGCAGATGATGGTCATCTTGTAGACCAGAAAAGAATCATTGTGAAACCATCCTGGTAGCCAGGTTTTGTGAAAGGAACACATTCCTGGAGATTCTAAAGAACAAAGGAAATACAAAAATCTGTGGTCTAGATGGTGCCTATGATACACAGACATTATTCTCTAAGTTACAGGCATTGATCAGGGTCTTTCTATTCAAGGGCTTGGACATAAGAATTAATACAGTATGTGAAAAATAAATTCTAACACTTCCTTACTCCCATCACCCTTTTTATCCCAATTCTTGACACTTAGATGAGTCGGTGACCCTAAGCAAGTCATTTAATCTCACTTTATAGGCTTGTAGTGGGGAAAGTACTTTTAAAACCTTAAATCTGTAAGTAGTGAAAAAGGATTTTATGGGTTCAATATATTAAAAGGTGGTTGCCAGGGGAAATTTCCCCAATTAAGTAATAATCTCAATTTCCCTACCTTCAACCTTTCTAATTGTAAATAAGTCAACATAAAAGTCAATTTTGACTTGAGATTATTCCTTAATTGGGGAAATTTTCCCTGGTGACCACCTTTTAATATATTGAACCCATAAAATCCTTTTTCACCCCTTACAAAACTTGGGATCCATGAAGAGATTTCATCAGGTTCTGAACTCAGATGACAAAAAATCCATTTTTAGTTTCATCAAACTCTTCTTGAAATTGAACATTTCCTTTCATTGGAAATTTTAAAAAGCAAAACTCAGATGTTACTCTGGGAAAAGGGCCTATACAATTCACCAGGGTTTCAAAGGGTTCCATTTTGGAAAAAATATGTTAATTTGTTTGGATCATCTAATCATTGGATCATAGATTTAGATCTATGAGGACCCTCGAAAGTCACTTAGTCTCACATCCTCGCTTTAGAGATGGGTAAACTGAGGTTGAAAGCCTTTCCCAAAGCCACATAAGTAATAATGATAATAGTTCACATTTAGTGTACCTTTTCTTATCTGATCTTCACAACATCTGTCAGGCCAGGAATACCCCATTTTAAAAGCAGGAGAGAGGCTGAACAAACGACAGTTAGCGTGTGAGGCAGGACCCAAAGGCAGCTCGTGGTAGCTCTGAGACCGGCGATGTGTCCTTGATGCCATGGTGCCTCCGCTGGCTTCACGCCCAGCCCACGCACCCACACTAATCGCCGCTCTTCCATTTGTCTTCCTGGCTCATACTGACTCCCATTCACCTCAGTGATGTTCCGAAGTCTCACCTGTCCCTGGAAGATAAATGATTCTCAGGTAGGCAATAAGTCAGAGCTAAGAGGATCCCTCAGGCTGGACGGCAGAAGTCTATCCCTCATGTTGACAGCTGTGCTGGGTTCATTCGTTTGAACAGGATTTCTCTGGTTTTGTTAGTGCTTCTCCAGGGTGGGCTCCATGGATTGACTTCGCCGAGATAATCAGCCCCTGTCCAACCTATGCCTTTGGCCTTTCTGCTCTACGGCTCCCACACACCGTGTGTCTTGGACGGAAGATTCCTATCATCCCCTGCTGGAAATGGAGTCTAGGACTGATATTAAGAGAGAAATGGCTGATTTTCATGTTCTACTAATGGAAAAGAATGGCTCCGCCAACAATGACTCTATAACATGCCTTGTGGACAAATGACCCATCCAATCTAGTTACATTTCAAGAGGGTTTAGGGGTCACTAGGTGGTGCAGCAGATAGAATGCTGGGCTTGGAGTCAGAAAGACTCATCTCTGCAAGTTCAAATCTGGGCTCAAGATCCTAGCAATGTGACCCTGGACAAGTCATTTAACCCTGTTTGCCTCTGTTTCTGGTCTCTAAATAATACCAAAGTGGGATTGTGATGATGACTGAGAGAGGAGGAGAAAACTGGCAAGTGAGAGCCCATCATTTTGCCTACCTCCCTCTCCCATCATTTGACAGATGGTAGGGTAAAGGGAGACAGAGAAGGCTCAGAGGAAGCAAGAGGTTCCAAGAGTAATTTATCCTTGTCTGTACTGAGAAAGCATTTCTGTGTTTTGGAGAGAGGAGAACAAAGCGTAGTAATGGCAGTGGGCCACCATTTATATCAGGCTTTAGGATGTGAAAAGCACTTTACCTGTGTTTATCTTTTTTGATCTTCACAACAACCCTGGGAGGTGGGTGCTATTATTATAGCCTTTTTACAGATGAGGAAACTGAGGCAAGTAGCTGTTAAGTAATTTGTCCAGGGTCCCATGGCTAGTAAGTGTCTGAGGCAGAATTGGAACTAAGGTCTTCCAGAGTCCGATTCAAATACTGGGTCCGCTTCCCACATGGCTTCCAGGTACCCCTCCCTAACACATAACCACAACCTCCCAGACCTATCAGTGATTCTGCGATGGACAATAACCCCAACATTAAAGGGGAATGGAGAGGTCAAGAGGACATGGAGTCCTTCTGGACCACGTAGGTACAGAAGCCAAACTCTCCTTTCTCCCTCTCTTCTGCCCTCTTCTGCTGCTTTTTCATGATTTCTCCTGGGCTCATTTTCATTAAGAATTGATGTCACAAGCATTTATTTTTACAGTAGCTGGGCGGGGAGGGGGGAGAGAAAAGGTCATGGTCCTTGAATGTGCCCATCCATATGCATGGCTCCCGCCAGCTCTCTGAGGTCTTCCCTTTGATGCTGCCAGCACTCAAAGGCTTCTGGGGAATCTCACTGAGCCTTGGCCTGCAGGGAGAGGAAGGGGATCCAAATCCAATCCCCTCTGTCACTCAGCCTCCCTTTCCCCCCAAAACACACACTTGCTTTCTTCCTCCCTTCCTCCCTCTCCCCCTTTCTCTGTCTCTCTCCTTCCCCTGGAATGAGGAGACAGACAGAGGCTCAGCGAGACCAGGCTCCCCATTCTTGAAGGTGAACTCCTATGTTAGAATGGAGGCAGAATGCATCAGCAAGTTGAACATTTTCCAGGCTGACCTGAGCCAGGAAGGAGAAGAGGGGGCAGGAGAAGGAGCAGGACCCAATGCTCTGGACAGCTCTCAAGGGCTAAATTGGAGAAGGTGCCAGCCTGCTGTGGTAGAGGGGTTTCTTCATATGGGAATTCCAGTGAAATCACAGACTGAGTCGTTCTCCCCTGTTCTGGAATAGATGACTTCTAAGATGCCTTCCAGCTCTAAATTTATAATTGTAAATAATTGTAGATGGCAATTCTGGATTCAGCCAAGCAGGAGGTGGAAGCTGAGAAGATGAAAAGAACTGGCTTAAGAACCATCCAATTTAACAGCTGGGAAGGGTTTCTCTAATCCTGGGCTCAGGTCTCCTGGCTCCCAGTCCCTGGATCTGTCCACTACAGCATGATATCTTCTAAGCCATTGCTGTTTGGTTTATAGCAGCTTTCTCTAGTGATTATGAAATTACTGCAAAGACTTATTGGAGACTCTCTGTCCTCCTGCTCCCATTCCCCCACTGGGAGGGCAATCCATCCTGGTAGCCCCTGAGAATTGTAGGTTTTAGGGCTCATACCACAAAGGTCATTGAGACAAAGATTTTTATTTTTCAGATGGTGAAACGGAGTCCTAGAGAGGAAAAATGACTTGCCCTGATAGTCAGCGGCTAAGCTAAAGTTTGAACCCAGGTCTTCTGACTTCAGAAATGGCATAGCCCAGCTGATGGGAAACAGGACGATGAAATGATTTGCTTGGAGCCTGGCAACAGAAAGTCTGGTCCTACCCACATCCCCACCTGTTCTAGGAGACAATGCTTCAGCTCAGTCCACTCCTTTCTAAACTCATCTGATGCTTTCCCATGGCGCTGGGCTACTGACTTGAGACAAAAGCCAAAAGGAGCTCTACTATCTAGGTTTTCAATTTTTTTTAAACCTTCACCTTCTGTCTTAGAGTCAATACTGTGTATTGGCTCCAAGGCAGAAGAGTGGTAAGGGTAGGCAATGGGGGTCAAGTGACTTGCCAAGGGTCACTCAATTTTTTAATTGCCCAAGGCAAAGCAGGGATGCCCATTCACCCTCTTCCTCAGGCTCCATTTTCTTTGGGAGGCAGTTTAAGGTTAATCAAAGGGATGAAAAACCTGGATTAAAGGAAACTAGATCAAATCCAGCTCTCCTGTTTAAAGTCCCATTGTCTCTTCTTCTGCAAAAGGAGATCATGATACCTTGGCCACTTGCCACTCAGGGTTGTTGGACAAGCATTTTGGAACTCCCAAAACACTAAAGAAAAGTTATTATTCATTTTGCCTTTACTGCTTCTGGATGGCCCTCAAATGTTTGGATGATTTCTAATTTTGCCTGTATGGAAATGCTGAATTAGCACAGTGTCTGGCACATAATAAAGGCCTAATAAATGCTTACTGACTTGATTCCATCATCCTAAGAATGGATGGATGGATGTATAGATGTATGTATGTATGTATGTATAGATGGATGGATGTATGTATGTATAGATGGATGGATGGATGGATGGATGGATGGATGGATGGATAGATGGATGGATGCATGGATGGATTTGCTCATTCATCCATCCATTCATCCATCCATTCATTCATTCCATGCCTTCTATATCCAGGCAAAGGCAGACCTACCAAGATTAAATAGGATATGGTCCCTGCCCTCATGGACTGGATAATCTAGTAGGGATGTCACCAGGCAGGACTGTGCATGAATTTTGTATGACTGGGACCTCAGAAAATCATTAACATCTCCGGGCCTCAGTTTCCTCATCTATAAAATAAACTAGAAAATCATCTGGTCTTACAATGGTGGAACACATAGCTCTGAAGACAGAGAAGATCCTCAGGGTTTCTGGTCTTGCCCACACAGTAGGAATGTAAGACATGTTCATTAGCATCTTTCTCACCGATTTAGTAAAATCTGATATTTCACAGCAGTTTAACATTTAAAAGCCTTTTACTTGGTGTGATTTTCTTCCTCTTTTAATGGAGGAAACATATTCTGAGAGGTTGACTTGCCTAGTCCAAAACACAACAAATCCATATTGGAGGCTAGATTTTGGAGCTCCCTCTGGCTGACTCGAGACCACTCTGGCCCCTGAGGCAGGCCGGCTTCCCTTCTAAAGAGCTTGGAGCCTCCTGGAGGCTGGATCCTGCCTGTCCAGTGGGACCCACTGCCCGCCACTGTCCCCCATCCTAGGGACGGCTCACTTGGTTCACAAGACTGGGTTTCTTTGTGGGTGTTATTCTTGGTAGGAAGCTTCGGTGGCTTGGAAGCCAGTCTAACAGTGGGAGACAACACTTGGGCAGCACAGGCAATGGGGCAGCCAGGGTTGTTCAGCCGGGGTCCCCCCATCTACTGCACCGAGCAGATTGCTTCCAGCAGTGCAATTTGACTGTTGGCAGGGTGCTCTTCCCCGGAGCTTCGACCCCAGACCCCATTGTTTGTCTGGATGAATGCTGTAAGCATGTGGAGGCTGCTGACATTTTCAGAAAAGTCACAGTCCTCTTCTGGGACCCCAGACAACCTTGTGGGGTTCCAGAAGGTCTCTCTGATGAGGCTATTTCACGCCTCTTTCTTGCCTGGACCTGTTGTAAAGTTCTCACCAACTTAGACCTCTTCCCACATTGACTCAAAGAATTTTGGAACTTAAAGAGATCCTGGAACCGAAGACTTCATTTATCTTTCTAATTCTCTGTATTCTGCCATATCTTTTTTTTTTTTTGTATACTCTAACCTTTTATCTTAGAATGGATACTGGGTATTGGTTCCAAGGTAGGAAAAATGGTTAGGGTTAGAAAATTAGGATGAATTATTTATTGTTATCATTATTGTCATTAATAATAATTTTCATCATCATTAATATATCAATGATATAATTAATATATAACACAATTAATAATAATATATTATTATCATTAATAATTCATTAATAACCCAGGTAGGAAAGGTCTGAGGTCAGATTTGAACCCAGGACCTCCCAACTCCAGACCTGACTCTCTATCCACTGAGCCCCCTTGCTGCCTCTACCCTTAATCCCTTAATAGCCTCTCCCTTAGTAGACTCATCATCTCTCCCCTTCCAAATATGATTTTCTTTATTGCCATGGTCATTGATTCTCCAGAGTACCAGCGCTAGCTTCCTTGCCCACAGATACCCCCAGAGAAGTGACTGGCACAAAGGGACACTTTGTGCTGAAAAGAAGCTCTCTTTTTTCATTCATCTGAAAAGAAATAAAAATGGAAAGCAGGGCCAACCCATTCCCCTAACAGAAAGCAATGAATATACAATGCTTTTTTGAAGAATAATTAAAACTCCAGCCCTGCAACGAAGGCATTTCAATTTCCCTCCTTGCAGGGACACTCTAGAGGGAAGGCGAAGCCTCCGCACTGACCTACTGTAGTCATCTTTTGGGGGATTATCTCAAGGATGGAAAAGAATTTGTTTTTCTCCCCAATTCCATCACAGTTGCTGTGTCTTTAATCACAGCCATGCTCCCCCCTCTCCCGCTCTTCCTGACCTTGAGCTTGATATGAGGTTTTTTCTCTCTCTCTTTTCCTGTAGAAACACTAGCTGTCACTGCCAGTGATGTGTGCACCTGAAATAAATACCAGTTTCTGGAGTAATGCTTTGCTCTGCCAGTTGTAGATGGAAAAACAAAACAGATTTCTGGAGGGTTCAGGGGTTTGGGCTTTGGGAAGCTTAGACTATGGGAGGGAAGGGGGAGAAGAGGAAAAATAGAAAAAAGAACCCATCTAGTCCCCACAGGCCCCTTTGAGTGCTTCCCAGCTGCTCTTCCTCCCCCAGTTCTTTGCTAATAATCCCAAATGGGTTCCCCCCCCCACTGGGAAGTCCCCAAAGATGCAGCGTGTTGACAGCATACAGAGCAGATTTATTTGACATAATTAGGACTTGAATTTGGGTCTGAAATGAATCTTGGAGATCATCTAGCTCAACCCTCCCTTTTACAAATCAGGAAACTGAGGCCCAGAGAGGGGGCATGACTTGCATTTTTAATTCCCCTTGCGAGCTGGCCTCAACCTACCTTTGAAGACTTATTATGTGTGATTCTCCTTCTTACACTCTTCGGTCCAGTCAAATCAGCCTTTTTGCTGCTTGTCATGCAAGATATTCTCTCTCTCATGGACTGCTTTATTACCTGTCTTAGTAACAGCTCTAAGACAGAAGGGCAAGGGCTAGGCAAATGGGATTAAGTGACTTGCCCAGGATCACATAGCTAGAAGTATCTGAGACCAGATTTGAACCCAGGTCCTCCTGACTCCAAGCGCCCCCCTCCTACTTACCTTTTCTTGAAAACCCTTCTGTCTCAGAATTGATACTAAGCATTGGTACAAGGCAAAAGAGCATTAAGGGCTAGACAATGGGGTTAAGTGACTTGCCAAGGGTTACACAGGTAGAATGCATCTGAGGACAGATTTGAACCCAGAACCTCCATCTCCAGGCCTGGCTGCCCCACCTCTCATGCACTTCTAATTCCCCTTCAACAGTGATGGGTGAACACAGGATCCCCCAACCTGGG
The DNA here is from genome assembly GCF_016433145.1 of Gracilinanus agilis. Taxonomy (NCBI): domain Eukaryota; kingdom Metazoa; phylum Chordata; class Mammalia; order Didelphimorphia; family Didelphidae; genus Gracilinanus; species Gracilinanus agilis. Next base: position 40,673,695 of record NC_058134.1, read on the forward strand.
CCACTGTGGGCCTGGGTGGAAAGAACACTGTCAGTTCCACACACCATTTAGTCCAGTGATTCCCAAAGTGGGCGCCACCGCCCCCTGGTGGGTGCTGCAGCAATCCAGGAGGGCGGTGATGGCCACAGGTGCATTTATCTTTCCTATTAATTGCTATTAAAATTTTTTAAAAATTAATTTCCAGGGGGCTAAATAATATTTTTTCTGGAAAGGGGGCGGTAAGCCAAAAAAAGTTTGGGAACCACTGCTTTAGTCTGTCTTCTTCAAACACTTGTTTGGTCTCCTTGTAAATGTGTGAAGTATAAATGTAGACAGCACTACACCTACAGGATAAATAAAGGAGCATGTGGCAGCTGTGACAGGGAGATTTCAGAACAAGGTTCTGCGCCTCTCCAAGGCAGAAGTCCTTTATTTCCCATGGAACAAGGAAAGACTTTCAGGAATATGTCCTAGTCTTTGAGAATAGGTCTTCTATCTACCTGATGCAGTTTAAAAATCACACATTTCTACTTTAAGGGAAAAAAATCCAGCCTAATTTTAACGGAGGCTATTAGAGTTATCACAGGGAAATGCAGGAGCTGGAGCCAGTTCAGTTCCCCCAGGGAGAGGGCAAGGAGAGAGGGACGGCGTGACAAGACGGGTGATGGAGGCGCCACTCCCGTGCACACCCGAGGTAGCCTGAAGAGCAGTGGTCATGGGCGTTTAGGAGTCTCAGAGACTGGGAGACGGTGTTTGGAGGGGGCAGGCTTAGGAGGGAGAAGACTCCGAGGCTGCTCCGGAATCTCCTGAGAAGAGGGACAGTGAGCAGGAATCCCAGATGGAAAGCACCAAGGATCTAGACAGGACCAAATGAATTTTCAAGGAGAAGAGATAACTGGAGAGAGATGGGGACCCAAGGAGAGTCTAGAAGTCACCATCTATGCCAACTCCTCCCAGCCCTGTGGAGTGGAGCGTGGGAAAAAGGGACAACCAGCCTTGGAAAGAGAGCCGAGATGTGCTACCTTCAGGAGGATAGGAGGTTTGGGGGAACACCAGAAGATGGAAGGAGTAGGAGAGGGAGAAAGTGGGGAAGGAGGGAATCTTATTTTTTTTTAATAAATCTTTTAAACCTTTACCTTCTGTCTTAGTCCCAATTCTTTTTTTTTTTGTTTTGTTTTCTTTTTATTATGCAAAACCCACTTCCATATTGGTCATTTTTGTAAGAGCACACTCATACATAAGCAAAACCCCCAAATGAAACCACATTCATTAGTACCAATTCTAAGGAAGAAGAGTGGAAGGGCTGGGCAATTGGGGTTGAGTGACTTGCCCAGGGTCACACAGCTGGGAGAAGAAGGGAGTTTGCAAAAGAGGAAGGCTCCAGAAGGCATAGAAAGTGATGGCAGATGAGAATAAGGACTGGGAAAGGTTATGGTTGAACTTACTATGAGAGGAAAGATTATCTTAGGCTGCCTTGTGCTACCTTCGCTGCTTTTCTTCCTTCCCCAGTTTCTTGCTAATATTCTCAGACGATGTTTTTTCATGTCTCCACAGGCTAGACAGTGTATCAAAGGCAGCTTTTTTCAACAACTGGGACTCAGCTAGGGCTGGGTTGGATAGAAGAAACATCTTATTCCCAGAGATGTTGGCAAGTGGACTTTTGTCTCAGTTGCCCCATGTTAGTCCCAATGCTGGTCATGGGGAAGAATCAAGATGGTGCCATTCTGGATTTGGGGATGGGGGAGGTGGAGAAGCAAATGGAAAGTGTTATTTAGAACTAGGAACAGTAATGAATGGAATAAGAATTAAAATTGATTGCAGGGCATGAAAAGAAAGAGAATAGAGGGATGAGAAGAAATGGCTGAGGACCCAAAAAACCAGAAACTTCTGATAAAGTGATGATTTTGGTTTAAGTGCAAAAGAATAAATTTTAACTTTGAATTTATGATGAACCACGGCCCTGAGAAAGCATAGCAGAAAGCCCACTTTCTCTTTTCCATCCCAGTAAAGTTGGGATACACTATTTCCGAGAGAAAATCAAATTGAGAAAATCAGATCATTGCTGGGAGAGTCGCTATTCAGTGCATCTCAGAGCTGGGAGGAACTGGCCGGATTGACTAGTCTAAGCAATATCTGGACAGGTCTCTGCTTGTAACATGGATCCAACAAGTCTTGTCCCTTGAGATTTTGATCTAAGATTTCTTTGGGATTGTCCTGTAAGGGTTAAATTAGGAATTTGACAAAATAAATGTTAAATGAGAGAGAAGGATTCCCTTTTACAGTCCCATCCCCTCTCATGGAAGCCCATTCCAGTCTTAAACAATTACTATTTTGGGGAAGTTTCCCCCAATATTGAACCAAAACTTAGCCCTCTACAATGTCCATCTTTCATTCTATTTCTACTTTCTGTGCCCAAGAAGATCAAATCGAATCCCTCTTCCAGGCAATAGCTCTTTAAAAAAAATAATAATTAGCTTTGGTATGAATTCTTCCTGACTTTAGATCCAGCATTGTGTACACCATGGAGCTCCCTGGCTGCCCACCTCGCTGCTGAGAAGATAACTGTGATGCTCCCCTTAAGTCTTCTTGTTTGTAGGGTAAACATCCTCGAGTCCCTCAACTTATTCTCATTTGGCATGAACTCAGAGCCCTCCTGGATTCTATGCAGCTTGTCCCAGTCTATTAAAAATTCTGATGGTGTTACTGAATACCTTCTAGTGCCATCTGACCGGAGAAGAGCTACTGAACGGTGTTCTCCTCCTCCTCCTCCTCCTCCTCCTCCTCCTCCTCCTCCTCCTCCTCCTCCTCCTCCTCCTCCTCC